>NC_045435.1:70687513-70885506 GCF_002776525.5 Piliocolobus tephrosceles
TTTCTTTTCTTTTCTTTTCTTTTCTTTTCTTTTCTTTTCTTTTCTTTCGAGACAGAGTCTTGCTCTGTCACCTAGGCTGGAGTACAGTGGCATGATCTTGGCTCACTGCAACCTCTGCCTTCTGGGTTCAAGGAATTCTTGTGCCTCAGCCTCCCAAAGTGCTGGGATTACAGGTGTGAGCCACTGTGCCTGTCCCCAGGGGCATCTTAATTAAGCAACAGAATGCAGTTAAGGAAGTGATAAAATTTATCAAAGAATCCTTAGGAAATGTCAGCTATAGCTCTTATCACCATGGCTGTCAGTAAAAGGGCGGTCCTGAGATGAAGTAGTCGCTGAGTGCTGGATTTTAAGACCCGTCTCACTGTATGGAAATCATATGTCAAACACAATGAAAATGAAGCATATTTGTGACAGCTGAGTATAAGACTTTTATTTTATTTTGTTTTTTTTCTGAGCTAAGGAAGTAGGCAGGTAAACAGAAAACCTTCACAGCAGAATTGACACACTAGAGGAAAATTGCTTTGTTCTGTCCAAAGATATGCTTAACTGACGAGAAATTAAACAACATGATTGAGGAGGAAAACCTGAATAAGTGGAACACGGAAGTAAAAAAGGATTCTGTCACTATTTACGCCCATTATTCAAGTTGGAAGATGGGATGATTCTTAGTTATTCATTTAGGTGTCAATGTGGATAGAAAATCACCATCATAGAAGGATACATTAAAATGAGTAAGAGATTTTCAAAATTCACAGAATAAGTATGTGTGGAATTTTGTGGGTTTTCAGGAGCCTGTTGAGTTCCAGGGTGGGAGAGAGATGTCATGCCAAATGACAGTTTTCTTGTTCAAGGAGTATGAACACAACAGGTGACAAAATTTGAAAAGAGCAGTGCTGATAAGCAAAAGGAAAGAGAAGAAAGGATGGCTCTGGACTTCCTGCTCCCAGTGAGGCAAGCTGTGGGTTAGTGTGTGTGGCATGGACTTGAGAAAGTGCCGGTTACCTATTCCCTGACATGATCTATTCCTTCCACTCAGGGCCAGTGGACATATGTATGTATGTTTCCCTTAATCCCATTATGTTTTTACTTGATACCAAGTAGCTCTTTTATTTTGTTAGCAACAAAGCTTGATTTAATTTCTTGGTTTGTAGAGTAGATACTTAAGAAAAATGCAAAACTACTCTCACCTTGCTGTATAAGCAGCTAATTTTTTTTTTACCTTTTTATTTTATTTTTTAAAGGTTTTCTTTCTTTTTTTTATTATTATACTTTAAGTTATGGGATACATGTGCAGAACACACAGGTTTGTTACATAGGTATACACGTGCCATGGTGGTTTGCTGCACCCATCAACCGGTCATCTACATTAGGTATTTCTCCTAATGCTATCCCTCCCCCAGCTCCCCATCCTCTGCCAGGCCCACTTGTGTCCATGCGTTACCATTGTTCAGCTCCCACTTATGAGTGAGAACATGTGGTGTTTGGTTTTCTGTTCCTGTGTTTGCTGAGAATGATGGTTTCCAGCTTTATCCATGTCCCTGCAAAGGACATGAACTCCATCCTTTTTTATGGCTGCATAGTATTCCATGGTGTATATGTGCCACATTGTCTTTATCCAGTCTATCACTGATGGGCATTTGGGTTGGTTCCAAGTCTTTGCTGTTGTGAACAGTGAAGCGGCTAACTTTTTAAGGGAATGGAAATACAGCCTGCCAATGATTAATATGCTGTTGGATTTTTGTCTTCATGTGCAGCAGCATATCCAGTGCTTTAGAGCATTCCTTCGTGGATTGGGGTTTGGCCCAGGTGCCTCTTTTGGCATATGAAGAGTTTGACCTTTGACATGGATATGAAAGAGTGGGAGAAAGTGTGCAAGTTGCTACCAAACTCCCATGCTAATTGCAGAAAGCTACGAGGTGTGGAGAGTGAAGGAACACAGAGTGATGATTCTCTCTCTTACGTCATAAGTCTGGGTCCAATGTTGACTTTTATAACTACCTTCCTGTTTCCACATGCTGAGATTCTTCTCTGATACCTTAAGTACTCTGCTCAAATCCAACATTTTTCTTAATTACATCTGTCAGTTACATGAAAATCCTCTTTGGTCACTGAGACCCAAACCTTGCCGGTCTGTCATTGAGCCAGGTCATCTTCGATATGACGTGCTCCTACCCTCAACCCAGCCTTTGTCATTGGTGCCTTAGTGACTGCAGAAGCCTCTTAGTCTTCCCATCTCCACCTTGCTCTATACCCCTGCCTTGACCCTTGCTGGCCAATAGTAAAAATCCCCTCCCAAAATATTTTTAAGTAAACAAACAAAACAAACAAAAATACAAAATAACGTTTAAAAATAGAAAATGAAAAGTTAAAAAAAATCCTAAATGTTTATCTCCTCACCTTATTTAGCCTACTTTCAACTCTAAAGATTTTCCTAGTGCTTCAAAAACTGTAATGTTTACAAATTCTCCTAATCTTAAACTACCCTGAATTACTGATCTCTTTCTCGTCATGTATCTCCCTCTCTACCATAAAATTTTAAATTTCCGAAGGATCCTGCACAGCTCGTAATAAAATACCAAGAGCACGGGAGTCATTGAATTAATAATTGTTGAATTAAATTAAGTACATCTGGTAAAATCCCTTTGAATAGCTCATTAGTAATGGAGTCTGGTATGTTTGTATGTGGCGAGCAAACTGGGATATGTCATTCTGTATTGTTGAACACAATAGCGTCCCTCCAGAAAAACACTGTTGATTTTGTGTGATTCATTGACAGATTCAAAGGATGGTGTAACCATCTGTTTTCTGTAGTTGCTGTGAAGAGAACAAAAGGATTGGGCTTGGAGTGGAGAATGAGAAGAAGTGGGTAGATAAAAGGTAGAATTGTTTGCACTGCTGAGGTTATATAACAATCGACCAGATTACCTGGGAACTCTGCCACCTCCTCCCCAAGTCTGAATAAAAAGGAGTATCTTCTCCTTTGATGGAGATGGTGGACACAGCTTTTCCTAGATGACCTCTCTGGCCTGCTCCAATTCTGCGTTTTTAATTGGAGTGTTTTTCTTCCTTATTCTCCAGATTTATTTTTTAAATTACAAAAAAAGTATGTTTGTTTAAAAAAATCTGAAAATTCAAAAATTTATAAACCAAAAGCCCCTGCTCCAATTACTTTTCTTGGAGCTTGCCATGATTATTGCAATCATGATTATTTGCTGTATGTGTTTTCATGCTGTTTAAATAGAGACACATGTGTGTATGTGTCTTGGCTTTTACAAAAATGTGATTAAAGTTTTCATCCTGTCCTTCAATTTGCATGTATCCTCATCATTATTATGTGTGAGTGCGTAAGTCTCATTTCTTTTTAATGGTTATGTAGAGTTTCTCTGTATAGATACATCATAATTTTCTAATTGTTTTCATATAGATGTATATTTGAGTTTTTCTAAAATTCACTGTTAAACATAATACTATAAATAGCCTTTATGCTTTTACTACAAGCTTGTCAAAAATATGCACTCAATTTATCAAATGCTTTCTTTACATTCTTTGCTGAAGTAACCATGTGGTTTTTCTCCTCTAGACTATTGACATATATAGTGTAGTTTAAAGTCATCAAACAAGGTGAAAATTGAGTCCTGCCATAATTATCTTTGAAAACCCATTAAATCATCCCTGTTTGTGCTCTCGCATTTCTCAGTAAGAGCAGCGTAGCCCAATTTTTTTTTCCAGTATTGGAACAGAATGTTGTTTCTTTGGTTGAACCCGTATGAAGTGGTTGGCTTGTGTTCTAGAGCCATCTTTTATCAAAGACAATTGTTGTCAGTTTTGTTATTGTTGTTTGGTTTTGTCTTGTTTTTAGCTTACATCGTTAAAATTCATAAACTAGAGGTACATGTGCCACTGTAACACTGTAATGAGCCACGTCATTCGATGGCTCCTTGAATATTCGAATTAAGCCCTACTTGGTCTGTGATGGGTTTATTTTTTGGTTCTGCTTTTAATACACCAGTGAATTCATTGTACTGACCTGTTTTGTGAATTCATCTTGAGTTTTTCTCTGTGTATTCTTCACAAGTTCTCTAATAAATAATTTTTTTCTGTGTTCTATACTGTACTATTAATAAAGCTTTCAAGTGGTATTTTTTTGGCATTTTCCCTCCGTTTTTAAATCGCCATTTATACTTTGGCAGAAATTACTTTGAGATTGATGACTGCAGCTTTCCAAATTGATTTATTCTAGGCAAGCATCTTCTACTATTCTTGAAATTTAGAGGCCATGGGGGTTCTGTTTTTAAGGCTGATATGTTGCTGTTTCAAATTATACTTGAAACTCCAAACATATGGAGCTTTTCATCCACCCTTCCATCACCCACGTAAATGAATATCATAGTTTTATTTTCATTTGGCCTCGTGAATCTCAGTGCCCACACACTGTGATTGAGACTGACAGTGTGGTTGAAGTTTTGTTGGGGAGATCAGAGAGCATCTGGTCAGAATGTTTCTCTTCCTCTAATTTCTGATTCTTTTATCTTACGAGATACAGCAGAGCCGGCTGCGTGAATACTTGGGAAGTGCAGCTCTGGAATATCAATGGAGCCCTCTCTCCTGTCTGTTGGGAACCAGGAGCAAAGGCAAATTGGGAATGCATTTTTCAGTGTCTGCAGGAAGTTTGAAGTTTATTTATTAGGACTAAATGAATCTGTTGGGCTGCAGTGATGAGATTAATCCTCATTTTTAAATATTTGATCTGCAACTGACTAAGCCCTTGAAGCTTTTGCTGTAGTACACATTTAGACTACTGATGTGCCTGGGAAGTGCACCAGGTTCTGAATTATACAGCGGGTTGCATGGTGGGCAACCTTAAAACCAGAGAACACCTGGGGCCAGCAGGAGTGGGAATACTGAAAAAGTGAAGGGCACGCTGGAATTTTTTAAAATTTATTTTAGTGATGACTCTGAGGGGAAAGGCAGTGTTGAAACTGTCTGAGAACGTAAAGCCTTGGAAATAACTGCTGCTAGAAACTAGGGAAAGCCAAAATGTGTTAGTAAAAGAGAAAGAAGGGGTTGTTCTTGTGATGCATAGCCTCTGACACCTTGGCCCCTTTCCTAAAAATATATTTCCCATATGTGGAGCTTCACAGGCACCTCATGGGCTTGGGAAGGTCTGTGGTCTTAGGGGAGAAATAAAATGACTGGTTCTTGAAAATACATTTGAGGGCTTGAATTCTTCAGCTTTGGCAAGAATCTTAACCAAAGGCCTCATGCTGATAGGGCTGAGACTGGCTTCTCTGTGCTTGTGTATTATCTTGTTGGGCTTGTCCAACATCCAAAATCCACAGGCCATAGCAGAAATCTTAGCTACTTAACATGGTTTTTAAGAGCTCTTTCGTTATGGTCGTTGCTTATATCTTTAATGTCATCTCCCGTTGCATTCTTGAACATTAGACCTAAGCTTATTGAACTATTGTATGAACTTAAATTATTAGTATTTTTTGAGATGGGGTCCTGCTATGTTCCCCAGGCTGGTCCCGAACTTCCCCTTGGCCCAAGAGAGCCTCCAACCTCAGCCTCCCAAGTGGCTGGGGCTACAGGCACATGCCACGTACCCAGCTTTGTATGCTTAAATACGAGGTGACCCTAATAGAAGGCATTCCTCCATTTAGCTAATGAGAAGAATGAGGGAGAAAATGCTTTTGTTTTGCCAATTTGAATATATAAGCTTTTAGGACTATAGGTGAAATAGGAAATGTCTGTTTATAATCATTGAACTAGATATACAATAATATAATTTACATATTTCTGTACATGTTATAGGAATGTGCATGCAGGGCTCACCAGTAGTGAGATGAATGAGGTATTTGTGTCTGAAGATCCAAATGACTATTGTTTCAGAGAATGTCAGAGCTGGAAGCACCCTTAGAGAGAGATCCTGTCCACGGTCCCTATCTCACTGATAAGGAAACTGAGGCTCAGTGTGGGCACACAGCAGGTTGTGGCAGAGCTGAGTTCCTACTTGTTCTCAAATTAGGATAGGAGTATCTCTGGAGGATGTGGGTATCCAAGGTAATATGCCTCAGGGGTTAAATATGGTACACCTCAACAAATTATCTCTTTAACCTGAACATTTGGTCATAAAAGTTAAGTAGTTGAACTACAAATATTTCATACATGTTTTTACGTAAAAAACAGGCACAGGTTACTCTGGTATACAGCACAAGATTCATATAAAAGTTTAAGATAAACTAAGAGCAAATTTGAGGCAGTTATTTTAGGCTTCACCTTCAGATCATTAGAAGAAAGTCATTCAGTGTCTGGCCATGTAAAAGGGTATAAACATTAGGAGAAATGTTCAAGAGCTTCTGCACTACACCACTTAGAGTAGTATACGGATGCTCTCCCACATGTAAAACTTCAGTCATCGGATCTTAGTTCAGGTGAACAAAAACTCACAAGCCCAGGCACAAGCGCAGCAGTTCTGTGTATCACCAACAGATGGCGCTGGCGGTCATTTATGTGATGCTCTTTTGAGTTGGGAACAAATATTTTTTAACGCTCACCTTCGCAGAACCTGTCATAAAACATACATTGAGAAACTAGGATAGAAGAGAGCAATTTATCATACTTGATCATGGCCTGGTGGCATATCACTTAAGATTAATTGATTCCCTTCTACTATAATTTTATACTTACAAAGAAATTGAAATAATTTCTTTTAACACTTTAATAGTGGCTAGGGCCCACCCTTGATAGAGTGCACTGGTAGTGCCTGCTTTAAAGGAATGAATTTGAATTATAGTTACAAGTCTGTTTCCTCTGAAATTAGTTTCTAGTAAATGGATTTATTGGTATCTGATCAACTGAATTGATAACATGCAGTTTCTGAGCAGAACTGTATTGTGGTCTCATAATCCAGGACATTTTCTCCTTCTTCTCCATGCATTACAGACACCCTGCTATTCAGTATCCTTTTAAGGATGTTTTTCCCCCTCCTCATTGAAGATTGTTCCTATTTTTACTTTAACAACCCCAGGCACTTTCTTTCTTTTTTTTTTTTTTTATTATACTTTAAGTTCTAGGGTACATGTGCATAACGTGCAGGTTTGTTACATATGTATACTTGTGCCATGTTGGTGTGCTGCACCCATCAACTCGTCAGCACCCATCAATTCATCATTTATAGGCACTTTCAAATGTAATCATTTTCATCCTATTTTTACACATGGATATGTAAAGTAAATGTAACCTAAACTGATATAATCTGATATATCTATAAATTGGTAATTTTAAAAAAAAAAAAAAATCGCTTCTTTGTAAGCGATTTATCAACAGCAGTTTCTCATTTGGAGCTTAATTAGCATATACAAATACAGCAAAGACTAATTCTCTAAAATACTTTCTTGCCATGAAACAGATTTGTTTTGGGTTAGAGATAGGATCTGGGATTGTCAGACTAAAGCCTCCATGTCTAAAGTGTAGGCAATCCCCACTTTTTTCTTTTGCATTTGGCTTCTTAAATGACATGAAAGCATTTCATGAATCTGAAAAGAGGAGCGCATTCCCCAGTGTCATTTGGAGTCAAGGTTTCTAGTAAATTTGGTTTATGGCAATACTGGTTTGGGGATTTTTTTTTTTTCCCTACCCAGGGATGCAGCAACCACTTTGCATAATGGAAAAATTGCTTCTCCAATTTGGGATTCAATTTTTACCTACCTCAGATGTGAAGTAGAAACTAACCTTTCTGGAGTGATAATTGTGCCCAATTGTGTATCTATGGTGAACCGATTGTAAGTCTATCTAGGAGTCGGCCTTTGGCCAGGTTTCCTTATAGTTATATGAGGATTGGAGTTGTATAAACTTTTTTTTTGTTTTGTTTTGGTCATTACACCCTCTCTGTGCAGTGTGAATGGAAGCCTGTCAAGGAGGGAAGTAATGGGTATCTGAGTGATTTCACAGACTAGATTGTTAGCCACGGAAAGGTTTGATACATAGTCTAGCTTTGCCCACTCAGTAGCTAGATGAAACAATTGAGGCACAGAGAGGGCAAGTAGCTTTCTCAAGATGACATAATTAATTGGTGACAAATGATGGACTATTCTACTGGACCCCTTGACACTCTGATTCTTTGAATCAGTGATAGGACTTGCTATCTGCATTTTTAACCCATTTAAAATATACCCTAGGCATTCCTAATATGTAGCCAGGTTTAGGACTTCCTCTACTTTATTTCTTTTAATTTATAGCAGTGGTTTTCAACTGGTGGCAATTTTGAATTGCAGGGGACATTTGGCCAGCTCATTTGGGTGAGTTGGTTCTTATGGGAGATATTTTTAATTGTCACAAATGTGACAGTTTCACAAATTGTGACAAATGTCACAAATGCTTCCGGTATCTAGTCAGTAAAACCCAAGGATACTGCTGCACATCCTACAATGCATAGCAATGCAGAGCAAAGAATTATCCAGCCCCAAATGCCAGTAGTGCCAAGATTGAGAAACACCTGCTTTACAGTGATTAATAGCATTGCCTCTAGAGTGCCAAATCCCAGTTTAAATTTTAGCTCTTACCAGCTCTGTAGAACTAGGCAACATAATCAGTCTCTTGAAGCTCTGTTGTCTCATCTGTATAATGGGGATATTAACAGTTACTTCACAGGGTTGTAGTGAGGAGTAATGTAAAGTGTTTAGAAGAATTGCATGACTGATTTCTACATTCTCAATAAGCATTAGGTATTATGATAACTATTAATATCATTACAGGGCATACGTTTCAGTTATTTTACATCATAAAACTGCTAAAAACAGTGAATGAATAGCTCCCAATAGGAGAAAGTTACATAAAGCACTTTGGTACATTCTAGAGGCTTAATACATTCTTGTTCATTTTTACTTAATCGAAGAATATGCATGTGGTTGTCTATGTGCCTGTTTACCTTGGCTGTTTTTCTGTATATATCTAGTAAGAGTGATAAGTAGCAAATTTGCACAGTTTCAGGGCAAGGGCTATGTTTGTCTACATTAATTATGGAGACCACTGAGGTTCCTGAGGAAAAGATTAACAGTGGATAAGCTCCATGGATACCAAATATGATTCCAGAAAAAGAAACACGTACCAACTATATGGTTCAATAGCTTTGCAAAAAATCTCAGCAAGACTGTAAACTCATTCCAGGTAAAGACCTTTGTTATAATTCTTCTGTAGTCCATAATGTCTATGGCTGTGTCAGACATATTGATGGTACTCCATAAATAATTGTTCTGGGGTTGAGGATTTGAGAGCAACGTCTATATTTTCATGAAACCTACATAAAAGCCAGGAATTCAAATAACTCAGATTCTGCTTGAGTCATATTAAGAAAAAAAACTTTAATGTTGACAGTAATGAAGCCAAGCCCTCACGTATATATGTATACACATGGCATATGTGTTATATAGATGTATATATATCCGCATACATACATATATATGGATATGGATATATATGAGGAGTCTTCAAAAAGTTCATGGAAAATATGGAATAGGATAAAACTAGACATAGATTTCAACTTTTTCCCCCACAAGAAACTCATACTAATTGTTATAAAGTAGCTGAACAGGATCTAGTTTCAGGTACTAAGAATGATGATACATGAGTTTGAAAAGAACTTCTAATAGAGCAATGCGAATTCTACTAAAATCGAATCAAGAACAAATATTAAATTTGGGGTGAAATCATTGATGTTTTACCAAAAGTTTGTGGGGGCAGTGGCTCAGAGAAATCCACAGTTTACAGATGGATAATTCATTTTAAGAAAAGAGGAGATGATGTTGAAGATGAAGCCCACAGTGGCGGACCATCCACATCAATTTGCAAGGAAAAAGAAAAAATGATCTTGTCTGTGCCCTGATTGAAAGGGATCAACAATTAACAGCGCACGTAATAACCAATACCATGGGCATCTCAGTTGGTTCCGCTTACACAACTCTGGCTGAAAAGCTAAAGTTGAGCAAACTTTCCACTGGATGGATGCCAAAACCATTGCACCTAGATCAGCTGCAGACAAGAGCAGAGCTTTCAACTGCAATTTTTAACAAGTGGGATCAGGATCCTGAAGAATTTCTTTGAAGAATTGTAACAGGAAATGAAACATGGCTTTATCAGTAGAATCCCGAAGGCAAAACACAATCAAAGCAATGGCTACCGAGTGGTGGAAGTGGTTTAGTCAAAGCAAAAGCAGACTGGTCGAGAGCAAAGGTCTTGACAACAGTTATTTGGGCTCTTCAAGACATTCTGCTTGTTGACTTTCTGGAGGACCAAAGGATGATAACATCTGCTTATTGTGAGAGTGCTTTGAGAAAGTTAACCAAAGCTTTAACAGAAAAATGCCTGGGAAAACTAGACCAAAGAGTCCTCCTCCACCATGACAGTGTTCCTTCCTGCTCATTCCTCTCATAAAACAAGAGCAATTTTGCAAGAGTTTCAATGGGAAATCATGAAAAGTTGTTCAATGGGAAATCATGAAAAGACAGTAAAGTTGACTGTATCAATTTTATAGTCCTGATTTGGCTCCTTGTGACTTCTTTTTGTTTTCTAATCTTTAAAAGTCTGTAAGGGACACCCATTGTTTTCTTTGGTTAAAAATTTTAAAAGGCCAGGTGCGGTGGCTCACAGGGTCAGGATTTCAAGTCCAACCTGGCCAGGATAGTGAAACCTTGTCTCTACCAAAAATACAAAAATTAGCCGGGCTTGGTGGCAGGCACCTCTAATCCCAGCTACTCAGGAGGCTGAGGTAGAGAATTGCTTGAACCTGGGAGGTGGAGGTTGCAGTGAGCCGAGATTGCGCCACTGCACTGCACTCCAGCCTGAGCAACAGAGCGAGACTCTATCTCAAAAAAATAAACAAATAAATAAAGATAATGTAAAAAAGACAACATTGACATGGTTAAATTCCCAGGACCTTCAGTTCTTTAAGAATGGACTAAATGGCAGCTGGGCACGGTGGCTCACGCCTGTAATCCCAGCACTTTGGGAGGCTGAGGTGGGTGGATCACAATGTCAGGAGTTCAAGACCAACCTGGCCAAGATAGTGAAACCCCATCTCTACTAAAAGTACAAAAATTACAGTGCACCTGTAATCCCAGCTACTAGGGAGGCTGAGGCAGGGGAATCACTTGAACCTAGGGGGGCGGAGGTTGCAGTGAGCTGAGATCGCACCACTGCACTCCATGACAGAGCGAGACTCTGTGTCAAAAAAAAAAAAGAAGAATGGACTAAATGGCTGTTCATTAGTTCATCACTCACAAGAGAGTTTTGAACTGGATGGAGCTTACGTTGAGAAATAAAGTTTATATTTTTAATTTTTATCTTTTAATTCCATTTTTACACAAACTTTTTGAAAACATGATGTTTGTGTGGTATGCTGGTAAATGTTTAACACCTGGCTCTGGCAGGGGATGACTGATGTCTCTGAGTACAAGGGTGGGAAGAGGTGCTAACATTCGACTCTCATGAGTAAGGAGTAAGTGCAAGCTTACTCCAGTGCACAACTATTTAATAGCACTTGTGTGCCAGGTACTATGCTAAATGCCTTATTAAGTGTATTCATTCATTTAAACCTCACGTCAACCCTTCTGGTGTAGTTGTATTATTATCATCCCCATCTTGCAGATACAAAAACTGAGCCACAGAGAGTTTAAACGCCTAGCCCAGGGTCACACAACTTGTTAGTGACAGAGTTAGGATGAGAACCCAAGCAGCCTGGGTTTGGAGTTTATGGTCTGAACCTCAACATTATACTATTATCTCTCAGAAAAACCTGATGTTACTAATTTACGTTTTCATTAAATTAACGAAAACATTACACAGGGAGCAAACTCTTAGTACATAGCTAATGTAAAGCTATGTACTAGCTGAAAATCCCTTGCACTGTGCCATACACATGTCCAGCTGCAAGTGGGAGTGTTAAAAAAAAATTGGTTTCTTCTTGGCTGGGTGCAGTGTGACTCATGCCTGTAATCCCAGCACTTTGGGAGGCCAAGGTGGGTGGGTCGCTTGAGCCCAGGAGTTCGACACCAGCCTGGGCAACATGGCAAAATACTATCTCTACAAAAAATGCAAATATTAGCTGAGTGTGGTGGTGTGCTACTCAGGAGGCTGAGGAGGGAGGATCACTTGAGCCCAGGAGGTTGAGGCTGCAGTGAGCCGTGATTGCACCACTGCACACCAGCCCAGAAAGAATGAGATCTTGTCTCATTAAATAAAATGATAAAATAAAATTGAATTGGTTTCTTATTTAAGAGTGCAGAATTCATCCTGAGAACACACTCGTTCCTCCTGGTGCTCTCACTTGTCCCACACATGCAGCCCTTCCTTCCCCAGTCTGTGCGAAGCACACATCACGCTTCTCATGTGGTAGCATCTCTGATGGCCTCGGAAAGTATAATTAAGTTTTACCTTCTGGCTGCTTGTCTCCCAGGAATCGACCACCGTGGAATTCTGATGAATCAAACTCTGTTCTCTATTATATTCCTTCATTCTATTTAAATCACTTTGAAACCTCCCCTCCCATCCTGGCCCACCCACCTCTGATACCCACATACTCTAGTCCCACTTTCCCATTTTTGAATTGTCCCTCAAGGCCTAGCCCATTGCCCCTTCTTTATGGGAGCCCTCCTAATGGCATCAAATACTTTAGATAAATGATTTTTGAAAATGAAAATGTCTTTAATTTGAACAGTTTTTTCCTTCTGTTCTCGTTCTGGGAAGAAGGAATGCCACTTTCACTCACTGTGAACAAATAGGGCACTGCTGTTTATCTTGTGGGAGAACATTGTTTTTCTCATGCTTATCTCTCCCAATGGGATAATTGTAGGTGTGTGTGAAGGCTTCATCTAGTCTGGGATGGATATTCTCATGGAGGAAAGGGTAGTGAAGCGCAGCGCTCATCTACCCCTAGTGGTGGACCTTGCCTGTGGTCATGAGCAAAGGGTGCAGGTGTTGAATTTCTGGAGGAGTCCAAAGCTGTCTCCATGATTGATTTGTGATGAATCCTTGCACTGGAGAAATGAAGGTAAGGAATTTTCATCAGAATGTGGAAATGGCCATGAGGGGGAGGTTGTTTCATCTTTTCCTATGATCTCCACCACCAAGATATTAAAATAACACTTTGCAGCATTGTTTCCTGGAATTTATAGGTGTGTAAAGGAAATCCATGGTCAAATCAGTCTGGGAATGGCTCTCTGCAACATATTTTAGACATGTGTCATTCCTATCTTCTCTTCAGGGCTTCTCAGAGCTTTTACTATGCTAACGTGTGATTGAATGTCTATAAGGTTTTATAATAAGCAGCATTTTCCAAACTCACCTACCCTGGAATTTTTTCATCTCAAAGCATTCTCCTTGACTTGTGTTCAGTGGAATAGCCTTTGGGGAATTCTATACTGGAGAGAAAGATTGTTGGGCATCTGGGGATGGCCATAAAAATCTATCCTGAGCAGGAGTCTTGTCATCATTGTCTTAAGGAAATATATTTCCAAGTCACTATAGTATCTCTGATTATCTTTTCATGCTGTTTGTACAGTGCCCTAGTTACTAAGATAATAGTACATTGTGAACAAACACACACACACGTGGAAAGTCTTAAAGAGGTGGGAAATTTGCTGAGTGACAGGAAGTTGATGGTGAACCCCTGCTCTGGATGGATCGACATGAGTCAGTGTATCTGTGATTAGTACTGAAAGGCTCAGCAGGTAGACTTCTGGCTAGAATTCTGGGTAGAGTTACTTTTTCAGTGACCATATGGCAAGTGTTTGAATTTTTTTTTCCTTAATGGTTTAAAAAAGTTGTTGCCTGGAAGCAAGGATATAGGCCAAACAATATCACAGCATGAGCCATGTGTAACTGTAAGGCACTCTATGGTATACAAATCAAATTTATCAAAAGTAGGAAGAATAGATTTTTAAAGATTTTTGTTGGTTTTGTTAGCATGGTGTATCACAGTGGTTCATAAACATGGGTCTGTGGATGAGGAGCTTTTAAAACATCCAAATTTCTGGGCCCCACTGTTGAAATTTAGGAACTTTGAGGGGAAAGCCCAGGAAATGTTCCAAGAGTGATCCACATACTGTCAGTTCTTGTTTGTGTGTGTGTGTGTGTGTGTGTGTGTGTGTGTGTGTGTGTGTGTAGTTATGTTCTATAAAATCACCATGAACTCTTAATTAGCAAATACTGATCTGCTAAGGGAAATACAGGATTAGGTTCCTGCGAACTTCTGGCCACATTTTCATCAACTGATCAATACATAGTTGTATTTTACTTGTATTTCTGTTTAATGACACTTTAATGTTCATTTCTTTCAAATCACATATGCAGTGTTTCTTTATAATAAGATGTCACTTAGAAGGGTTGAACACTTTCCTGATCCTTTATAGCAATGTTATGGTTTTTCAAATTTTTCCTCCCACAAATCCACAAATTTAGCCTGTTTTCCATCTTTTCCATAGCCTCATGATGCACTGTAGATGTTACCTTAGCAATCTGTGGCTTGGCCTCAGATCAGTCAATTCCCTCTTTCTTTTTCTGGACATACATTATTGTGGATCCATTAACACCGAACTCACAGCTAGGAACACGGTAACTCATGCCTGAATGAAGCATATCCAGCACACCATTTTCTCTATAAGGCTGGTAAGTTTTAAAGAGGTAGGAAATTTGCTGAGTGTGACAGGGAGTCAAGGGTGAACACTTGCTGTAGGTTGGTAGCATGAGTTAGTGTATCTATGATTAGTACTCAAAGGCTCTTCTGCCTCAGCAGGTAGACTTCTGGCTAGAATTTTGGGTGCGGTTACTTTTTCAAGGCCACATGGAAGATGTTTGAATGGTTTAGGGAAGTTGTTGCTTGGAAGCAAAAATATAGGCCATATACAGCCTTCTTGCACTTAGAAACACTATATAGACTTTAGCACTACAATTGGAGGTCATTTTAAATGGAGAAATTAGCATCAAAAAGCACAAAATATGAAAGAATGGCACTAAATAGACTGTGAAAAGCACATTTGTTCACAGTGTGAGAGCTGAAACAGGAGGACAGGCCATGGTCTTGTTTGATCTCCACTGGAAACATACTCACTGGGCAACTACAATTTTTCACTGCTCTGTACATGCCCATAAATGACCATGAAAGTACCATGAGTATTGATTTTGAGGTTTCAAATAAAATTCAGTGAGTAGGCAAATATGCAAATATGGAATCTATTAATGGTGACGATTGACTGTTCTTCTCCACAGAAACTGGATGAGAAACCATTGGTATAGTAGAGTTCAAATTCCCCCCTTTACCACTTGGATAAGTTATTTAATTTCTCTTGACCTGAGTTTTTTTGTCTGTAAAATGTGGCAATATCAGAAGCTACCTTGTAGGGTGTTACGAGCATTAAATGAGATTATGATCTGAGAACAATAGCTTATACATATACATGTTCTCTGAATAAGCGCTATTAGCCTTTGTTATTACTGGTGGTAGTAATGATGTTATTAGACACAGAGACAGTAAACCTGAGTATAGTGTCTCCCTGGGCCACATTAAGCAACTGGCTTATTTTTTCTGGATCTCTTGTTTTCTTTTTCATGAAATACATACTGTAATAATTTCTTGGCGAAGCTGTTATGGGCATTCCATGAAATATCCTAGGTGACAATTTGTTCAGCACTGAAGCTCCTTGCAATAGTAGTTGGGAACTGTTGCAATGGCATGGAGCAGTATGAATGTAGCCTACCATTTTCTAATGATCATAAGTATCACTTAGTTGAGATATATGTTTTATAATGATTATTTCTTGATGCGCATTTAACATTTTTGGGTTAAAGCCCTGTCTGTCAACATGACTTGACATATTATAGTTGTTACTCACTGTAACTATCATTCCTTTGCTATAGGTCAGTGGTTCACAATGGGGTTGCTTTTGATCCCTAGTGGACATCTGGCAATGTCTGGAGACATTTTTGGTCATCGCAACTTGGGGAGGTACTACTACTGACTACTGACCTAGTGGGTTTAGGTCAAAGATACTGCTGAACATCCCACAGTGCACAAGGAACCCTGACAGGGAAGAACAGTGCAGCCCCAAATGTCATTAGTGTCAAGGCTGAAAAGTTCCCCTCTAACTGAAGGCTCCCCAAGGACTGGCACTGTGGCTTGTTCACTGTCCTGAACGCTGGCACAGGAATGGATACGCAGTGGGCCCTCGATAGATACTTCTTGAAGGAAGTAATCTGTAAAGACACAAAGCCCTGTAGTTTGGTGTTTCTGCAGCTGGTTTCATGACCTCTGAATTTTAGGATTCCTTATTTGACTCCTCTCCTCCGTTCTGATTTTATTTTTAAGTTGTTAATTGTGCTATATATCAAACATAAGGAAAAAATAGTATAAGCAGTGTCCAAAGTGTGGTCTGTGGACTGGTGCCACAGTAAAACCATTATCAGTCCAGAGGAAGGCAAGAACAGAAATGAGAGTAAAAGTTTGACATTTTTGTGCCAATTGACCAACGCTGTGATGTTTCTGCTAAATATGTGTAAGTATCCTTCTGTAGCAATATGGAAATTAAAAACCCTGGTTGTCTCAGAAGCACAGATAACCAACATTTGCATTTCCATTTCCCAGACTTCACACATGTTGACATTTTACTATGTTAAATTTATATTTGTATATTATTTTCAATCTCACTTTGTTACCCTTTAGTTCCCTTTTCGAGAAATAAAACATCTTGGACACATGTATTGAGCTCCCAGTATGTGCTAGGTGTGGGTAGGTGCACCTCCTTTGAAACAGGATCTTCTTGGCTCCTCCAGCACCCGTCTCTGGTCTACCATCCATCCCCTGCCTCACAACTGAAGGCGGAACTTCAGGAGTGGACAGAACCATTGGTTAGGAAAAGAATGAGCAAAACCTGTCTACCAGTAGAACAGTAATTACCAGGGGCAGAGAATTGGGCAGAATGGAGAAATGTAGGTCACAATGTATAAAGTTGTCGTTATGTGTGGTAAATAAGTCTAGAAATCTAATGTATAGCATGAGGACTATAGTTAATAATATCGTATATCAGAAATTTGCTAAGAGGAGATTTTAGGTACTGTTGGCGTAAAAAAAGACAAAGGTAACTATGTGAGATGATGGCTATGTTAATTTGTTTGTAATAATCAGTACTTACATGCATATCAAAACATCACACTGCACAACTTAAATTGATACGATGAAAAAGAGAAACATCATTAGGACATACAAACAAACAAACAAACATATCTACCATACTGACCTCTCAAACTTCTGTTTAGATCAGTGATTGGCAAACCACACCTGTTCCACTCAAGTTTTACTGCAACGCAGCCATGGCCGTTTGGCTGTGTATTGTCCATAGCTGCATTCACACAAAGTGGCAGAATCAAGTAGTTGCTACAGAGACCGTATGGTCTGCAAAGCCTAAAATAATTACTGTCTGGCGTTTTATAGAAAAAGTTTGCTGCTCCTTAATTTAGACGAGTACATTTTCATTTAAACCCAGGCCAGGCTGCTCATTTGAATGTCATATGTAAACAATTTGGCTTCTCCATGGACTGAGTAGGACTTACTTGTTAATTGAGGGAGGGAGAGGGCACAGAGTGTACCCAGTGTTCTGATTATTTTTATTTTTTTCTCCTTTCGTTCATCTTCTGGTTTATTCCACTTCAGCCTCCATCCCGAACTTGTTAAAGTTCTTGGTAATTCCTGTTTTTTTCTTGGCAGCAATGATAAAGAAATACAAAGATGATTTTAAGAATACTAAAGACAGATAACACCAGTGCCAGGTGTCATGCTGTGAATTTTATATGCTTCCCATCACAGTAAGTTTATCCTCTGTTTTCAAATGAGGAAACTGAGGCTTAGAAACAAGAAGCGGCTTGCTCAAGGTGTCTGGCTTGGAAGAAGCAAAGCCAGGATTCCAATGCACACATCTTGACTGAAGTCTCAGACTTTAACCATGCAGCAGGGCTTGATGGTTATTCATATGTTGCTGTGGTTTATTTGGACCCACTTTTTTTCCCTCTGAAAACCAAGATGCCATTTTAAGTGGCTTCTTTCCTCTGCATTTGCCCTTGTTTAATTATGAAAATGACTTGTGTTTAATAAGGTGCCACTTCCAAAACAACATACAGAATTCATTTTGTTGACAGGAAATCACTCATTCTGTAATTTACATATGATAATGGGGGTATTGCTTGACATTTGCTTTTCTCCCCACTCATTCTAGATTTTAGACTAGGGATCCAAAAAGGCTAATTCTGTCCCTAGGGGACATATACTCACAATTAATCTAGTTATAAACCATCCTGTGAGCAAATATGTGTAAGAATATACATTGGGGGCTTTTCAATTTGTTTTTTTATTTTTTAGAGCTCCAAACTGATGTCAGGAAAGATGGTTCTGTGCTGAAGGGTACCTACTTTACTTTAGAAAATTAGTATTCATCTTGGAATCCTGGGGTGTAGTTTAGTGTTTTGTTTGATGTGCCTGTGAGGTGTCAGTTTGATGAGAGTATTTTTGCTTGAACTTGATGCATTTTTCTCTACCCATCTTGGTCCCAGAATTGAGATTCTAGTAATAATTGGTCCTTTGGCATTATGGATATGGGTCCAAAGTATCGTAATAGCTTATTATGGAAGGCGAGACATAGTGGCCTCCCATGGAGATGATGGTCCCTGTTCATCTTATTTCATTATAGCAGAATTTGTTTAATCTGAAAGTGAAAAGCATCATTAGAAGACAGATGTCAGAAAACTTTCTGACTTTCCACCTTTCTGTGAGTTTAACCATAGTTTGAAGTAATTATATGTTAATAACAAAAATCGGGTTCATTTTCCCTAATGAGATCTGGAAACTTTTCCAGAAGACAATAATAATCTCTGTTTGCATTGAATACGTTGATTGCAGAGTTGTCAGAGGACCGTCAGTTTGTGTAACTAGACCTCCCCGTAGAAGATTAATAAATGGTCCATGTTTGTTTATCTTGAACATGTCTGAGTTTCCTAGGATGTATTGTCTGTGCCCCTAGACAAGGTCAAGTTTCGCAGAACATCTTGTACTTCACCCTTGTAGCATTCACCACTATTGTGATTATTTGTATAATTATGCATTTAATGTCTATCTGTCCTTTTTGACGATAAAGTCAGAGGGTGATGCCTGTTTACCATGTTCACCTTCATGGCGTTAGTGCCTTAGAGAATACATGACATGAGGCAGTCACTTAGTGAATATTTGTGGAATGAATGAATGAACGAGTCAATGAACTTTTACCTCACCATGGTAAAAGTTCACCACAATGAGCTTTACCTTTACCTCTAAGAAAGCTGGACTTTCTTAGAGGCTGAAATTATGCCTTCTCTTTTTTTATATTTGCCCCACAACATATAACAATTGGCATAATGAAATCATTTTGTAAATACCAGGTAGATCGAATGGTTGAGTGCTTTCTGTGTGGCCAACTTGTAATTTGTGTCTTGTCAGTATGGTTCTGGGTGGGTCATAAACTATGATCTTGATTTAGCACATGGAAAGATTGTAACCAAACTCGGGAAACCTTCACCATTCACTCATTTGGAGATTGGAGGATGAGAAATGTAGAACCCAGGCCGACATCACTGTGACACAGAGAGTGGTTTTGATACCGGTCGGCTGGGGGAGGTCCCCAAAAGCCGGTGGGACTTTAGTCCCAGCCGATATCCAGGCTCTTGGCCCCATTGCAAGAAGGAATTCAAGGTGAGGCAGAAAATAGTGAAAGCAGCAAGATTTATTGCGAAGTAAAAAATACATACTTAAGAAAGGGGAGTGCGGGTGTACTCAGGAGAAAGTCACGCAGTGGGGTTTGTGGTTTCCATCTTTATGGGTTTCTTTAACCAAGGGGTAGAATATTCATGAAAATTCCTGGAAAAAGGTGATTTCTCTGAACTATGTTACCGCCCATTTTTATACCAAATATGGGTGTTTCTGAAACTGTCCTGGCACTGGTGAATGTGTGGTTTAGTATGTTAATGAGCATATAATGAGGTTCTAGGTGAAACCTAGATCAAACACAGCACCATGTTGGGTCCAGTTGGTCTTAGCCAGCTTGGTCCATAGCCTGTTTTTCAGGGTCTTATCAACTCATAGCTTTTGTAACTATTTCAATAGTCTCTTTTTTGCTAGTTATATGAAGTTACTGCCTGGAATTTTCCATTCTCCTGTGATCACCCTGTATTATTCCTGCCTCATTTTCATGTCTTTTTTTTTTTTTTTTTTTTTTTTTTTTTTTTTTTTCCTTCAGAAACAGAATGGAAAGTTCTGGGCTAACTGTACTTCATAACACAGTGGTTAAGAACATGGACTTGGGAGTCAGACTGACTCTGTACTTCCTATCTGAGTGACCTTGGTGAAATTATTTAGTCTGACTGAATCTCCCCTTTTCTTCTATAAAATAGGAATCAAAATAGGACTTACCTGGCTGTTGTTGGCATTAATTGTACAAAAGGAGCTGGCAAGAAGTGTATAAAAAGGAAACAACTATCATTAATTCACAAGGAAAGAAGGTGTGGATATAAGTTCTAGTTGATTTCTAGTATTTATTTTGCATTACTTCATGCTTATGTGGATATGTCAAAATACAGGGCAAGGAAACCCTCAGATTTAGACTAGGCACAATATTGTGCTTTGCACTTATTTCACTTGGTTTTGACATTGGACAGAAACTTCCTCTGAGATAGGGGGGCAAAAGATGGCTTGTGAATGGATGCACAAGTCAAAGCCAGATTAAAAAGAGAGAGAGAGGGAGAGAACTTGTGTTCCATAGCCTTGTTCCTTCCAGCTGTGGTCCAGGGACTAACAACATTAGCATCACCTGGGAGCTTTTTAGACGTGCAGAATGTAAGGACTCATCCCAGTCCTACTGAATCACAATGAGCATTTTAACCAAATCCCTAGGTAATTAAGATGCATGTTAACATTTCAGAAGAACTGGTCTAAAGAATTCATTTGTTCAGTCAGTGTTACAATTTGGTTACTGGTAACTGGAATCTCAGTGCTTATATATTGTGTTGGAGAACAGAGCAACTAAAAAATTTTAAACAGTCAAACCGGACTGTTAAAATAGCAACATTTTACCAGGTCATTACGTTTTCTCTGAATAGCAAATGCAGGAAGTTTTGTTCCTGTACTGATGTATTGCTATTTGGTTCATCATGTCCTTAAAAAAAGTCAACAGTGATATTTATAAAGAGAACCGTAACATTCTCTAGAACCCAAAAGGAAGGGTTTTAAAGTGATTTTGAGCCAAAATCAGTTAATTATAGTCATCACCTCATTCTACCTTCTTTTCTTTTTCTTTTTCTTTTTTTTTTTTTATATTATACTTTAAGTTCTAGGGTACATGTGCATAACGTGCAGGTTTGTTACATATGTATACATGTGCCATGTTGGTGTGCTGCACCCATCAACTCGTCAGCACCCATCAATTCATCATTTATATCAGGTATAACTCCCCAATGCAATCCCTCCCCCCTCCCCCCTCCCCATGATAGGCCCCAGTGTGTGATGTTCCCCTTCCCGAGTCCAAGTGAGCTCATTGTTCAGTTCCCACCTATGAGTGAGAACATGCGGTGTTTGGTTTTCTCTTCTTGTGATAGTTTGCTAAGAATGATGGACTGGGTATATACCCAAAGGATTATAAATTATGCTACTACAAAGACACTTTCTACCTTCTTAATACAAATTGTTCTTTTCAGCATTAAGGCTCGTTCCCCCAGGGAACACGTGATAAAGTTCGTGATTTTCCTTCTTGTGACTTCCACATCATTTTATAGTCCTAGCATATTAAATTAATATTAAACCCAAATTATTTTCTGTGTGCATACTTAATGATTCATTGGTAATTATACCAGACATTGTGCAAACCATTTCACATACATTATTTCAATTAACAATGACCCTCTAAAGAAGATACTGTTATGCTAGTTTGACAGATGAGAAAATCTCAGTCCTAGAATATAAGTGACCTTCCCAGTATCATCTGGCTCTTCAGTAGCAGACTCAAGATTTAAGCCAAAGTTTTCATGCTAGCACTTCACTGGGGGTCATGATGCAAGGTGGTTTGATTTTTATTGGACTTGGCTCCAAACTTGGGAGCAAATTTCATTGCTACCAGACAAAGCTCAGCTTAGAATTCAGCCAAGTAAAGATTTTTAAAGAAACAAACAAACAAAAAATTCTTTTAAACTTTCATGATGTTGTCATTCCCCAGTTGCTGTGGATTCAACTTATTGACTCCTTTTTTTTTTTGAGATGGAGTCTGGCTCTGCCACCCAGGCTGGAGTGCAGTGGCCAGATCTCAGCTCACTGCAAGCTCCGCCTCCCGGGTTTACGCCATTCTCCTGCCTCAGCCTCCCGAGTAGCTGGGACTACAGGCGCCCGCCACCTCGCCCCGCTAGTTTTTTTTTTTGTATTTTTTAGTAGAGACGGGGTTTCACCGTATTAGCCAGGATGGTCTCGATCTCCTGACCTCGTGATCCACCCGTCTCGGCCTCCTAAAGTGCTGGGATTACAGGCTTGGGCCACCGCGCCCGACATTATTGACTCCTTTAACAGAGAGTGGTGTTCATTTGGGCAGTAAGTACAACTGGCCCCCTAAACAAATAGCTTCCTTTGGCTTTCCATGTTGCTCCCTGTTGTGTGTGCAGAAGAGAGGACACTTTCCCTGACTCCTCTTAATTCAAAGACAAATTTATGTGTTTCTTTTTTTTTTTTTGCGGAGGCGGGGGGGTGGAGATGGGAGTTTCACTGTTTTGTCCAGGCTCGTCTCGAACTCCTGGGCTCGAGTGATCCTCCCGCCTCAGCCTCCCAATGTGCTGGGATTACAGGTGTGAGCCACCACGCCTGGCCTGAAAGGCGATTTTCTATTTGCCTACCTGGGAGGCAGTATTACCACTGGCTCTGAGTTTCAATCCCAGTGCCACACTTATTGTATCTCCTTGGGTAAGACACTTAGCCTGCCTCTACCTCCATTTCCTTATCTTTAAGTTGGGGATAAGAATAGTACCTACTTCCTAGGGATATTGCAGGGATTCCAGGTGGGGGATGTATGTAAAGTTCTTCGCCCAGTACTTGGCACGTAGTAGACATTCCATAAATATTAGCTAATATTGTTTTCCTTATCCTCATTATCATCTTTTTTGCTATTGTGTCTTTTTTTCTTTTTTCTTTTTTTTTTAAGATGGTGTCTTCCTGTGTCACCCAGGCTGGAGTGCCGTGGAGCAGTCTTGGCTCACTGTTCAAGTAATTCTCCAGCCTCAGCCTCCTGAGTAGCTGGAATTACAAATGCATGCCACTATGCCTGGCTAATTTTTGTCTTTTTAGTAGAGACAGGGTTTCACCATGTTGGCCAAGCTGGTCTTGAACTCCTGACCTCAAATGATCTGCCCACCTTACCTCTCAAAGTGCTGGGATTACAGGCATGAGCCACTAGGTCTGGCCCTGTGTCTCTTTTTTGATACCTCCTAATATATTCTATGTTTGATGTGGAGTACAATAAATATCCTGTATTCCCATCTTTGTTAGGTGGCCCTTCTTCAATTCCCCCCCGCCCCGTCCCCAAATAAGTTTGCACTAAAAGATTTTCAAGTGTTCCTTTTCCTTTGATGTTGTCTTATTCTATTAACCTCTTATATTCCATAACATTTTACTTGCATAAGGTTTAGAATTGAAAAGCACCTAAAACATGTGTATTGTTCTGTGTTTAATGATGGTTTGGCATATAAAATTTGGTTCCCATTTAATCTGAGACACTTTGAAAACTGACACCAGACTTCACCTCATTTCCAATATTAAGCCCTTTGGGAGGCCAAATGGAACAGACCCTTGTCAGTTCAGTGTCATAGGTAGTTTGAGAGACAGTAAACTGTATCAGAGGCAAAGGGACTTTGAGATGGATGCAAGTTTTCTAACTTCTGATTAAGAAGAACAAAATTTTCTCAATATGTGGTCCAGAATTTCCTTGGTGATATTGAGGGAATTTTCCCCCCCAAATTTAGCACTTCTGAAACTTAATATCTCTTTCCCCATTGCAGACTTGATGGCATTAGGGGATTATAATTTTATTAGGAAACTGAAATCCAGAATGGTTAGTGAGGAGGCCCACACCTTCATGCATACATAGGCAGCACTAATGTCTGACACAAGAGCTTTCTGGGTTATCGGTGAACTCAAGATGTAGCCAAGATTTGGAGAGAGACAGAAATAAAACCTGAAAAGATTATTTCTTTGTTAAATAACGTGACTTCACACAAAGTATGGAAGAGCTTGGACATGGGAACTGAACTGGAGTTGGAATTTACCTGGACATTGGAATTGGAATTAAACTGGACATTGGAATTCAATGTTGGAATTCAACTGGAATTCAATTGGATTCAAGTTCAAATCCATTTTCTACCTCTTACTAAGCTATGTGAACTTGGGCAACTTTCTCAGCTCATCTGTGCTTCCATTTCTATTCTCTCTGACAGAGGTAATGATAGTTCCCATTTCAAAGAGTGGTGAGGACTGAATTAAATAATGTATGTGAGCACTTAGCACTGTCCTGCAATAATTGTAGTCATCATGGTGATGGATGATGACAACTCAGAAATTCTCCTCTGCATGTCAAGTTGAGCAAAATGGAAAAACTCTTTGAATTAATAAATCTGTATGAATTCCATTGTACCATCAGTGGAAGGAGGAACAGAAGAGCTCTTTATTTTGTCATCTGTGTTTTGCTGGAGTTTGACTCAGTTATGTTTCAGAAGTCACAGTTGACTGTGTATGTAATAATCTGTACCATAACTATGTATGGTTGGATGTAGATTTTTTTCCTTTTAATTAGTGCATTGCTTTATGTGTTTTTTAAGCCTTTATGGGTTTACAGTGAAGTATCTTCCAATGCCATCTGGGACTACAGGTGGTGAGACACTGTTTTTTCTCCCCTCTACGTCTCTGTCTGTCCTCTCAGTCATCATATTGTCATAATGCTAGAAGGCCGGGGAGTTGAATGAGACATCCCCATCCCACCCTACCCTGCTTTACACTGGTAGGAAGACACACTGTGTGTAATAAAGGGAGCTTATAAAAGCTCCTATAATGATTGCAACTGAGCTTGCTATTCCAAGGCAGGAGCCAGTATTCACCTTTTGAAATTGATATAAAATAAATTGGGTAATGACAAGAAGCATTTTCATTTGAATTTAAATGATTTGACAATTGTAAAACACATATAATCACTCCATAGGCAATCTGTGCTTGAACTTTTACATTTTTATAACAACTGGGCAATAAAGTCAATGTAGCTTATATTCTTACATTTGAGTCCAGCACTCAGAAATTTAGGAAAAGAAATGCAGTGGGCAGGTGACAGAGCAGTTGGTGGGCCCCATACAGATGTTTACTTCATGCCCCAACCAAGACTCCTACTGCAGCTTCCAGGTGAGGAGGGGAGAGAGTATGTCACATTTAGCAAATGGGTATCTAATCACACTCATCATGTTATACCCATAATGAAAAGGATATTCTTCAATGTAAAAAAAAAAAAAAAAAGTCATTACTCATATGTCACTAGCACAGAGAAAGAGACTCAATGGTGTGTGTTGAATGGAGATTTGAATTTGAAGCTTTTAATATTCATGGAATCTTCTGTTTGAAAATGCTGGCAGAGAAAGCTTTTCACAGATTATTAGAAGGCTGCCATACTTCATAACTGTTTTTCTCTCTTTGTTTACAGTCACGACAGGTCACCCTTCCACAAAATGGCACACAGGCACTAATATTCAACTGCAAACACTTAACAGATTCACTGGACATTTTTACGCCCTCAGTTTTGTATATCTCTATGTGCGTGCGTTAAAAACCTTGGAGATGTTTGATTTTGGGGATGACGTGTGAAACCCTCACATGACAACAGTTTCCATTCTGGGGCTGTTATCTGGGCATAAAGATCTGCAAACTGAGAAGAATCAGGGCAGGCGATAAATCTTTCCATTCTAAAACAATTTACCTTTGCCATGCATTCTATCTCTAGGTCCATATATTAATATAAAGACTTAAAGTCACCATTTAGAGTTTTTTAAAAATTCCATTATTGATAGTGGAACATACATGAAAGTATTGAGTATCAAATTAATCATCTCTAATCTCACCATCCAGAGAGATTCCTATTCACATATGGCTGTATTTCTTTCTAGTTCATTTGTCTTGCATATTTCACTGTGTGTAGCAATCCCCTCCTCTTCACCATGGAAATATAACGCCTATGTGTATGCATATTTTGAACATAGTTGGAGTTGTGTTTTATATACTGGAGTCACATGGTAAGGGAAGTGAGACTCCACCAGTGTAACAAAAACTCTTTATAAAAAGAAAGAGAAAGTGAAATTTTGTTAATTATACCTATTCTTCCCCAACTTACAACCCAGCTAGATTTAAAATAACCTTGGCTTAACTCCCTTTCACTGTCTTAGGAAAAGGAAGGGCACAATAGAAATGCAAAGAGAAACTTAGAGGGGTTGATTCTTGGCTTTTGAGCTCCCAAAAGTCCAGATTCTGGAAGTTTAGGAAATTGTTAAATACAATTTGTGCTATCAGTGATTCGGGTTTTATAAACTCCTTTAGTACTAAACCCTGCATAAGTGTGATTTCATTGCATATGACATTGTGTTCTGTGCCCCACATCCATGACTCCTTATATTAAGTCATGGTCCTGATAACACAGAAGCTTGCGGATGTCTGTAATTTATTCTAAGCACATTGGGAAGCCCACGAAAGAATGCAAGCTGGAGAAAGGCAATCAGATTCGTCTTTTAGAAGGATTGCTTTATGTCTGGTGGAAGGGGCCAACGTGGTAGGTAAGCGACTGATTAGGAGGCTTCTGTAATAGTCTAGTAGTGAAGGGTGTTTTGGAAAAGAGTGCGCTCATTCAAGAGCTGTACAGGAGGTGGAATTAGAAGAAGGGCAGTTGGACTGGGCGCAGTGGCTCAAGCCTGTAATTCCATCACTTTGGGAGGCCGAGACAGGCAGATCACGAAGTCAGGAGATCGAGACCGTCCTGGCTAACACGGTGAAACCCCGTCTCTACTAAAAAATACAAAAAACTAGCCGGGCGAGGTGGCGGGCACCTGTAGTCCCAGCTACTGGGGAGGCTGAGGCAGGAGAATGGCGGAAACCCGGGAGGCGGAGCTTGCAGTGAGCTGAGATTGCGCCACTGCACTCCAGCCTCTAGCCTGGGGGACAGAGCGAGACTCCATCTCAAAAAAAAAAAAAAAGAAGAAGGGCAGTTGATGTCATGTGAGGGATATGGAAGATGGAGGGAGTCAAAGGTGACTTTGGCTCCAAGAAGGTGCTCTTTATTCGTACTCAAGTTGTGATGTTAATGCATATTTCCACTGGGGAAGAAAGAAAAAAAACATACAAGGTTTCTCATCTCATTGAGATTACTCTGAAACTACAAGTGACTTCCGGATTCTTGCTGGATAAGCTCTCCTGGTAGACTTCTGATGACTCAGATGTCCGGGACTCCAGCAATTTAGGCTAATAGGTGGTCATATTTTTGATAGCAACTTAGACCAGGACTACAGCTTGCTTCTCCACAGTTTTGGGCATCATGGCTTTCTCAGGTGTGCCGCATAATAAGTCTGGTCATTGGCGTCAGCCTTCTGAATTACATCTTCAGTCTCTTGAAAACCAGTGGCCAGTTAATACTGCCATTATTTCAGTCCCTGTAAAGCCTCACCATGGCCTTGCATTACATGAAAACCTACTAATACTCAGGTGATTCCTAAAATGTGGTCATAGGAAGCTAAATGGTGACAGCCATTCTATTGGGTTTGCAAACCATGAAATCCCTAGAGGGCTAAAAGAGAGCTGAGTTACACTGAGAATTCAACTAGTTTGCCCTGGTCCCTAAGTTAAAGCAGTAGTTCTCAAGTGAGGGTGATTTTATTTTCCAGGAGACATTTGACAATGTCTGGAGATGGTTTTGGTTGTCACCAGCTTGTAGGGAATAAGTACTGGCATGTGATGTCTTGTGGACAGAGACCGGGGGTGCTGCTAAATATCCTACATGCAGAGCAAGACCCCCTTCTCCCAACAACAAAGAATCATCTGGCCCCATGTGTCAATTGTACTAAGATTGAGAGCCCTGATTTAAAGTGATAATTTATTTTTGTAGGTTATTTTTCCCCGTTGGTCACTATGAATGACTGTGAATCCTATTTTCTTCTTGAAACATTTAAATAATGGCAATGGCAACATACTTAGAAGTGAAAGCAAAAATTTTTAGAGTGTTGAATTATTTAACTACCCTTTGATAATCAGAGTTTAAAAATATTTAAATAATGACTTCACTGCACAGGCGTGACTAGTCTAGACACGAAAATAAAACTCATTTTAACTGTTTCTCACTTAGTTTTCATTTTGAATTGCATGTATATAAATAATTGTTGAAGTTTAGAAGTAGATATTGTTTTGTTCATCCAACTTAGCATTATTGCTTTAATTAGAGTGGGTTTTTTTCCTTCGGCATAATAGCTAGAGAAGATAGGTTTTTAGATGTTTACATATAAATATTCCTAGAACATGTT
The DNA here is from genome assembly GCF_002776525.5 of Piliocolobus tephrosceles. Classification (NCBI taxonomy): domain Eukaryota; kingdom Metazoa; phylum Chordata; class Mammalia; order Primates; family Cercopithecidae; genus Piliocolobus; species Piliocolobus tephrosceles. The sequence goes on from NC_045435.1 coordinate 70,716,146, forward strand.
TGAATGGGAGAGATACATTCTCCAAAGATGAGCTGAAAAGTTTGTCTGAAATGTGGTCACTTTGAGATGAGTGGGGAGAAGGTTGACTTATAGGCCAAATCATTTGAAAAATTAACTTTAGAGTTGAATGAGGCACATTGTCGCTTTCAAATATGCAAAAAAGGATTCTCTGTTGGATCCTCTGGATATCTGGTGGTGTTTTCTTGGTGTCACATGCAAGGATGGCATGCCTGGGATGTATGTCTGCAGTGAGAAAAAGAAGGAGACAAATAATTTAACAGTCGATTCACTGATGAACAGTTAATCGACTTAATGGTCTGGTGGATGCTGATTCCACATGGATGGCAAAGTGGACTTCATGTGCAGGTCCACATGCTGCAGTGTACAGGGAAAGATCTCGATGTGCACAGCTAACCACCATCACCTCAAGGCACTGCCTGTTTCCTGGGGCTCTAGCTGCCAGATCTGCATCCTGGAATAAATGTAGACCCAAAGATTTGGACTTGCATGGAGTATGGCTATACTGGCTACTTTGCTTTAGCTCCAGGGTGTGTTTGAACTGCTTTGGGTGTTTCTTCAAAAGATAGTTATCTGGACCAATGTTTTGTTTTGTTCTTCTTATATGAGGTTGAATTGGCTAAAACCAGGCAGGTTCCTTGTACACCTGATTGTTAATGAGCCTGGATAAGTTCATAATGTGGGATTTCATTCTACTGTGTGACTCGTGATCCTAGAGGAGCAGAGAGCAAAAAAGGCAAATGCCGATCTTCATGTAAGTCTGCTGGCCTTAAAAAAGTTATCATAAAATAAATTAGCAGAATTATAGAGAATAAAATGAGGACTAGTTGGGGTTAGGGGAGTTACAGTCCCTTCACCTTAAAGCAACAATTTTTTTGTCTTGCTTATTTTCATTCAGACTTTGACTATATACACACCAAGAAAAACTAAAAATACACATTTTTCAGATATGCACCCTACTTATTTTACACATGTTGATAACTGTAAATGCTTTCTACATTGGTACAAAAGTCATTGCTGTAAATTGTAAGAATCATATAGTAGTTTATATCAATGCCTCTCACACTTCAATTGGATTCTCATCACCTGGGAGTATTGCTTAAATCCCAGTTCTGATTCACAAAGTCTGGATCAGGATCTGAAAATCTGGATTCCTAACAGGTTCCCAGGCCACTGATGTGGCCAGTATTCTCATTTCCTGTGGTTGCTGTAAGAAATTACCACAAACTTGTTGGCTTAAAAACACAGATATTTATTCTCTCACAGTTCTGGAGGCCAGACATTGGAAATCAAGGTGTTAACACAGGGATGTGCTCCCTCCACAGGAGACTCTGTCCCTTGCTTACACAGAAGGCCCCTATTTGGCATTTCTCATTCAGTATAATTCCCTGGAGATTCCTCTAGGCTATTGCATATATTAATACTTCCTTCCTTTTTATTGCTGAGTAGTATTCCATGATACTGATGTGCCACAGTTTGTTTAATCATCTACCCTAAAAACATGTGTGCCTAGGTTTTTGTGTGGGCATGATTTTTCATTGTTCTGGAATAAATGTCAAGGAGTACCATTGCTGGGTGTCTTGGTCCATTTTGCTTTGATATAACAATGTCACAGACTAGTAATTTATAAAGACAATAATTTTATTTCTTATAGTTCCAGAGACTGAAAAGGTCAGGGTCAAGAGGCCTTCATCTGGCACAGGGTGGAAGAGCACCAGAGCGTTTATGCAAGAGCATGCAGTGCAATGCAGACTCATCCTTTCATCAGGAACCAACCTGTTCTTGAAATAATAACATTAATCCAATCATGATCACTTCTTAAAGGTCACACCACTCAACATTGTTGCATTGGGGATTAAGTTTCCAAAACATGATTTTTGATGGGATACACTAAAACTATGGCACTGGATCAAATGGTAGTTGTGTTTAGGTATTTAAGAAACCACCAATCCGTTTTCCAGAGTGGCTGTATCATTTTAACATTCCCACAAGCAGCGTATGAGTGACAGCTTTTCTGTATCCTAGCCAGCATTAGGCGTTGTCATTATTTTTGCCATTCTGATAGGTGTGTAGTAATAGCTAATTGTGGTTTTAGTTTGCATTTCTCTAATCACTAATGATGTTAGACATCTTTTCATATGCTTATTTGCCATCAGTATCTTCTTTAGTGAAAAGTTCATATTTGGTGTCTGTTCATATCTTTTATCTATTTTCTTCTTGGGTTGTTTGTTATTATTGTTGTTTTACTATTGAATATTCAGAGTTCTTTACATGTTCTAGACAGACACTAATCCTTTTTTAGATATATAGTTTGCAAATACTTTCTCCTACTCTTTTCATCCTCTTAACAGAGCCTACTGCAGGAAAAAAAGTTGTTAATTTTCATAATGCCCAATTCATTAGTTTTTCCTTTTATGGATCATGATTTTGATGTCATGGCATGAGAAAACTTTGCCTTGATCCATATACCAAAGACTTCACACATTTTCCTTTATTTTATTTGTTTAATTTTTAGAGATAGAGTCTCTGTCACTCAGGCTAGAGTGCAGTGATGCAATCAGCTTACTGTAACCTTGTGATCCTGGGCTCAGGCAACACTTCTGCCTCAGCCTCCCAAGGAGCTGGAACTACAGGTGCACACCACACCACCTGGCTAATTTTTTATGTTTTTTTAGAGATTGGGTTTGGGAGTGTCTCACTGTGTTGCCCAGGCTGGTCTTGTACTCCTGGCCTCAAGTGATCCTCTTGCCTCAGCATCCCAAGTTGCTGGGATTACAGGTGTGCGTCATTTTTCACACATTTTATACTTTTATATTTAAGTTCACCATGGATTTTGGGTTAATTTTTGTGTAAGATGTGAGGTTTAAGTCAAAATTCGTCCTCTTTTGGTCATGAATGTCCAATTGTTTCAGCATCATTTGTTGAAAAGGTTATCCTTTCTCAATTGCTTTTATATCTTCATGAAAAAGCAGTTGGGCATATTTGAATGAATCTATTTCTGAGTTCTGGATTCTGACCCATTAATCTATGTGTCTGCATCCCCATCAATACCATGTACTCTTAAATACTGTAGCTATATGTTAAGTTGTAAAATCAAGTAAGCTGATCTCTCCTTTCAGGTATTGAACCAACCTTGCATCCCTGGAATAAACCCACTTGGTCATAGTGTATATTCTTTTTATATATTGCTGGATTCAGTTTTAGAGATGTTTTTTGTTTGTTTGTTTTTTTAGAATGCTTACATGTAGGTTTGTGGGAGATACTGGTCCACAGTTTGTTGTTGTTGTTGTTGTTGGTACTGTCTTTGATTTTGGTATCAGAGTAATACTAGGTTCATAAAATAAATTGGGAAATCTGTTTTCCCTTCAATTTGCCTAACAGCTTTCAGAGTGTCCAAATTATGTATTTTACATGGGATGAGTAGTGGTAGTTTGTGTTTTTCAAACTCCATTTCATCTCAGTTGTCAAATGTATGTTTGTAGATTTGTTCATAATATTCCTTTATCTTTTGATGTATGCAAGGTCTTTAGTGATATCCCTTGTTTGCTTCATATTATTGGCAGTTTGTGTCTTAGGTCGATTTTTCCCTGTTGTCAGTCTTGCTAGAAGTTTATCAATTGTTTGATCTTTTCAAAGAATCATCTCTTTGTGTCACTGATTTTTCTTTACTGTTTTCTGTTTACTGTTTTACTTTCATTGATTTGTTCTCTTTTCCTTATTATTTCCCCTTTTCTCCTTGTTTGGGTTAATTTTGCCCTTGTTTTTGTGGGTTCTTGAGATGATAACAGAGATTATTGATTTGGATCTTCTTTTCCAATGTGATGATCCCTGTAAATTTTCCCCTTAGCACTGCTTTACCTGTAATTGTACAATTTTGACATGTTGTATTTTTATTTATTTCAATGTGTTTTTAAAATTTCTCGAGATTTTCTCTTTGATCTATGAGTTTTGTTTTAACAAGTGTTAGTTTCTAAGTGTTTGGAGGTTTTCCTCCTATTTTTCTTTTATTGCTTTCTAGTTTGGTTCTCTTGTATTTAGAGAACACATTCTGTATACTTTTGACACTTAACATTTGTTGAGATTTGTTTTTTCATACACAACATGACCAATCTTGGTATATGTTCTGTGGGCACTTGAAAAAAATGTGCATTTTGCCATTGCTCGGTAGATTGTCCTGTAAATGGCTTTTAGATCCTCTTGTTTGAAGGTGTTAATTTTTTCTTCATCTTGGAAATTTTCTATCTAATTCTACCAGTTATTGAGAGAGAGAAAGACAGAGAAAGATGTTAAAGTCTCTTAACAACAATTGTTGATTTGTTCCTTTCTCCTTTCTGTTCTATCAGTTATTGCATTACGTATTTTTCAGCTCTCTTGTTTAGTGCACACGCATTTAGGATTGCTATGTTTTCTTGGTGGTTTGACCCTTTTATCATTACATAATGTTTCTCCCTGTCTATGTTGTTTCTTTGTTATGAAGTCCACATTGTCTGATATTAACGTAGCATTTATATTTTATTTTCATTAATGTTTGCATATTTTTTCTATCCTTTCACTTTTACCATGCCTGTAGTGTTATATTTGAAGCAAGTTTCTTGTTAACATAATATAGTTGGGTTGTGTTTTTAAATTTACTCTGCTAACCTCTGTCTTTTAATTGGTGTGTTTAGGTGATTTACACTTCATGTAATTATGGACATGTTAAGGCTTAAAAAGTCTGTCTTTTTATTTTTTATTTTTCATTTATTCTGTCTTGTTCATTTATTTTTTTCTTCTTCCTGTGGGTTGAGCATTTATTAGCATTCTATTTTGATATATCTATAATGTTTTTGAGTATATCTCTTTTAGCCTTTTTAGTATTACTGTATGTGTTACATTATATATAATACTAAAAGGTCTATAAAAATAGATATACTCGTGGCTCAAGCCTGTAATCCCAGCACTTTGGGAGGCCGAGACGGGTGGATCACGAGGTCAGGAGATCGAGACCATCCTGGCTAACAGGGTGAAACCCCGTCTCTACTAAAAAATACAAAAAACTAGCCGGGTGAGGTGGCGGGCACCTGTAGTCCCAGCTACTTGGGAAGCTGAGGCAGGAGAATGGTGTAAACCGAGGAGGCAGAGCTTGCAGTGAGCTGAGATCCGGCCACTGCACTCCAGCCTGGGCGACAGAGCGAGACTCCGTCTCAAAAAAAAAAAAAAAAATAGATGTACTTAAAAGTATATAAAATATCTATATGTAGAATGGTCATTTTACCAGTTTGGCTGAATTGCTGAAACCTTGTCTTTCTTTACATCCTTGTGTTTAATATCACTGTCTGAAATATTTCCTCCATGTACTCTTCGAGCTACATGAGATAGTTGAGCTTCAAACGTAATTTAGAAAACTCAGTGGGAGAAGAGAAATGTATTTGCCCATACTTTTACTCTTTTGATTGTTTTTTCCCCCTCTTTTTGTCCTAAAATTCTTACTGTTATAACCTCATTTCAGAGGACTTCTTTAGTCATCTTTTTAGGTTAGCTTTACTGTCAACAAAGTCTATTAATTTTTTGTTATCTGAGAATCTCTTGATTTCCCCTACATTCCTGAAGAATATTTTTACTGGATATAGAATTCTGGGCTGACAGTTCTTTTCTTCTAGGACTTGAAAAATGTTGTACCCTTTTCTATTAGATTTCTGATGAAAAATTCACTGTCACTCTATTTTTTCTATGTAAGGTATTATTGCACTGCTTTCAATATTTTTTTTCTTTCCTTCAGTTCTCAAAAATTTGTATATTTTGGTGTGGATATTTTTCTTTTTTTCTTTCTTTCTTTTTATTTATTTATTTATTTATTTATTTTGGAGATGGAGTCTTATTTACTTTGTCACCCAGGCTGAAGTGTACTGTTGCAATCTCAGCTCACTTCAATGTCTGCTTCCCAAGTTCAAGCGATTCTCCTGCCTCAGCCTCCTGAATAGCTGGAATTATAGGTGTGTACCACCATGCCCGCCTAATTTTTCCATTTTTGGTAGAGGTGGAGTTTCACCAAGTTGGCCACGCTGGACTTGAACTCCTGGCCTCAAGTGTTCCATCTGCCTCAGCCTCCCAAAGTGCTGGGATTACAGGCATGAGCCACTGCGCACGGCCTTTGATTTTTAATATCCTACCTTCAAATTGACTACTTTTTTTCTACTGTCTCCTCCATTTTCTTGTTGAGCCTATCAACCCAGCTTTTTATTTCATTGGTTATAATTTATAGTTCTAAAATTTCTACTTATCTTTATTTCTTCTTCTTCTTTTCTTTCAAACGGGGCTTAGTCTGTCACTCAGGCGGAGTGCAGTGGCACGATCACTGCTCACTCTAGCCTCAACCTCCTGAGCTCAAGAAATCTGCTCGTCTTAGCTTCCTGCTCTGCTATGTCTTCTGGGTTTTTTTTTTTTTTTTTTTTGCAGAGATTTTAGATACTTTTTTGTTTTGAGTGTGTTCATAATTGATCCTTGATTTTTAGGACGACTGTTTTAAAATCCTTGTCAGATAATTCTAACATCTTTGTCATCTTTGTCATCTTGCCTTTTTCATTCAGGTTGAGATTTTTTTTTGATTCTTCATATGATGAGTGATTTTCAATTAAAATCTGGACATTTTGGATATTATGTTATGAGACTCTGAATCTTACTTAAACCTTCTGTTTTAGATTGTTTTGTTTGACACCACTTTTTTAGGGGAAGCAGGTATGAGACCTTGTTACAGTCCAGTGGAGGTAGAAGCCTAGGTTTCCCACTCCTCCTCTTCCTTTGACATTCAATGGAAGGAGTGACTTCATATTACTGCTATGTGAGGCAGAAGTGCTGAATTCCTTTGGGGTCTCCAAAGATGACTAAGAGGGGATGAGGAAGGGGGGATGTGGGGAGGAGAAGAGATTCCACCCATGGGGTCGAAGATTCTATCTTTACTCAGTCTTCTTTGACAGTACTCCAGAATGAGGAGCAGAGATTGGGTGACCCCAGTACAGCCTGAAAAGAGTAGAATTCTAAGCTCCCTCTTCAGTCTTTGCTGCTTGGGTGGTGGTGGAACTACAGTCTTTTTCTGTGGTATTTGACTGAAGTAGAGCAGTTATTGTCTAACAGTTTTCTTTATTGCCAGTTTCCCTCCTTCTTCCCTAATTCTTTAGCTAGGAAGAGTGGGCTTTTTGGTGGTGGTTGTTGTTGTTGTTGTTGTTTTCCTTCATCCCAGTTGGGTTTTACCCATTCCTGGGTTCTTCAGCTCTGATTCTGGGATATATGAGACATAAAGAAAACTCATGAAACTCATCACCATGTTGAGGTTTGTCCCAAGGTTCCTAGTCGGTCTGCCTTTTTCTCTTTACATTTTAGACATCTTAATTTCCTAGATCCAAAGCCTATAGTTGTACTTAGTGGGAGGAATAGGGAAATGTATGTCTGCCCTATCTTTACAGAAGGGGAAGTGTCACCTTCTTTATATTTTTCATAGATAGCAAGTGAGACATTGACTTGACTGTATAATCCAGAACACTTACTAACAAGAGCTGTTGAGTTGGCATGAGGTGTTTGCTAGTAACATGGTTTTAAAGTAGAATAATAAGTACTAAGAAAACTAGTTCTGTGTGTTCATCCAGTTCTTTTATTTCCAGCTCTTCTAAGGGACCCTGAACTGTGAAGTCACTAATGGAAGGGCAAAGTGGGTGAGGAGCTGAGAAATGAATAACTCACCCCACCATCTGGTCTGCTGCAGTTCAGAAAGTCACATGATGTTACCAAGTTAGATCTTCTCCTCTGTGTTTATTGGAGGTGCCAAATGCTATATTTAAGCCAAGAACTGATTTTGAAAATATTTTTCTACTTCTGTTTTGTCAAACGTGTTCTCTGGCATATTATGTTAGGGCTTGTTCTGCTAAAGCTTAGCAGAGCCTTCTGTTTCTTCAAGCTGATTTGGCTTGCACCACTCAAAACATTAGACCCTCATTTTGGAACAGAAGTCTTCTCTAGAGAAAGCACTAAGTATGATTTAATTTCCAGGCAGGTAATACCTATCAAATGAGAGGTGGAGCTTTATTCTTTAATTGTTATTCTTTTATATAAGGCACTTTTTAAAAAAGCTATTTTCTGCTTAAGCCTGTTTGACTACATTTTCTCTTTCCAGAATCTTTCTAATTATGGGGAGAAAAGCAAATGTTAAGCTAGCCTTCTTTTTATCAAGAAAAAGGATAGAAAATGTAACCGATTTACTTTCATGATTTGATTTTGCTTAAACTTTTGAGACACCAGTATGACTTAGTATGTATAAATAGAGCTTACATATCAAGGTTATAGATAGGGCGGACGTCTAGCTAAGTCATTATAAAAACACTTTATTCAAAATTTTGGTATCTGGTTGAAGAAGATGGTTTTCTGCTAGGCTTAAGTATTTTTGGTTTGCCGATGTAAAATTCTCAAAGGCTTTTCATTCTCTTAGAGTCTTTTGGATAGAAGGTTTGATGGTCATAGCATCTTTGACCAGTGGCAGAGTAATGTCTCGTTAAAGAAAATTGATCGTTCTTGTGAGCACTGAAGGGCTTGATCAAGATATGGGAGTGGCTGCAAGCATTCATTGGTGCTGGTGCTTGAAGAAACCTTTTGAGGTAGCACATGGTTCAGTGTTAGCTGGAGTGTAGAATCCATCAACGAGATAATTACCCAGCTCACAGCAGTCATGTTGAGTTGTGTTTAATTTTGGGGAGCCTTCTATTTGTTCTTTCATCTTTTCCAGTGCTTTCTAAATGTGTTGGTGCTTTGTGCAGCTTCAGAAGTCAGCCTGTGCAACTTTTAAGACATCATTATTATGATTTCAGTGTGGGAAAGCCCTGCATTTGTGATCCCAGCAGGCCCTTTCTCACCTTGCTCTTTGTCATCGATCACAGCCTGGCAGAAACCTTGGGCCCCTAACCCATCCTTCGTATTTGATGTCTGTTCTTCAAACTACGTATCAGTTGCTGATGACTTTTCTCAGGAATTGGTGTGAAAGAGAAAAGTGTGGCTGAGCCACAGTGAGAGACATCAAAGTACAGGTCACTTGGAGTCTCCTGATTCTTTTAGATGAAATTTCTACCCAGCTAATTTGAGTTTTCTTCCCTAGTCAGGGCAGGCAGAAACACAATTTACATTCCCAGGGCTGTGAGTCTAAGAGGATGTTAGAATTTTTCCACTTCCTTATATCTCATTGATGTTCTTCACTCCCATCCCACTCTGTGCACCTGGTTCAGTCTTATATTTCTTCTTTGAAGCTAAGGGCACTTCATCTTAGGAGATTATACAGGATGCTGTATCAGCAGAAGATTCTGTGTGTATATTTTGACAATTAGTGAATCGACTGTGAATTCAGAATCCGAGAAGTAGGGTAGGCTTGGAACCCTGGCTACACATTGGAATTACTAGTGGAGATTAGAGAAAAAAAAAACGATGCCTAGTCCTTCCCTATAGATTCTAAATTGGTCTGAAGTGGGGGCCTAGGCACTGGTGCTATTTTAGACATGCCCCAGGTGATTTCAGTGTTCATTGAAGTTTACATCCTTGTCTTAGAGGTAACAACATTCGGTTGCCACTTCCATTCTGAGTAAGCCTGGCTGATGCCTTGTCGTTAGAACATTGCAGGACACCAGGAGAGAGCAGCTCTGTGCTTTTGCTGTTAGAGCAATGTGGGGAAGCTTAGTGAACTGAATTCCTTCAGGATCTTAGTATAGTTCTCAGTCACCATCACCTACTTTTTATTTTTTAATATAGGCTTATTAGAAAGCAAAAATTCTCAGTTGTGGTTTTGTATCTCCAAGGGTGTGGGTTGCTCTCAAAGGGCATTGCAAAATTTATTTAAAGTCACGTGAATATGTAAAGATAATTTTCTTTCTCATAAGGACTGGGGAATCGAGCCACAAAAAAGAAGGTGTCACAGTTCCCAAAGGCTGAAGTGTGGACCTGTTTCAGTTTGTTCCACTGACAAACGTTTGATCTCCTTCTGTGTTTTGGGAACTATAACGTGTCAGGGACTTGCTTCCCTAATAGGAACACTCATTAGTTGGATTTATTGGTGCATTTGGCATCTTCCTCGCAGTTTTAAGATGTTATTTTAGGATTCGGGTAAATATGTCAGTACATAAGCAATATTTGAAGAGGAAGCTAAGAGAATTTGACTGCTTCAACCCTTGTTGTGAGTAAACATACAACAATGTTGAATTTCTGTGAACTCTTTAGCTTCCCTCCTGTCCTCATGACAGCCCTGTCAGGTAGATGCTATTCCTTTTTTTTTTTTTTTGAGACAGAGTCTCGCTGTGTCACCTAGGCTGGAGTATAGTGGTGCAATCTCGGCTCACTGCAAGCTCCGCCTCCCGGGTTCACACCATTCTCCTGCCTCAGCCTCCCGTGTAGCTGGGACTACAGGCACCCACCACCGTACTCGGCTAATTTTTTGTATTTTTAGTAGAGATGGGGTTTCACTGTGTTAGCCAGGATGGTCTCGATCTCCTGACCTCGTGATCCGCCCGTCTGGGCCTCCCAAAGTGCTGGGATTACAGGCGTGAGCCACCGCGCCCAGCCCCGGTAGATGCTATTCTTATCCCCATTTTTCTGATGAGGAAATGGAGACCCAGAGTGGTTAAATAACTTGACCAAGAACACACAGAGGCAGCAGATGGTAAAGTCAGGATGGGAACCTAGGTCTGCCTAGTTCTGCTTTAGCCACTGTCTGTGTCATTTTAATTAGTAGTATCATCCTTCATTCACTCGATCAGTCACATAGTCTATGCCAGCTCCTCCTGTAGGCCAAGAGATTCTATTCTAGGCTAGGAGGATCTCAGTCCTCATAGGAAACTCTCATGGTTTGGGGGTGAGGGGATGACAGACAATAAACAAGGTAAATATATAAATAAGAATTTCAAAGAATGATAACTGCTATGAATACAATAAACCAGAGCAATAGAACGGACACTGATGGAGCAGTGTTTTTTAGATACAGTTTTCAGGGAAGGCCTCTCAAACCTGTGTTCCCAGCACTAAACCCTGCTGCCTCTCACACAGCAGCCCTGTGCTAGAAGAAATGTATGGAAATACATGTATGTACATATCAAATCTTAACAACTTGGAATCATCCCCAATATAAGCCCTTTTGCAATTTTCTCTTTCTCTCTTTCTTTCTTTCTTTCTTTCTTTCTTTCTTTCTTTCTTTCTTTCTTTCTTTCTTTCTTTCTTTCTTTCTCTCTTTCTCTCTCTCTCTCTTTCTCTCTTTCTCTCTCTCCCTTCCTTTCTTTTCTTTTCTTTCTTGAGTCAGGTTCTCGCTGTCACCTAGGCTGGAATGCAGTGATGCCATCATGCATCACTGCAGCCTTGACTCCCCAGGCTCAGGTGATCCTCCCAACTCAGCCTCCCAAGTAGCTGGGACTACAGGCATGCACCACCATACCTGGCTAATTTTTTGTTTTTGTTTTGTAGAGACAGGGTTGTGCCATGTTGCTTGCCCAGGCTGGTCTTGAACTCCTGCGGTCAAGTGATCTGTCTGCCTTGGCCTCCCAAAGTGCTGGGATTACAGGCATGAACCACCATGCCCAGCTTGCAATATTTTTTTTTTCTAATATGCTCTTTGTTCTAAAAGAAAAATAAGAAAGAAGATTCCACATATGTATAAAGGGGCACTTAAGTATAACTATCGCCAATTACTGTATGTTTCCCCATCCCCAGGGTGGAACTGTCACACTAGGTTGGTCACAGTAACTAGGGAATACACCATGCATTTAGTTTGGAGCTGCCAAGAATGGGGATGCCGAATGTCCAGAGTTTCATGGAACAAATGTGCAGACAAAGAATTGTCCTGCCCAAGATGACAGTGGTACTCCTTTTGAGAAACTCTAGGCAAAACCTGCAATGGGCTTGAACTTGTGTATATTGAAGCCTTTGTGTTGAAGGGATAAGATTTGGTTGGCTAGGTCTGAAGTTTTTTTGTACTTGGAATTAGTTGAGGTCTTTCCTATTTGATGGCAAATAGGATCTTGACCTGATCCAGTTTACTTCATTCTGCGCCTTCTCTCCTTTCTCTGGATATGTTAAATGACGAGATAGAAAATAGCTTATTGTGTGTGTGTGTGTGTGTGTGTGTGTGTGTGTTTTCCCTTATAAACATAGTTAAAAAAAAAAAAGCTGTAGCACTTTGGGTTGCCAGTTTGCTCTCTAGTCAAGAAAAAAATGATCATTAAGGGCAATGTTACTATGTGACCAGTGAGCCTGTCAGAGGGGAAACCAGGATGGCAGATGTGATAGGGTTGTCTTACATAAATCACCTTCCATTGTGGAGGTTGGCATATGGCCAGTGAGTGTCCTAATTACTGAATGACTTTTATAGCCCCATTATTTATAATCACTTTTGAATAGCAGCTGGAAGACTACCGTGAAATGGAATGAAAATAGTGGAGTGTGAAAATTATAATCGTTTATGGAATTATGGAGATTAGAAATATCTGATGATCAGCCTAGAACTCTCTCCCCTAAATAGTTTTTAAACAAGCGTACTATACACCACATTCTTGAAAAATGAGAGCTGTGGTCAGTCAGAGAGATGAGTCTTAATGATTTAAGAATGTTTAACTTAGTGGGTCGGCAACATATGAAATAAGTCTAGAACTTGTACACAACCACATTTACATAAAATAGGTGTCCCCTCTCCTCCCTTACCCCAATCCCTCCCTCTGCCCCAGGACTATGGCGATTACTTGTGACTCTCTCTTTTGTTTCTGACTTTGAAACTATTTAAAGAAAGGTGCTGGCCGGGCGCCGTGGCTCAAGCCTGTAATCCCAGCACTTTGGGAGGTCGAGACGGGCGGATCACGAGGTCAGGAGATCGAGACCATCCTGGCTAACACGGTGAAACCCCGTCTCTACTAAAAAATACAAAAAACTAGCCAGGCGAGGTGGCGGGCGCCTGTAGTCCCAGCTACTTGGGAGGCTGAGGCAGGAGAATGGCATAAACCCGGGAGGTGGAGCTTGCAGTGAGCTGAGATCCGGCCACTGCACTCCAGCCTGGGCGACAGAGCGAGACTCCGTCTCAAAAAAAAAAAAAGAAAGGTGCTGTGCAAAGAATAGACTCAAGGATGCTCTGTTGATGGGAAATTGTGTCACTTTTCTCAGACCCATCAAATGATGTGTGTATCACGGTAGTCTCTGCTCTCATAGTCCAGTAGAAATTGAAGCGACCTACTATACTGTAACAGTCTGAATGAGATTTCCCAATGTAGGTCAGAGTGCCTAGAACTCTGGCCCCAGCCAACTGTTGCATGAATGACGTCAGATCATACTAGAATATGGTTTGCAATCCAGATTATCTATTCCTGTCTGTTTATAAATTGGGTTAGGCCTGGGAGAGTAGGAGAACATTTGTGTTAATTACTATGAATGGTCAAGGCTGTGGAATACCAATGGGATCTCAGTTGGATTTGCATAAAAACATTTAAAACATGCTTACCTGTTAGCAGATTCCTAAAACTCTGGAGTACAAGGCTTTACCCGTGGGTGCTGGTTCATGGAAACTAACCTGCTTAGATGCCTTGGCTGAGTGTTCTCTGGAAGCCTGTGCCATTCAGATGTCACTCTCCTGGTTTCTTCATATGGTAGGCATTGAGAGGGCTATTTGGACAACTTTATAATGTGGCAGTTTAGAAGGAAAGTCAGTCTTTGGTTTCTATATTGGATTCACATAGATGTTTTACAGTGTCCTTATGACTCTAACTGCTTTTAAAAATAATTATTGGCTGGGTACAGTGGCTCACACCCGTAATCCCAGCACTTTGGGAGGCCGAGGGGGGAGGATCATGAGGTTAGGAGTTTGAGACCACCCTGGCCAACATGGTGAAACATCTCTACTAAAAATACAAAAATTAGCTGGGTGTGGTGGCACACGCCTGTAGTCCCGGCTACTTGGGAGGCTGAGGTGGGAGAATCGCCTGGACCTGGGAAGTGGAGGTTGTAGAGAGCTGAGACCACACCTTTATACTCCAGCCTGTCTCAAAAATGTATATATATATTTTATTTTACTTTTTTATTTTGAAAGTTTCCAAACCCACACTTGTGTTGAAAAAACAACAAAATATATACTCCCATCACCAGGATTCACCAGCTGTTAACATCTTGCTACACCAATCCCATCTGTCCATATTTATACCTGTTTCCACTTTGCTAAGTTATCTGAGTTTAGGGTATAGATATCATGATACCTCATCCCCAAATAAGCAAAAATTACCACAAAATGATGACATTTTCCTACAAGCGGTGATGTAGTTGTCACTTATCAACATTCATTCAGTAACATCATCAAACTTTGAGTTCATAGTCAACATTCCCTTAGCTGAGCCATAAACATCTTTGTTGTTTTTATTTTTCTTAATTCCAGATCTAGTCAAGCTTACACACTGCATTGTTATGAGCCTTGGTAAAAGTAACAATTTGCTGCACACTTACTATGTATTATTCTAGATATTGGATTAGTGCATGATCTCATGAAGCTGCACAGCCCTTTTGAGCAGATACTATTATTATCCCTACCTGATCGACTAGGGAACTGAGGCTCAGAGAAGTTCAGCAACATGCCCAAGGCAAGCTGGTGAATTTGGGGCCTGGATCTGAACTAATCAAGCCTCGCTTGAAGTTCAGCTCTCTTAACCATATGCTACTGAAAGAAACACATTCTGTAGGGACATTGATCATATCCACAAATTTCCACAACACCAACTATGCCTTTGGGAGACTTTCCAGAAGCAGAAACTGTCTTTAAAACCTTTGCAAGTTCAAGGACTTAAATATAGAAAGAATATGTGTTGGTTTTTTGCTTTTATTTTCTATGCTGGTGCTTCCTGGTTTGTCTTTATCATCATTCTGATTGTGAACCTTTCCTAGACCTCTCTGGTCAAGAACACAGATAGTCATACTGCCCCAGATTTGAGTCGCATCTCCTCCGTTGGTTGCTACCTGGGTGATGGGGAGCTTCTGAGCCTCAGTTTATGCTTCTGTAAAATGAGACTAGCAATCTTAGTGGGTGGGAGTAAGGATTATAAAGTTATTGCTTAGTACTGCTATCTGGCTCATTGAAAGTGCTTAATAAATGTTCACTGTCATCTCGAGTACAGTTGGTCCAGTTAGAATTCTAATAGAGTATCTTTTCAAGAATTTGGAGTATTCTTGAAGGGCCCAGACACCTGTGTCTTTAGATTCCACTCAGCATTCTGAATGTAGAGACACTTGATTTCAGCTTTTGGTGAGGCCATGCAGCTGTTTATGAGGGCATGCCATAAGCTCACATCAGCTATATTACTTTACCAATAGGGGAACATTGTCTTTCTGCTTTTTGTATATAAATCCTTTGTTTATTTTTTTCTGAACAGATGTTATTCCACTATCTAGTTTAACTGGAATAAATACAAGAACCACCAAAGGCTGTAAATAATGAAAAAATCAAGATGATGGAATTTAAACCTAAGCTTGCTTTTCCATGCTTAATTCAAATTTTTTCTCACTGTGGGATGAAATTTATAATAAAAAGATTCACCAAGAGAAAAGAACAGAGAAGGCAAGCAGAAAATGATAATAAAGCGGATTTCCTGAAGTGCTAGCAAAATGTTTCATGCTTGCTCATGCGGGGAGTTAAATGTAAATGGTAGCTTCTTGAGCTTCATCAGCATACATAAATCTGTCTCGCAGCCTCTCTCTCACATCACACTCACCACACGTTTCTTTTTTATTTATATTTTTTAACTTTTTTAGAAACATGACTAAAAGAACAATAGTCTTTGTACCATTCGGGGAATAGCTTCCATCTCTGCATGTGTGATGAGGTACCCACTATCTGTAGTCATGTGTGGTGTGTGCCTTTTATTGGCAGCCCCATAGTGGGGTGGCAGCACTTGAGATTAGTGAGAGATGAGGACTTGCTGTGAGAAATAGAGCCTAGCTCCGCATATTCCATTAGGGGGCTTTTGGTGTGGCTCAGACCATTGGTCTACAAACCTTAGCAGATGTTAGAATCATCTGGAAGGCTTGTTAAAACACAGATTGCTGAACCTCCACCCCTAGAATTTCTAATTGTATCAAGTCCTGGGGTAGAGACCAGTCATTTTTATTTCATGTAAGTTTCTGGGTATTGCTACTGCTGCCAGTCTCACAGGACCATACTTAGAGAACCACTGGCTTAGACTAACCTGGGAGACAATGAACACCCTCCACCTCCACACCAATTATTACTTGAACTCTGCCCCAACAATTACTTAAGGAGAATTCCTTACCTGGAGAGGCAGAACCAACATCTAGACCAGGATTTAGCAAACTGTGGCCCAAGGGGCAAATCTACTGCCTCTTTCTGTAAATAAACTTTCATTGAAAAACAACTTCATGTACATGTTGTCACTGGCTGCTTTCACACTACAGAAGCAGAATTGAGCAGTTGGATAGAGTTCATATGCACTATGAAGGCTGGAAAATAGTTGTTATCTTAGCTTTTTATGGAAATATTTTGCTGACCTCTGACCTAGACCAATTGAATGTTTAGAGAAGGGAAGTTGGAAGTAATTATATAAAGACAGGCCCACTGAAATGTTCTTTATTTGTGTATTTTTTTAGATGTGAGAAGTTTTTGTTTTTTTAGTTGAATAAATATGATCATGGCAGTCATTCATTATTTCTCACTAAGCCATTTTCCAAATTAATTTTCTTACTGGAACAAGCAGTTTCTCAAAATGAAGGGAACAGTTTTACTATTGTGTAGTCTCTTTAATACATTGTTGACATCTGTTCAAATTATTGGTGGAAAAATTTTTAAAAACCATAACTAAAATGTGAAAAATAATTCTCATTTTGACACTGTAATTGTCAGGTGAGTTATGTTGAATGTCTTCCAGATTTGGTAGAAACTGCCGTAACCTTTATGTAAAGTATTTTGTGAGTATTTATCAAGAACCTTTAAAATAATATTCATACTGATCGATCTTGTAATTCTACTTCTAGGAAATTTCAGCAAATTTTATGTTTAAAGGTTTTTTTATTACAGCATTATGGCATAATCTTGGCTCACTACAACCTCTGCCTCCTGGGTTCAAGCGATTCTCCTGCCTTAGTCTCCCAAGTAGCTGGGATTACAGGAGCTTGCCACCAAGCCTGTCTAATTTTTTTGTATTTTTGGTAGAGGTGGGGTTTCACCATGTTGGCCAAGCTGGTCTCGAACTGCTGACCTCCTGTGACCTCCTGTGATCCACCCGCCTCAGCCTCCCAAAGTGCTGGGGTTACAGGCATGAGCCACCGCATCCAGCCGCAAATGTCTATTAACATGAAACTCATAATATTGCCGTGAGTTTATGTACCTATTTTGGAGCCATTTAAAATAAAGCTGGATGAAGGAAAGCTAATACGATGTTTCTGGAGGGAATTTGTATCAAGGACCTTAAACATTTTTGTGCTTTTTGTTCCAATATCTCCACTTCAAAGATCTCAAGAAAATAATCAGAAGTACACAGATCGATTTTGTGCAAGGAGGATAATCAAAGTAGAAACAATTTTTATGCCTACTAATTGGTAATAGGTTAAATACGTTGTGATGAATTGATGAGATAAAATACTATATAGCCCTTAAAAGTATATTTTTGAGCACTAATATTGCAAATGCTTATGAATTATTTGTTAGAATATGTAGATATAAATCCACATATGTGACATGATCCCACACATCCTATACTTAAAAGGTACCTAATAGATCTCTGTATTCCACTCAAAGCTGTTCATTACTAGTTGAGCACAAACATTGGTTTCCTTTTTGACTCCATTGCATGTGGGGTCTTCCTCCATCATGTCGCCAAACCGTATCAGTTCCAGGTTTAAATTGCATCTCTTCTCTGCCCCTTCCTGCCCTTCTTCCCAGACACTCCCTTAGTCCAGGCCGCTTTAGGATTGTGTGATCAGCTCTACTGGCTTCTTCTGACTCTCGCCTCTACACATGACCCTGTGTGTGCATACACACTACACAACTGCAAAAGAAACCTCGATATTTAGATCATGTCCTCTACCTCCATGACTCAAATCCTGTCAGTGCATTCTTACACATGTAGAATAATATGCATGCTCTTTATCATGGCCTGCAAGGCACAGAATTGTCTAGCCACTGCTTCTCTCTCTCTCTTTTTAAAAATTTCAATAGTATTTGGGGTACAGGTGGCTTTTGGTTATATGGATGAGTTCTTTAGTGGTGAATTCTGAGATTTTAGTGCATCTGTCACCGAGCAGTGCACACGGCACCCAGTGTGTAGTCTTTTATCCCTCACCCCTCTCTCGATCTCCCTTCCTACATCCCCAAAGTCCATTATATCACTCTGTATGTCTTTTTGTCCTCATAGCTTAGCTCCTGCTTATAAGTGAGAACATATGGTATTTGGCTTTCCATTGCTTCACTTAGAATAATGGCCTCCAGCTTCATCTAAGTTGCTGCAAAGACATTATTTTGTTCCTTTTTATGGCTGAGTAGTATTCCATGGTGTATAGATACCACATTTTTCATTATCCACTAGTGCTTCTCTTTTTAACCTCAACCTGAGACACCCTCTGTTAGAGCTTCATGCTGTTTCTCTAGCATACCAACCTCTTTCCTACTTCCAAAACTTTTGCACATGCCGTTCACTCTGCCTGGAATATTCTTTCCCCAACATTTTGCAGACCTAGCTAGCCTCTCATCCTCCTTTCGTTCTCACCTTAACAATTGCCTCTGCCTGGAGGTCATCTCTGTTCATCCTTCCTAAAGCAGGCGTGTACCTTGCTGCTCAGGGGCTCTGTGTTGTCCTTGTTGCATCCTCAGGGGTCACAGGTGTTTAGCTCTAGGCACTTAATAAATACATGTTGAATTAGTGAATGAAACTCCCCAAATGTGTAAGTGTATTATAAATGTGCATGTATGTTTATAGGTATGTAGACATACAGAGGAGACCGTACCAAAATATTAATTGGGCTGTAAATGAAGTCACAGGTTATTTTAACTTTCTTTGTTGTGCTTTTGTGTATTTTTAAAATCTTGTGATTAATTCATACTTTTTTTTATTGTGGGTAAATATATACAACATAAAGTTGACCATTTTTCCCTTTTTTAAGTGTGTGGTTCTGTAGCATTAAGTACATTTATATTGTTGTGCATCTGTCACCAACTTCCATTTCTAAAACTTTTTCAGCATCCACAACTGAAACTCCACACCCATTAAAGGGTAACTCTCCAGTGATTTATATTGCTTTTACAGTAAGAAAAAATTGTAGAAAATATATTAGAAAAAACAAGTAGCAAACATCCTTTTCAGACAAAGCTCACTTAAATGAATTTTGGGTTGTGAGTTCGAGTGACTAGAAAACAAGTTAATTTGTTTTTCAATTTGTAATTTTGTGTTTAAAAAATCCTATTCTTTATAAAACTGAAGTGCCGAACTGATGGATTTTTTTTTTTTTTTTTTTTTTTTTGCTGTAATAGCTCCAATGCAGTACAAACCATTTGTTGTTGCCCTAATAAATGGACTTTTCCTACAACTATAATCATTTTTTGAAGAAATTGTGTGCTAAAGCAGAATCACCTGAAAGTGTGATTAGTTCAAAATCCTTATGCAAGTTCTCCTTAGCATTGACAATTTGAAATGTATTTCAGTGTCAATTCTAATTGTAATGAAATACCATTCTTCGACCTTCTGGATGTGGATGTAGCTGTGGAGCTCATGTAATACAGACAGGGAATTGTATTCTGCCCTCTCAGTCACAGATGGATACATTAAGAAGACTGCGAAGTGTTTCCTCGGGAAACCTGGTTTCTTGACCACAAAGATTCTTTCTACTGAGCAACATTCCATTTCGGATCTCTATCCTAGGAGGTGGAGATCAGTCCAAGCAGGGTCCCCTCATCATCCATCACCTTGAAAAGATGTTTCTGGTAAGAGTTGGCCGAAAACTCTCTAGCAGGTGAGAGAAAAATTTGGAGAAGCGACATGTCTCAGTTATATTAGGGGATCATTTTATGTTTAAATAATGACAAGCAAAGTTTATACCATAAGTAAGTGCCAAAGAAACCCTATCCAGAATATGTAAGAATATCTCTTTATCAAGAATAACTAGATAACCTAATAGGAAAACGTACAAGAAACGTGAACAGGCAAGTCACAGAAAGGAAAACATAAAAGACAATTTAAAAACTATAATAGAATGTTCAGTCTCAGTTGTAATCAGTAATTATAAATTAATATAACACCAAGATATCATTTTATATTTAGTAGATTAGGAAGCATTTATAAAGTTGGAATGTGCAGAAAGAAGTTGGTGGCAGCTGGATGGAATGCTAAGGTGGCCCTTGGCTGGCATCTGGGAACTTGCATTTCAAAGAATTTCTTCTATTCTAATAACCGATGAGTGGACTCACTATATCTAGACTGTATGCCCAAATGCTATCATTTATACTTTTTTTTCCCGGGCGTCTGGAGATTTATTTTGTGCCAGGCAAAGGCTGCTTACATGACCAACTCCCAGTAAAAGCCCTGGGCCCTGGATGCCTAAGGAGCTTCTCTCGTGGGCAGCTTTTCACATGGGTTCTTTGGGGGATGTACATGTGTCCTATGTGATGCCATTTGGAGAGGACACTGAGAAACTTATACCGATTTTCTCTGGACTTTGTTCTGTGAGGCTTTTTCCTTTGCTGTTTTTACTTTGTATCTTTTTGCTAGAATAAACCATCGCCATGAGTACAACTATATAACAAGTCCTCTGAATCTTCTTAGTGAATCATCCAGTCAGGAGTGGTCTTGGGGACCTGAAAGATAGTGACAATAGCAAATGTTGGCCTAAGTGTGGGAAAACAGGACTGCCAAAACTATTTATGGAAAGGCAAATTGGTACCACCATTTTGGGGATGAATTCAAAAATATTAAAATAAGTCGAAGATATCTATGTCCATTTTTAGGTTTAGATAATCTAGAGAGGAAAAACCCCACACATTTGCTAAAAAAAAAGTTGGGGGAGGGAGGCATTACAGAGACTTTTATAGCAGCATTGTTTATATTGGAAATAGCTTAATTTTCTATGAAGGATAAATATATTTTGGTTTATTTTAATATTGAATATTATACAACATTTAAAATAACAAAAATTACATCCATCAAACGTGATTAACATTCTGTAAACTCATATGGGTGAAAAAAAGCAGCGTTATATTGCTGTAAATGTAAAAGACACAGAATTCCAGATGTATGGATAAGGTACAGAAATATAAAATAATGGCAGATCAAGAGAGCATCTAAGCCCCATTTTCCCCATTTAAGATATAAAATTGTCTTACATTAAGCTCTGAACCCCTTTCTTGGAAAAAGCTCTACATATAGTCGTATGTTGCATAATGCCTGGAATACATTCTGAGAAATGTGGTCTTAGGTGATTTAGTCGTGCACACATCATAGAGTGCACTTAACATAAACCCAGTTGGTATAGCCTACTACACACACCTATGCTATATAGTATAGCCCATTGCTCCTAAGGTACAATCTGCACAGCGTGTTACTTTCCTGAATACTGTAGGTATTTGTAACACAATGGTAAGTGTTTGTGAATCTAAACATATGCGAACAGAGAGAGGTACAGAAAAAATACAGTGTTGTAATTTTGGACCCATGGTACATATGGTTTTGACTGGAACTTTGCTATATGGTGTATGACTGTATTTCTGACCTATATTCTCTTTTCTATTTACAAAACAAATCTTGAATTTCAGAGAAAGTGAAGATGCTATGACAAACTATCTTCTAACTTATTTTATTGGCTCACTGCCCTTGACAATTAATTTATAGATATGTCCCTTGAATAATTGGCAATTAATTTGATATTAGATGCCAAAATGTACAGTATTTTTAATAGAATGTGAAGGTTGAGGCTTTTCATGTCCAAATGTCATGGAACTCAAAGTAAATGTTAACTGGCAGCATAGTAAACCCTGTCCTTTTGCACATCTGCAGTAGAGGGGAGTTTTAGTTTGATGACCATAAACCCTAGCTACCTTGGTTAGTTTGAATATAAGCTTAGGTGTAAACCAAGAGCTTATACTTAAGAATGCCTTCCAGGTGGGGCACGGTGGCTCACACTTTTAATCCCAGCGCTTTGGGAGGCTGAGACAGAAGGATTGCTTGAGCCCAGGAGTTCAAGACCAGCCTGGGCAACATAGCAAGAACCTGTATCTACAAAAATTTAAAAAATAGCTGGACATAATGGTGCATGCCTGTAGTCCCAGCTACTTGGGAAGCTGAGGCTGGAGGATTGCTTGAGCCTGAAAGGTCAAGGCTACTGTGAGCCATGATAACACCAATGCACTCCAGCCTGGGTGATAGGGTGAGACTCTGTCTCCAGAAAAATAAAAAAAAATAGAATGCTTTCCAATCTATATGCCCCTGGTTTATCTTGATAGTTACCACATGTAATCCATAAGGATGTACAAATCTTTGTTATATATGTGATAAAAAGATACTGTATCTGAAAACTCCTTTGGAAGGTTGCTTTTGATTTAAGCATTTTGGATATCATAGACATCTTTGCCATGGCTCAAATGATAACTGTTCGTGTCTTTTTAATGTCAAGAACTCTTGTCACCTAAAAGAAATTTAAAACCCTACATTGCAGGCAATGGGAATTTTGCTGGTAAACATTATTTTTTAACTCAATTTCTAGAGCGCTTTATACCTCAAGCTAGAGTTAGCAGATAGAGAGATGACATACCAGTGACTTACTAGTTGATTTCATTTCCTGAACTTCAGCTCCAGCACAATGCCTGGAATATATTAAGCACACACTAAATGTTTGTTAATGAGTTTACATAGGTCCACATTATTTTAGCACAAGTAGATTTTTATTTACTTCTAGAAACACTAGAAATATCCTTTCATCCAAATCTCCATAGGTCTTTATTTTGTTTCTAGCTATTTCTAAGCCAATAGAATAAGTTTTGTTTGCATGGATTTTTTTTTAAAAAGATTAAGAGTTCATGTCTGGACTGATTTTCTTTCTTTGGCCCCTCACCTCGACAATCGTCCATTCAACAACATAATAATTATAATTTCCATCTTTCACTGAGTGCTTTCTTTTTGCCAGGCACTGCTGAATGTATCATCCCATTTAATCCTCACAACAATCTTGTGACAGAGCTAATGTTACATCAGTGTTCTATTTTTTACATTTGAGGAAAGCAAGGTTCAGAGATTAAGCCCTGTGCTCAGACTCACCAGCTGATAAACAGTTGAGCCAGGATTCAGAAGTAGGCACGTCTGGCTTAACTACCTAGATTTACTTTCTTTTTCCTTCACTTCAACTCTCTAAAGAGAGAACTATGCAACCTGAACATTGACTCACACCTAGCGCTCATCCAATCATCCAATCATTATATATATTTTAAACTTTTGAAATCGATTTTATTGGTATAGCTTACATATAATAAAACATACTTGTTTGTGTATATAGTTATGTGAATTTTGACAAATATATAAACTCATGTTATTAATCTCGATCAAGAATATTATATTGGGGCCAGGAGTGGTGGCTCACACCTGTAATCCCAGCACTTTGGGATGCCAAGGTGGGCAGATCACTTGAGGGTGGAGTTCAAGACCAGCCTGGCCAACATGGTAGAACCCCATCTCTACTATAAATATGAAAACTCGCCACGCATGGTGGAAGATGCCTGTAATCCCTGCTACTCGGAAGGCTGAGGCATGAAAATCACTTGAGCCTGGGAGGCAGAGGTTGCAGTGAGCTGGGATTGTGCCACTGCACACGAGCCTGGGCAACGAAATGAGGCGTCATCTCAAAAAAAGAAAATATTATATTGGCATCTCCTCCAGAATCTTCCCTTGTGCTCCCCATTTTAAAAAACTGATGTTGAAAATATTATATATTCACAGGATATTACAAAAAATAATATAGAGGCCCCATGTATAGAATCCTCCATGTATAGAAATCATATAGAAGTCCTTCACCCTGTTTTCCCCAATGGGAAAGACCCATAGATCCATAGATCTTATTCCCTCATGCCCTTTGCAGTTAGTTTTTACCTACCTTCAGCTCTCTGTAACAACTAAACTGTTTTCTCTCACTATAAATTAGTCCATTCCAAAAGTTTTTAGTGCATCCCCAAACTTTGTATATGAATGAAATCATGCAATATTTTATCTTTTGTGTCTGACTTCTTTTGCTTAACATTCTGTGTTTGAGATTCATCAGTATTAATGCATGCATTAGTAGTTTCTTTTAATTGCTGTATAGCACCCCAGTGCTTGATTATACCACAGTTTGCTTATTCATTCACCTTCCGATGGACATTTGGATTGTTTCCAATTTTTGGCTATTTGTAAGTAAAGTTGCTGTGAAGATTCATCTGCAAGATTTTTTTTGTGGACTTGTTTTCATTTCTCTCATGTAAGTAAGGGTGGAATTGTTGGGTCACTTGGCTATTGAAGGTATGACTTTCTAAGATACTGACAAATTGTTTTCCTAAGAGGACGAACCATTTTGTGTGCCTGCTAAACAATATATTTGAGTTCCTGTTTCTCTACAACCTTGCCAACACTTGATATTTTCAGTCTTTTTAATTTTTGTTATTCAAGTAGTTATTTAATGGGATCTCATTGTGATTTTATTATTTTTCTTCTAGTGATTAAGGATGTCTAACATCTTTTTATATGCTTAATAGTCACATATATTCCATTGTGAACTGTCTGTTCAAACCTTGTGCTGATTTTTTTGGGGGGGTGGGTTCATGTGGCATGTGGGTGTCTTCGTTCAGTAAATACTTGATGAATGATTGAATGACTTAAGATTGGTTTGAATATGTGTATTTTCCTTTTGAGCACTTGAAACAGTAGATATAATACCAAATAAAATAGCTCAAACTGGGTTTTATTATCTATTTCAAAATGAGCAGGTGTAGCCAGAATCTTATATTGAACGTGATGTTAAAGTAAAGATCAGTAGTTTCCTGCCCTAGGTAGGAAATACCATCATCTTAACCATCACTGTCATCCTCATGATTTACTCTTTTTGACCATAGGGAATTTATCGTTTGAAGACATGAGTTTTATAGCTCACATGACTCCTGGGTGCTGCATTGTTTCTCTAAGGCTAAAAATGCTCTTACCTAATTTGTATCTTGTCTGAAAATGGAAAGACAGTCTCAGCCTAGTTAGTTTTAGCTGTCATTGAACCATCTTTCTCCATTAAGAGTGAATGCTAGTTAGGTTGATCTACAAGCCTTCTGTTGATCCTGTAGACTGTAATTTGTGATTATGATTTTTTAAAATGTGTCTCTTTTCGATGACACATTTTTGTGATAATATCATATTTTTAGCTTTTCTTTTGTTCTGTTAAGTGTAGACAATTGTGAAGAAATAAACACAGACTCACCTAGGTAACTATGCTTTAACAACAACAACAACAAAGCAACATACATTTAGTGTTTGAAAAGCAACACAGGGTAGGGAGATGTCTGTGTCTATGTCTATGTCTGTCCGTCTGTCTGGGTGATGAAGAGTGAAGTCTGCGTATTTATCCCCAGCTCAAGTCCTTTGTCCTAAATGAAATTGTTTTAAAACTTTCTTATGATTCTTCCTATTAATACCCAGTCTCTCCTTTTCCAAATTCATTTTTACAGAAAAGGAATCAGACATTATGCACAGTTCCACACATTTTCTCCCAATATCAACCCATGAAAATCTAGCTTATGCAAAGTAGTTGTTATATGGATGAATTGTGCTTTAATTGCTCCCTTTGGTTGTTACCAGGTTTTTGTTTTTATTTATTTACTGTCATAAAAAAGAAGCTATATTAGGGCCAGGTGCAGTGACTCACACCTGTCATCCCAACACTTTGGGAGGCTGAGGTGGGCAGATCACTTGAGGCCGGGAGTTTGAGACCAGCCTGTTCTACATGGTGAAGCCCTGTCTCTACTAATAATACTAAAATTAGCTGGGTGTGGTGGTGGGTGCCTGTAACCCCAGCTACTCGGGAGGCTGAGGCAGGAGAATCACTTGAATCTGGGAAGCAGAGGTTCCCATGAGCTGAGATCGCACACTGCACTCCAGCCTAGGTGACAGAGTGAGACTCCATTTCAAAAAATAAAAATTAAAAAAAGTTAAAAAACTATAGTAAATGCTTATGGAAATTTGAAGAGATTACAAGTATACCTGTAGAGTAAATTCCTACCATTCAAATCCCTGGTCAAAGAACATTTTATAATTTGATAGTTATTGCTGGATTGTCTTCTTTAAGGTTTCAGTAATTTACGCTTCTAGTAATAGGGTCTACAAGTGTTGATGGCATATATTTAAATGTAATAGCCTATGTTAAACACTTTGATATTTTGGCCTTCTAGTATGATGTGAGATAGGAGCTCCAAATTAATGCATTGCCAGTGCTGTTTTATCTTTATGACATTCTTGCTTGACTTTACCCTTGCAGAGGAAAATCTAAAGTACATCCTCCTAATGACTAGGGGTGGCAGGCTAGAATTGCATTCTGTGGCTTTCTTGCACTCAGTTCTTGGCTACTCCTTTTCTAGGAGGCCCTGTTGTTGATGTGGTATGTCTGTTTTATGTATTTCCTGCAGGAGGAAGGCTGAACAAGGACCTGCGACATTTTCTCAATCAGCGGTTCCAGAAGGGGTCTCCTGATCATGAGCTCCAGCAGACCATAAGGGATAACCTTTACCGCCATGCTGTGCCTTGTAAGTAGCCAGACTTTGGCATCTCACTGCTGGGTGTGTGTGTGTGTGTGAAAGGTCCAGGGGAGAAAGGAGATCTCAACAACTGATTGTGGAACACCTAGTGGCTTGCCTACTGAGTGACTCCTTAACTCAAGTAAATCATAATTGATTTATAATTGATGAGCATAATTGAATAATACAGTGTCGTGGTGTGCCTGGGTTTCAGTCATTTCTCTGTAATGTGGGGCAAATTATCTACCCTTTGTAAGGCCCACTTTTCACATTAGTGGAAAGGACATGTCAGTAATACCAGCTTCATGGAACTGCTATGAGGAGTCAGTGAGATCAGGCACAGAAGGCGTTTTGTAAGATAATGTTGTGCTGTAAGCCTCCATAAATGTTAACCATTGCTCTTATTAATGGAGTAGACCGGGCCAGCGGCCTTCAGACTGACCTTTGTGGAGACCCCCAGTGAAGGGAATACCCCCGTGGGCTCTTTCTTCCTTCCCAGGGTTCTCCTTTTGGTCAACTTCATCAGATTCGTAAGTCAGGATTTTACATAATTTTGTTTGAAGAAATGATTTCCACAGATAAAAAAAATCCCAAACCTCCAAACCATTAGATTACACCAAATCTGAAAAAACAAGACACAGAGCACAGGAACGCTGAAAGCAGAGTGTCTTTGTAAAGAAAGGCAGCCTGTCTGTCTGTCTGTGTATGGGTGGATAAATTGGCAGCTCCACTGTAGTGAAGTTTCACTGTGCTGTGCCACACTGTGTTCCTAGTTGTTTAATTTCTTTTAAAATAGGAGGAAAGAATGATTCTGGTTTTATTACTTAGAATTTTTCTTTCGCCTATTACCCAATCCTTCAAAGTTTAGAATTTATTTTTCTAGAAATATCATTTTTTAAACCAGCAAAAGAAAGGAGGAAAATTTAATGTTCAAGGTACCCTGTTTATTTCTATGTTTTGTTTGCTATAAATGGTTTTCTTTAAAAAAAAAAAAAAAAAAGCCTTGCAAATGATATGCTAGAGTGCTAATGTTTTCTGATACTACTGTTAAAGAACAAGCAGAACTAATCTAAGGCATTCTGTAGATTTGAAAAGACTTAGACTGTAGTTCTAGATGATAACTTCCATAGATCAGATTCTAGAATAGCCGCTGGCTCTCCATTTTACTCATAAATAAAACAGAGGCTCTGAGAGGAAAAGAAGTTTGCTATAAGTAACTTGGGACAGGGCCCCAAGATTGCCTCTGTCCATGGAGTGGCGAAGCATTTGATGGAGAGGAGTGTGATGATGGGTTAATGTGAACTTGTGGTCCTCAGTTCTTTTAGTCTTTTAGCTTTGAAGTTGTAAACTGTAATCCTGGTAATACCCTCATAACAATGTATTATATTTTGGCTGAATAATAATTAATTCCTAATGCTAATCACATAGATAGGGCAGGGATTATCATTGTGTTTTTATAAACCAAGAAACTGAGGCAATGAGGAAGCCAATAAAATGAAAGCCAAAGGTGATCAGGGCTTCGAGTCTCCTGAGTTCATCATTACCCTGTCTCTTCTGCACTGTCAGGCATTCCTCCTGTAGTAACCCTTTGAAGTTGGGAGTCTTTAACACCCGTTTTACAGATGAAGAAACAAAGTCACAGGGAGGGTCAGTAAGTGGCAGATCTGGTCTTTTTAACTCTTATGTCATCTAGGGCTGTTTTCGTAGCTGCCTCTGAAGTTACAGCACAGCAGGTTGAATACAATTTTGCAGAAATCAGTAATTGCAGAATCATGATTGTTCTCTGTGTAATTTTTCCCCTACTTAGATTCCAATTTAAGAAATGGGGATGAAGCAAATGAGCGCACCACTTCTTGATGCATCTGTGGTGTTACCATGGTTACATTTTGGCATGCTCTCCCGTTTATTTTTTCCACTGATTTATTGGACCTGACTGTGAGCTAAATGGCTTGATTTTAAGCTTATCACTCTGTAGGAATTGGGGCAAAAACGACCTCTGTCTTTTAAAAACAGTGGAAAAATCATGTTTGTTTTTGCTTGTATAAAACCCTTGGCATTGATGTTTTATGGCTGTGAAACCAGTAAATCAGGAATTTGGAAAGCAGAAATGGTGTTCCTACTAAAAGAGAAAACAGGTAACAATTCATTTTACACTTCCTTCATAAAATGGGAAGGAAATTCAGAAGAGGTCTGTTTTGGAGTCTGGTGGAGCGTGTGTGCCTTTGAACATGAGTAGACTGGGGCTGACCTGGGATTCTTTCGACTTGTGTTCCTCTGGCCACATTTGTGTTTATTTTGATTCTTTGGCCCATGTGACTGGGAAAGCCAAGCTCTCCACCAGCCTGTTGTGCTAATGGATTAGGAAGCCGTGGATTTGGGGAATGGATTCTCTTGATGATGATGTAACTGTGCTGCAGGGAAATGGGCTCGTGTAATCTGTACGTTCCAGAACTTCCTGCCACTGACATTTCAGTGACTTCAGTATTTTGAGAAGAGATGACCTCATGAACACGTGCTTGCGGTGGGGGTAGACTTCTTTCCCTGTACATTTTAGGAGGCTCATGGGCCATTGGCAGTGAAGAAATAAAGCTCCTTCATTCTCAGGTTATTTTTAGTGTTGCCATAATGTATTGGAGCTGTATGTGCATCATAGCACACTTTACCACTTAGGGCTCAGTTTATCTTAATTCTCTGGCAAAGGAAATGCAGATAATAGCACCCCTGTTTTATTGGCCAAAAGATGAAGCAACAAAATTGAACTGTATCAAAATTGTACCATTTGAAATGCCGTATTACTCATTTCTCATCTGCTGCTATTTTACTTTTCAAAATTTGTAACAGTGTTGTTGAGATATAATTCACATACCATACAGTTTACCCATTTTTAAAGTGTTCATCCAGTGCTATTTTTGTTACAGTTATTATTATTCTCGACTCCCCTTTTATTTTCCCTTTATTCAAGAACTTTTATTATTTCTACAGGAAGAAGAAAGGGTATGTTAGTTGAAATTTAATTATATTTGCCATTGAAAATACCCCTAGAAAAACCCCAACAGAAAACAGATGCAGTTGCAGAATGAGTTCAGGGACCTGCGTGAAGTCTGAGCGCTGCTCTGCTGGCTGTGTGGCCTGGTACAAGTCACATAACCTCTCTGAATCTCGTTGACTCTTCAGTAAAATGGAAATAGTAGTACTGACTCAACCATTGTCTTATCAGATACACATTGCAATCCTATAAGGTGAGTTTTATTAAAGGAAGCAGGTTCAGAGAGGTTACTAGTTTGCTTAAGGTCACACAGCAAGTAGCATGGTCAGGGTTAAACCAGTTCTCTGTAAGTCCCAAGTTGGGTGTTATCAGTAATAGCCTGATTAGAGTAATATACAGACTATTGAGAGTAAAAGGAAAAAATATTTCTAATGGCTGAATTTAGAGCTCTAGTTGTTTAAAATAATGACATTTTCTGTCTTGGGGTTGGGAGCAATGGCAGGCATAAAACCTTAAAAATCAGTATATTCTCTCTGATGTTCAAGTAATTCACTGGTATGTACAATATAATTTTAATTAATGATTTAGATTCAAAAAAATCATTACATGATTTTCTTAGCATATCTAGGTTTAGCTTATTTTCCATTAGATCTTTTCTTTGTGTACCTATAGAAAACCGTAATAAATGGGTTTGCAATGCTTGTAAACATGCCTACTTCTCTCATTCCTCAGAACTATCTAGCTAATATATCTGTCTTTCTCCCCCTCTAGTTTTGTTCACATTCCCAACCCCTCCCAATCTGTGCTTCAACCCTACAAACTTCATGTTCCAAACACACTTTGTGTCTTCTTATAAATGGGTACATATTATTTTTTCCTATTCCGCCGCCTATCTATCTGACCAGTTCACAGTCTTCTTTCTAAGTTTTAGCCAGACGCCACTTCCTCCACGAAGTCCTCCGTTGCTTCCACAGATTGGGCCTGTTGACCTCCTCCCCACTCCCCAAGCCGCACTCTGTGACTTCCTTCATGCCTTTTTTGTGCCTGATTGTAGTGCTTGCTGCATGCCTGCCTGTTCTAATTAGATTCCGACTTTCAGGAGTCAGGCAGCATATCTAACTGAGTGACCAGGCCACTCCTAGGTTGGTGCCTGGACTGTAGGATAAATATTTGTCGAACGAATGAACAAAGGAAGAAATGGAAAAAGATGTTCTTTCTTTTTCTTCTTTTATTTTTTTTTCCTTACTTAGCATTTGAGAAAAACAGCAGAGTTGCTTTGACCCTAAGGCTTTCAGCATAAAAAGAAGGTCAGAGTCTTGAGTCATAGATGACTGATAAGGATTTCACTAATTACGTGGCTGGTAATCGAGGCACACAAGAAAAATGTCAGAGCGCCCATGAGGTTGGAGCTGGAGTGTCCGTTCACAGCTCCTCCTAATTGTAGTCTAGATATCACCGTACCTCCTGCAATGATAGCCTTCCTGTTTTATGACTTCTTATCCTAGCTGATGTGACAACATCTGAGATTCTTGCTTTGGATTGGCCGCTTTTCCCATGAAGATAAATGCATTACCTGACAGGGCTTGTCATTTACTATACTGTTGCTGTCAAAACGAGATACAACTCATCCAGTAGTGCCGGTTCTCTGGAATGCTGAACAATGCCCCTCCCATTCCTCCTCACTTTTGTAGGCTCAACTATCATCTTTCTTTTCAAGCAAAGGTTGCCTAAAAGAGGAAAGGATAAGTCAGTTTTGTTCTGCAGCTTAACGCTTTGTTCATCAAGGCTTTTCCCAATACTGAGACTATTGTAACCAGTCTAAGAGGTATTGATCATTGACTTAAAGGACTTCACAGAGGGCTTAGTGTGTTTGATCTACAAGGCAATTTAAATTTGATGTGGTAAACATAGGTGATACTGGTCTTTATACGATAGCTATATTCAAACAGGCATTTTAGCATCTGCTAACATTGTCTATAATTTTAAATGGGGCCACAAATTACCATTAGTTCTATTTGAACTTACAGTTTTCTCTTAAGCATAGTTGTTTCCAGTATGGCTTGCCTAAAATCAACCCCTTTTCCTGTGATCTTTGACAATTAGAGCTGATGACATAAACTAGACCTATTTGTCAGTAAGCGTCCAGGATAAAGAACTGGATGCTGGAAAATAGTTTGTCTCCTGGAATGTGCATACCTGTGTTCAGGTTGTATTGGACACTGGTAGAATGCTTCTGGTCATAACTCATGAACTAGAGAGTTCTGCAGGCATCATAGGACTGATCAGATAAAGAGATAAAGGTCACTGGAAACTTTGTCTCTGTTGCTATTTCTCTGCCCTTGTCCTCTATGTAAACTAAGGGCTGTCTAAAAGGATTGCTTTAGCCTTTGCAAAGCCTAGCCTGTGGCAAAACTATGACTACTAACAATAGCAATAGCTCCCCAGCTTTTGGACACCTACTGTGTGCCAGATTCTCTGTCATGATATCTCTCTCTCTTTCCCTTTCTTTCTCTCTATCATGTCATCTCTGACTTTAACTTCATCTAAAGTACACAAACTCTTAAGGATCTGAACTCTTCGACTCTACCCCTTTTCTATTTAACCACAGATGTTTGTTGCTTAAAATGTAAAACATTTATCTTGATCAGCTTTCTACTCTTTTTCTCCCATTCTCTTCTACCCATCATGACTGTATTTTCCCATGTGCCCTTGGCTTGTCTATGATTCGGGGACTCCTCCCACCTACTGACTCACCCCTTGACTGCTTACACCTGTCCTTCTCCATTGAAACTTATTTGCTATGCATTGGTTTGCTATTGGGTTTCCTTTAAGAAGACAAGCATTGGAACGAAGAAGTGAATGTTTCTTGCTGTGGTATGAGGTTCCCCTGTCCATCATATATTTGTGACTTTAAATGTGGTTCTGTCCAAAATATCCTGTGTAAGAGGATGTTCCAATAGAGGACATTCATGGATAGCAATGACTTCTTATGCTTTTGATTTGTTTTTATACTCCTCATGATGTTTAGCACAAACTGTGTACATAGACATCACTTTAAACACTAGATTGCCCACGTCAAGGGTGTTACTGTGTCAAGGGCATCACTGCACAGCTTATACATAGTTTCCTGTTTCACCATGTATAAGGTGAGCTATGATTTATGTTTCACAAAGTCAGGTAATAGTCCAGGCAAGGAGTTTTGTGCCAAATGAAAAAATCATGAGATTAGGTAACAATACTTTTTGTTTAGGTGTGATTTGGAGCTGGAGTATGGGCTCAGATAACTGCAAACCCATTTTTATCCATGGGACTCTCCGATGGAGCACTGGAAGGTGGTGAGGGAAGCAGGAAGCTTCTTTGTTGTTCTGGAGTTTTATTCATTGAGGAACTTGGAGCATCCCTGGAACCCTCCTCATAAATGCCAGCAGCATCCCCCATATTTGTGACAACTCAGAGCAGAAAACCACTTCGCATTTCTGCAGTGTGCCCCTTCAGGAGCATTGAAGTGTGGAAAATTTATTTCCCTCTTGCCAGGGGAGAAGTGAGTTTCCCTGTCAGTGAGCTTATGAGAGGGACCTGGAAATTCCTGACTGTGACGATTCCTGTTCTCTTGGGGGCTCTGTCTGATCCCAGGGAAGCGTGCATTCACTGTCCATCCTTGCTGGAAATCTTCTTTGGGCGGATCTCACCGGGAAGACAGTGGTTTTGAGATTTGCTGGGGAATGGGTTTGGTAGTGTAATTTTGGGGGTAATTTATTAACAATCCCCTTGTTAACAAAGATCTAAAGCCATTTTCTCCATTGTAGCTTTTGTCAGTAATGAAAGTGACATTGTGATTGGTGGATTGTGCCATTTATTACAAGGCATTGTTTATTCTAGTCCATGTCAGTTACTTCTGTTGATACTCTACCTTACTTACCTTTTTCTTTCTTGCTTTTTCTTTCTGGCTTTTTCTTTTTTTTTTTCTCTCTCTCTCTCTCTCTAGTGATCCTCCCACCTCAGCCTCCAGAGTAGCTGGAACTACAGACACATGCCACCATGCCTGACTCTCTTTTATTTCTGTTTTTCATCTTATGTATTTTATCTATCCTTCTCCTTAGAGCTTATCCAGAGCCATTTTTTTAAAGCTTTAAGATCGGTTCTGAAATTCTTAATTCTGCACTAGACAGGGCAGCTGGCATTCATCACTCTTTGTCAGTGGAGAGCCTATGTACTTTACAAATATTGTTTAATTAGTTGTACTATGATGCTAGTGGTAGTTATTACTGTCATTACATATGAGGTAAAGCGGGAGTAGAGAGGCTAAGTAACTCATCTGACACCATGCTTTCTAATTTAAAAATTAATAACTTTTTTAAAAAAATCAAGTCGTGTTTATCAAGTATGCCCTATGTGTCAGGAACTCTGTTAAACACATTACTTACATTATTGCCGTTAATCCTCTTAATGTTTTGAAGTGTAAGCTATTATTATATCCATTTTCCAGTGAAGGAGATGAGATTTAGAGAGGCTCAAGTACATACACTTACAGAGCTGAGTTTGATTTCAGTCTGATAGATCCCAAAGTTATTATCTTAAACCACTGCATTTTATAGCCATTTGAACTATTAGTTTACTTTGGCACAGTGGTGTATGTAATGGAAAAGAGAACCACTGGAAGGCCCTTCAGCGTCTTCAGGCCACCTTTCAGCATAGTACACTTGGACTCGTGCCCTGCCCCTGTGTATCATTAGCGCTTGTCTTGTTGAGTCTAGAACATTCAGATGTGATGGGCTTTCAGGTGTGGTGGACCTGAGAGGCTGGCAGGCTCTACCACTTACTAGTTTTGTTGGCTTGGGCAGGTTACTCATGCTTCCTGTGACTCAGTTTCCTCATTATCTTTACTGATGTTTACAAGAAGTATGGATGCACCCAGCCATGAGCTTGACACTTCATAGGCCCTCTGTGAAGATTGATTGTCCTTCCATACCCCTTTCCCTTCCCCTTCTAGCATGACTTCCCAACACTCTTTGCGATTTCTCTTTAGGCTTTGAGGCCTTATTTATACGAAGATTCTTTTTTTTCTTTAAACAAGCTAAGTTTTAAAAAACTGACTTTCCAGCATTTGTTGAGTAACAACCCAACACTAGATGCCAGGCAAGAATATAGTGAAGATTAATAATTGGATGATTTAGCCAATAATAGGCATGCTTAAAACAGCACATTTTTTGCCTTTTCCCAGCATCAGCTAATTCCCCAATGTTCTGTGTCTTTGTATTTCTTATTATATGTTGTTAACCCTAATTGCCATTGTATAGTTGCTGAGTGGATAGAGTCCTATTGGAGAAAAAATGGGGAAAAATTTACAAATGTAAAAGCTCGTAACACTGGACTTCATTTATGTGTGTCTGCTAATAGATTCAAATAAACATGGTTTGGCCAGTGTTCTTTATTCTGAAGTTCTCAGGGGTGTAGAAAAAGGGAAAGCCAAAGGAGTTTTAGATTAAATTTAATTAGAGTTGTGGTAATTTATAATCTTCTTATGAAAACATGTTAGACCAGACCTCACCACTTAATAATAACGTCTGTCATTAATTGAGCACTTACTGTATGCACCAGGCAGTGTGCTAAGTGATTTACAAGCTTTGTCTCTGTTAACCTTCTCTGAACCCTGCAGGGCGTAGTGTTATCAGACCTGTATTCTGTGTTCTGCAGTATGAGTGCAGCAGTTGAGGTGTGGAGAGCTTAGGTAGTGGCATCTCCAAGGAGGCACAGTTTGATGATGATGGAACTCAGATTCAAACCTAGTTCTAACCACCTCCAGAGTCCAAGCTCTTGGTTTATTTTTCTGCCTGCCATCACCTTAAAGACCGTATTTAAAAATTAACATATTAAATTGTAAAAAAGAATCTCCTCCTAATAACATATGGATTAGTCTTTGGCTGAGTGTAGGATACTAATATATCTATTTGGCAGTCATGTTAATTTATTTAATTGCTTTGTAATTTCAGCTGACATTTTTCATCAAGATTTGTTGCAATTATAAAGCAATTTCCATGACAATTTATGAAGGTACATGAAAGTTTTTACAGTATCCTTACCGTGTATTATTTATTTTAAGGAAAGGATGTTTTAGTTTCCCAAGAATCATTTGAGTCAAGAGAATGAGGAATAATATATTTTTAAAAATTTCCTTGTATCAAATGTGTTCAATAAACATAAGTAAAATTTCTGGCTTCTGTAGTGGATTGTGTGTATTTCTTCTGTGGTCCAAGTAAGGAAATTTCACCAGTTGTGTTCTGGTTCCCCTACCTAGTTTGTGTTGGGGAAGGAACTGCCCAAAATTTAAACAAGAAAATGTCAATTGTGTTATTTTCACTACAATATGAATAAAGTAGACTTTTAAAAGGATCAATGACATATTTTTCTATTGCATTTAAAATTAACCAATAACACATCACTATTTTTAGGAAATATATGCAAATGTATTTGGGGTAAATACATTTCAGTCTGATAAATGTGTGATGCAACTTATGCTCAAATGACTACAAAGCATTAAAAATGGTTAAAAATATGTTATGTATGAGAAGAGGGAGAGAGAGAACAAATGACAAGCTGGTATGTTAATAACCAGCAAGTCTGAGTAAAGTGTGTATGGTATTATTTGTACTATTCTTGTTCTTGCACTGTTCTTTAAATTTGATATTTTCTATAAAAGGAAAATTAACCTATACCAAAAAAAAAAAAATCAACCAATTATAGTTTGGGAGAAAGGGGATTATATGTGAATGTTATGTTTTTGTCTCTCTTCCCCCTCATTTATATCAGTGTTTTTAGCCTATAATTGAGATTTTGTTACTACCTTGATAGACTGTGTTCATTAAAGTGCAGAGTGACTAGCCTGAAAGATGTTGTGCACATATTAAAACAAGAATCTAGCACTTACAGAATACCAAGTTTATGCTAAGTGTTTTCGTTATAGTTTCCCATTGAATACTTGTAGAAATCTTATAAAGGAAGTAATTACTGCTAGTATCTTCACTGATGAGGAAACTGAGGCTAATAAAGTTAAGTGACTTGGCTTACAATTATCAAATAGGACTGCACACTCAGTCAGGTTGGTTACTAGAACCCCCACTAATAACCACCACTGTTTCTTTCCTCAGACTATGTATGTGTATGTATACTATGTATATATAGTATATACACATATATAAACATATACTACACTGTATATACACATATATAGTGTACTGTATAGTGTCATACATGTGTATATACTGTATATAGTATATATAGTATTCTATCTGCTGTATATACATATATAGTATATATGTGTGTATACATATGTGGTGTGTATATATAGTATTATATACAGTATCCATACATATACGTACATATACGATATATGTATATACAGTACACTGTGTATACTGTACATACTATATGTGTACTGCATATACTATATATAAGCAGTATAAGCAGTATACTATGTATATATGCACAGTATACATATATACTATGTATATACTATGCACAGTATACATATATACTATATATGTACATACAGTACACAGTGTATACTGTACATACTATATATGTATATGTACTGTATATACTATATATGTATATACAGCATATACATATACTCTGTATACTGTATACATATATAGCATATGTGTATGTATACTGTGTATACAGTATATATAGTATACTGTTTATGCTGTATATGTACCATATACACGTGTATACACACATATACATATATGTATATATAGCATAGATAGGATACTGTATATATACTATATACTGTATATACACGCATGTACTATACTATATATACACTATATTATGTATACAGTATATATGCACTATATGTATATACTATATATACTATATACATGTATATAGTATATATAGTATATTATATATACTATATATGCATCATATATATGCATACGTAGTATATAAATACATAGTACATATACACATATATAGTCTGAGGAAACAATAGTGGTTATTAGTGGGGGTTCTAGTAACCAACCTGACTGTATACTGTATATGGTATACTCTATATAGCATATGTATATTATATATAGCATATGTATACAGTATATAGTGTGCATATATATTATATATACATATAGTATATACATATACAATACTATACTATATATTAAACACCATATTGTATACATAGTATATATGTATGCACAGTATAATATACAAATATATATGCATAGTCTGAGGGAAGAAACAATGGTCATTATTAGTACATCTATATAGTTACATATACACATACGTGAATATATCAAGACAGTAAGTTAGGAAAAATGATTTTAAATGGATCCTGAGTATCTGCTAGTTGGATTCTAGGTGAGCATAAAATTATGTTAATAATTATTATTATCATTAACATATATTGAATACTTGCCCTGTGCTAGATTTGTTAGATTTTATTCTTTTTTTTTTTTTTTTTTTTTGAGACGGAGTCTCGCTTTGTCGCTCAGGCTGGAGTGCAGTGGCGCGATCTTGGCCCACTGCAAGCTCCGCCTCCCGGGTTCACACCATTCTCCTGCTTCAGCCTCCCAAGTAGGTGGGACTATAGGCGCCCGCCACTATGCCTGGCTAATTTTTTGTATTTTTTATTAGAGACAGGGTTTCACTGTGTTAACCAGGATGGTCTCGATCTCCTGACCTCATGATCTGCCCCATCTCGGCCACCCAAAGTGCTGGGATTACAGGCATGAGCCACTGCGCTCGGCCTAGATTTTATTCTGTAATAGTGTTATAACTCATTTAATCCTCACAGTGATCCTATGATATAGGTGCTTTTATTCTCCATATTCAAGGAAACTGAAGCATGGAAGGTTAAACAACTTGCTATAGATACCACAGCTAAGGTAGAGCCGTGCTGTGCCATTCTAGAAGTTTCATTCTAAATCAGTGGCTTATATTGCCTATTATTTAAACTTCTAAAAAATATAAAAACAAAAAAATAGGAAAAAGAATAAGTAATTAAACATTCTTTTTCTTGGGGAAGGGGTGTCACTTTTTAATTCTCTCTTCTGTAGTATAATTATATCCTAGTCTTAGATCCCATCAAAGCCACCACAGTACACAACTCTGGGGGGAACTATTCCATTTCTAATCTGTGTGAATAGTTCTGTTGTTGACTGACTGCATGGCCTTATGCAGAGGCCATGTTTCAGTAGCAGATACTCAGCTAGATATAAAACCTCAAAAATAGGGAGAATCAAACTGCCATTCATCTTGGAGGCAAATGGCTCAACCATGCTTTCTAAATGTGGTGAGATGGTGCCTTACTTATTGCGGGTAATATCCATGAATACTTGATCATCAGAAACCTAATCCAATCTGGTTACAAGTTCTCTCCATTCTTAGTTCAGCTTATTACAGGATGGAGATAGTATTAGAATTGGATCTTACGGGATATTGACTCTTGTTTTTTTTTCTATCTGTCAATCAATTGATGCATCTGTTCATTCAGTCATTCTCCATTGATCTACTTCTCTGCCCATTGACCAAATGTATATTGAAAACAACTGTGAGCAGGTGACCCCATGTTGGGTGGTCAGCATTTAGAGGTAAACTGGGTAAATTTCCTGCTCTCAGGGAGTTTCCAATGTAGTGGGAAGACGAGAGGCATTTACAATAGAATTTGATGAACTCTGTGATAGGATGAGGCCAGGACTATATGATGTACAAGGAGGGGTACTGAGCTAGGTCTTGAGACCAGTGAATCAGTGTGACACAAAAAGTGAAATAAATACTAAAGAAGAGGCCAAAAAATTAAAAAAAAAAAAAAATTAAAAAAAGGGCATGGGACCTCTTTCCCAGGAAGAATCAGGAAACATGTACCTGTGTGATCTAGGCATGGGACTTAACATATCTAAGCCTATTTTTTCTTTAAAAAGTAATCTATGTATTAGGGGAACAATAGACACATTAAGCATCCTAAACTCCCAGGCCTAATCCCAAGATAATGTAGTCCTGTGGGTGGGACTTGCTCCTTAAGACCTTGACCTCATAAGTGTTGAGAGATCACTTCTGGTTTTGAATCTCCAGAAATATTTAAAAACTGAAAACTGGTGCTACAACAAATGTTAGGACTTGATTTTAATGGTTACAACTTAATTAATGCTTTTAAATATACTCAGCAATGTAGTATCATTGTGCTGTTCACTAATTGCCATATGTATAATACATTAACTCAAATATGCCAAAGATGGCATAGTCTGGCAATTGTCCTCAGGTTTAAATATCTTTTATTCCTTCTAATGTGTCTTTGTACTGTAGACATAACTTTATTTGAAGAGAACAACAGAATTCTAAATTGGAGGCCCTTCATGAATAGAGGACCTGGGGCAAATGACCTCCTTGCCCTGCCCCTCCTTGCCACCCCTGATACGTGTGGGATGCAATGGGATGATTCCTTTGGACCAAGGTGTGGCTGCTTCAGACCCAGATTCAGTTGCTTCAGTTAAAGGGAGAAGCTTAAGGAGGGTAAGGAACAAGTCTCCAGGGACTATCTAAGGAAGCAACAGGGGCTCTGCCAGAACCCTAGTCTTTTAGCAGGGCCCTTCCTTTTTACTGTATTTCTAATTCCTCCCATCACTAGAAGGAAAACTCTTTATTCCTTGGACCATTCCTTCTGAGGTTGCCATCTTTGAAGGTGGGACTTCTCTACTCTTGTGACCTGCCTTTAAAAGTGGGGCCAAGGCCAGGTACAGTGGCTCATGCATGTAATCCCAGCATTTTGGGAGGCCTAGGTGGGTGGATCACTTGAGGCCAGGAGTTCCAGATCAGCCTGGTCAACATGGTAAAACCCCATCTCTACCAAAAATACAAAAATCAACCAGGCATGGTGGTGGACACCTGTAATCCCAGCTATTCAGGAGGCTGAGGCAGTAGAATTGCTTGAACCCGGTAAGCGGAGGTTGCAATGAGCCGAGATTGACTCACTATACTCCAGTCTGGATGACAGAGTGAGACCCTGTCTCAAAACAAAAACAAACAAACAAAAACCAACCCAACAAAAAACAAGTAGGGCCATTCTATTGTTGTCTTAAGTGCTTTGCTTTGAAAAATGAGACAAAAATTGGTTATACTGGAAATGAAATCATTTCCAAGGTCACCAAGCGGCTGACCTATAAAAGATTTATTACTTTGACTTTCTAATCATTGTTCCTGTACCTAAATGAGCATGATATTTTTCTCCTTTCCCATCTCATAGGACAACATTACAAACAGATCTTATAGAATTATTGGAGTTGCAGTCTCTGTATTCCTAGATTTCATCAATTGAATTGAGGGATTCATATTCCTTATTTCCATCTTGAAATGACTTTACATAGTCTCAAGTTCACTTAATGAGTGACTTGGGGGAAAAAAAGATAAATCTGTTTCAGTGGAATTTTGAAAAAAATGTTGCCTGAGTTGTAGGTAAAGTGTTCTTTAAATGTATAATATGGCTGGAAATAAGACATCATGTGAAATCATCTGGTAGACTGAAATTCTGTTCGAATTCTGTCAGTGTTGCCTGCCTGACCCTAGCTAATTCTGGGAATCTCGATGGCTTTTTCCCCAGTGGATAGAAGTTTGTGGCTAATACAGGTTTCATTAACTTTTTTGTTTGCTGTTCAATTCTAGTTCTCCCAGAGGTGAGCTGTTGAAAGGTGGGCATTCAGTCTCATGCATTGCTTGAGAATTAGATACACCATACCAACCCACTTGAGTCAAGGATGCTGTAGGGGAATTTTGTAACTTCTTAGCTCACTGTTGAGTGGATCATTTACAAATCAAGAAATGGTTAGATATCTAAGGAACATGGAGTAGGTAAAACAAACAAACAAACAAACAAAACTTGTTGATATAATAATTGCTGTTTTGTTCTGAATTTGTATTATATACTTAAGGGTCTGACCTGTCCAGGCACATCAAAGTCTCTTTCCCTTCCTCTGTTCTTTTCTTCTCTCCCTCTCTCCTTCTCTTCTTCTGGTTCCTTCCCCTTCTCTTTTTCCTTCCTTTCCTGCTACCTCAGACTGGTCCATTTCTTTCCCTTATTCCAGATTCTGGCAGTAGAACGCAACGATTCTAAACAATTACTTGTGCTAGTTATATCCGGGTTCTAACAGAGACTCTTTTTAAAAAATGAAGGAAGCAGGGCATGATGGCTCATGCCTGTAATCCCAGCACTTTGGGAAGCCAAGGTGGGCAGATCATTTGAGCCCAGGAGTTTGAGACCAACCTAGGCAACATAGTGAAACCCCATCTCTACAAAAAATACAAAAATTAGCCGGGCCAGGTGCAGCGGCTCATGCCTGTCATCCCAGTACTTTGGGAGGCTGAGGCAGGTGGATCACTTAAGATCAGGAGTTAGGGCCGGGCGCGGTGGCTCAAGCCTGTAATCCCAGCACTTTGGGAGGCCGAGGGGGGCGGATCACAAGGTCAGGAGATCGAGACCATCCTGGCTAACACGGTGAAACCCCGTCTCTACTAAAAAAATACAAAAAACTAGCCGGGCGAGGTGGCGGGCGCCTGTAGTCCCAGCTACTCGAGAGGCTGAGGCAGGAGAATGGTGTGAACCCGGGAGGCGGAGCTTGCAGTGAGCTGAGATCTGGCCACTGCACTCCATCTTGGGCAACAGGGCAAGACTCCGTCTCAAAAAAAAAAAAAAAAAAAAGATCAGGAGTTAAAGACCTGCCTGGCCAACATGATGAAACCCCATCTCTACTGAAAATATGAAATTTAGCCAGCCATGGTGGTGGGCGCCTGTAATTCCAGCTACTAAGGAGTCTGAGGCAGGAGAATCTCTTGAGCCTGGGAGGTGGAGGTTACAGTGAGCAAAGATCATGCCACTGTACTCCAGTCTGGGTGACAGAGCAAGATTTGATCTCAAAACTAAACAAACAAGTAAATAAATAAATATCCGGGTGTGGTGGCACACACCTGTAGTCACAGCTACTCTGGGGGCTAAGGTGGGAGGATCTTGCTCTGTCACCCAGGCAGGAGTACAGTGGCACAATCTTGGCTCACTGCAACCTACCGGTTTGGTTGCTTTAAGAACCCATATCAGTGTTGCCTAGGCCGATCTCAAACTCCTGAGCTCAATTGATCCACCCACCTCAGCCTCCCAGAGTGCTGGGATTATGGGTGTGAGCCACCACTCCTGGCCTAAGACTGCTTTTCCTAACAATTCTCTTGAAACCCAGATTCTGGTCGACCAAGAGAGGCTCTGGCACATAGAAGGTGCTCAAACTGCAAAAATACGTCCATGTATCTGATGAATAGAAATGCACAGAAATGCACAGTGCTAATTGAAATAATCATTTAGGAGGCAGAGTTGAATGGATGCAAAGGAAGAGGGAAAGGGTGTTTTACATGTAACTACCCTGCACACAGTAGGACTTGCTGGATCTCCTCTCTGGGTTGTGGGTA
Source organism: Piliocolobus tephrosceles (assembly GCF_002776525.5). Lineage (NCBI taxonomy): Eukaryota > Metazoa > Chordata > Mammalia > Primates > Cercopithecidae > Piliocolobus > Piliocolobus tephrosceles. Next base: position 70,759,339 of record NC_045435.1, read on the forward strand.
GAAGTGGACTTTCATTTCAGAGTTTGGTTCTGTAATTCTTTCATCAAAATATTTGTTGTTTCCTAGAGCAGTTGCAATTGAGATGTGTCTCCTATATAAGTAATCCACCATTGAACCCGAGTTGGATAATGTATACTTTACTAATATAAGGCACACTTCTGGGCATACTAAAATAGTAAGTGTGATTGTAGACTTCTTTTTTCTCTCCTTCATTAACTCTGATCTGCTGAAAGCCCTTCAGCATGCTTTAAAAGTAGGTCAGATACTCTAGAAGGGTCTGGTTGGCCTATAAGGACTGGTTTTTCTTTTATTGCCAACTCCTGGCTCTCCATCGAGTTTGTCTGCAGGAAGATGAGCACTTCCTACAGTTGTGCATGGCCTACAGGAAGCACAATTACTTTCACATCATACTTCCCAGCAAGTATCAAATCTGTAATTTCTGCCGCCTTTATTTATTCATTGTGGCAGATTTTTTCAGGAGCTCATTTGGCTGGTATGTGAGTGTAGCGTGAAGTTTCACCGGTGAAAATTTTCAAAGATGCACATGGTGAGCATGCTGTCTAGAGCTGTAATTTGTGTTCTGAAGCCAGCAAGAGTCACAACACAAAATACAAAAGGATGATACCAGCACAGGTTCATTGTAAATTGCACAATTTTAAGGATAAAGGGATGTGTTCTTGTAAAACAGATCATTTATAGTGAGGTCTGGTCAAACAAATTTAAAGGGTCGTTATGACATCCCTTGTAAAATAAATGTTTGAAGTTTCTGGAACTTTATCTTTGATAGAGCTGTTGCAGAATGGTTCTTCTCTCATTAGCCATCTTAAGTTGCATATTTTCATGGCATGAGTCATTTTCAGGCGTAACAACTGGAAGCTTGCTGCTTTTGTGTTTTCTTGGAAAGCCTGTAAAAGAGCCCATTTGAGTACATTCCAAAAAGATGGTCATCTTTTGCACCTTGTAGGGAAGTAATGCTAAATAGTAACACATTAAGGAAAATGTTCCACGTCTGTTCTATTTTCACTTCTTGTTGAAATTTACAGTCATAGGAATTCTGTTTATTCCCTATTTGCTGTTTGATTCTCCAGTTGACTAATAAAAGCCAGAGAGTTGTCAATGGAGTTTTTTTTTTTTTTTTAAATAAGCAGTTCACTTCTTCACACATTTGTGGCAATTCAAGTTAAAATCCAGTAGGAAAATAGCATTTCAAGTTGGTGGTTTTGGTTTCTTTTTTCTTATATGGTGGAAATCAAAGGTTCTTATAAGGAAAACACCCATCTCTATGAATAGATAAATAACGGTGAAGTGATTTATTGTTTGACATTATATGAAAGTCATCGTATTCCACAAGCCAAGAAAAACATCCACAGTAGCAACTCTGATATCATTTCTCTGTTATTATTTTTAGGCCCTTGGCCAATTTAAAAAGCATCAGATAAATTGAGGCACTTTTGTTTTGCTTGCCTTTCCCCAGCAGTGTTGCTATTTCTTAAATAATCTTTATACATTAATGTCAATAGCTAACTAAACATCATTATCCAGGCACAACTTTGCTGTAGAATCCAACATAGCTTAACATGTTATCATTGGAAGAGTGTTTTTCATTTTTATTAGTGTCTTCTTTCTCATATAACACCAATATTTCTTGATCCCCAGATAGTTTTTTTTGCATTTGGGTGTTTTTAAACATAGATGTATATATTTAATGCTGTAGTTTTCTTTTTTCCTGAAAAGCCATAAATTGAAAGTTGTATCTTATAATTAATTACATCTTAGAACTAAGGAAATTTTGGTATTGTGAAAATTACAAAGTGCTATAATGTGAATGTATCACCCAAAATTCATGTGTTGAAACCTAATGGCCAGTATGTATTAAGAGATGGGGCCTTTCTGAGGTGATTCAGTCATGAGGGTGGAACCTTATAAACAGACGTGAGAGAGTGGGTTTCCTTTCTTCCAGTGTTCTGCCACGTGAGGACCCAGCATTATCCCCTCCGGGGATGCTATAACAGGGCGCCATCTTGGAACGAGAGACCAGGCCCTCAACTGACAAACTTGCCAGCGCCTGGATCTTGGAATTCCCTGCGTCCAGAACTATGATAAATAAATTTCTGTTCTTTATAAACTACTGTCTCAGGTATTTTCTTATAGCAGCACGAAGAAAGATAAGGCTATTCCTTTTTGTTAGTTCTGCTTTAACTGTATATTCGGGCTTACAAGACCAGCATGTAGGAGGCTTTTCAGTTTCTTAGGGATTTTACCTACAATTAGAGTAACTTTCTGTTCAATGGCAATAATGCCTCCCTCTTATCTACGCTCTGTGGTTCAATCTGCTAGACAGAAAGTTTAATGCATGTTTCCAAATAATGCCTTAATTTTTTATTCCAAATAATTGTCAAAATTTTATTATGTAAATTGTCATATAAATTATTTTATTCAAAATAGAAGCAGCACCATGAATTTCAATGTCCCCTTTGACCATCTCAACACTGTGCTATATCTGTTTTTTGGTCTGGTAACCATAGATTATCATTTTTTAAATATTCACCTGAGATCTTTTTCTGGTTATTCATAATATGCATGAACCTGTAGAAAATATATAATAGCCGGGCACGGTGGCTCAAGCCTGTAATCCCAGCACTTTGGGAGGCCGAGACGGGCGGATCACGAGGTCAGGAGATCGAGACCATCCTGGCTAACACGGTGAAACCCCGTCTCTACTAAAAATACAAAAACTAGCCGGGCGAGGTGGCGGGCGCCTGTAGTCCCAGCTACTCGGGAGGCTGAGGCAGGAGAATGGCGTAAACCCGGGAGGCGGAGCTTGCAGTGAGCTGAGATCTGGCCACTGCACTCCAGTCCGGGCGACAGAGCCAGACTCCGCCTCAAAAAAAAAAAAAAAAAAAAAAAAAAAGAAAATATATAATAAATAGTACAGAAAGTATGTGTGTTTGGATTTGTATGAAGGGTATCACACTCTTCTTTGAAAGCTTGGTAAAATCTGTCCGTAAAATATCTTGGCCTGATACATATTTTTTTTCTTTGCAGTAGCTACGAAAAGGGAAGGAGGAGATAGTTCTTTAACTTCATTTTAGTTATAGTCATTGCTCTATTCACGTTTTCTATTGCTTTTTAAGATAGTTTCATTAATTTGTTATTCTAGAAAATGATCCATTCTGTCTAGATTCTCAAATTAATTGGTATAAAGTTGTACATGGTATTCTCTTATACATGAAAATAAAGCTTTTTAATATTTGTATTGCCTCCTTTTTTGCTCCTAAGGTTGATTATATATGATTTCTCCTTTCCCCACTCATGGCCCTATTTGCCAAAGGTTTTTCTATTTTAGTAGTGCTTCCCTAGAAACAGTTTTTCTCTCAATTTTTTCTTTATTGCCAACAGTGTCCAGTATAAATGTCTGCCTTAATTCCATTATTTCTTCTTTCTACCTTTTAAAAATAGCTTTATTGAAATATAGTTTCCATACTACATAATTGACCTATTTTAAAAAATCATTATTTTTTAGTTTATTCTCAAGATGTACAACTGTCACCACAAAATTATAGAATGTTTTTATCACCCCAAGAAAGAAACCCTCTACCCATTAATAGTCACATCCCATTTCCTTCTAACTCCCACAGCTATAGGTAACTTCTGATTTACCTTCTGTCTCTATATATTCACCTGTGGTGTAGATTGCATATAAATAGAATAACACAATATGTGACATGTTGTGTCTTCTTTTACTCAGCATAATGTTTTCAGGTTTATCCATGTTGTATCAGTATTTCATTCCTTTTTATTGCCCAGTAGTATCCTCTCATATGGGTGTGTCACATTGTATTCATTCATCAGTTGGTGAACATTTGAATTATTTCTACTTTTTGGCTATTATGAGTAATAATGCTGCTATAACGTTCATGTATATGTTTTTATGTGGATGTATGTTTTTATTTCTCTTGGGTGTATACCGAGGGAATCATTTGGTCATATCATAAATTTAACTTTTTGAGGAACTGCCAGACTGTTTTCCAAATTGGCTAAACCGTTTTATATTAGCATACAGGACACTTCCAGTTATCAACATCTTTACTCACTTGTCCTTTTGATTATAGCCATTTTAGTGGGTATGAATGGGATCTCATTGTGGTTTTGATTCGTTGAGCATCTTCCCATATGCTTGTTGGCCATCTGTGTATTGTCTTTGGAGAAATGCCTATTGAATTCCTTTGCCTATTTTTATTGGATTATTTGTCTTTTTATTGTTCAGTTGAAGTTTTTCACATATTCTGGATACAAGTACCTTATCAGATAAATGCTTCACCAGTATTTTCTTTCATTCCGTGGGTGTCTTTTCACTAACTTGGTAATACTGTTTTCAGCACAAAAGTTTAAAATTTTAATACAGTCTAATCTGTCTAATTTTTGTTTTTTTTTATTTGTGCTTTTGGTGTTACCCAGGATAAAAAAGATTTACTCCTTTGTTATCTTTTAAGATTTTTATAATTTTAGATATCACATTTAGGTCCATGATGCATTTTGAATTAATCTTTGTGTTTGGTGTGGAGGTAGGGGTCCAGCTTCATTCTTTTGCATGTGGATATCCAGTTGTCCCAACACTGTTGAATTTTCTACTTTTGTTTTTGAATCTATTTCATTTTAATTTTTATAGCATCATGCATAGAAAGCATAATTAATTTCTGTCTTTCTTATTCTCTAATAAATGCATTTAAGGCTATAATTTCCTTACCTGTGGGCATATGGGTGTATCCCGCAGATTTTATTATACATTTTTGCTTTCCCTTTGACTGTTAATGGCTGTTCTTATTGCATTTTAGTCGGTGAATGTGGCCTGTGTTATGTGAGTTATATTTTATCCAAAGGACATTTCTGTTAAAAAACAAACAAACAAACAAACAAACAACCAAACAATAAAACCCCTTTCTAACCCCATGGATGTATTCTACCTCTTTATTATATCCAACAGAGCTATATGCTTGGTATGTGCTCAGTAAATATTTGTGGAAAGATATATGCAGAACAAGCATTTAGAGGGAATTCACACCTAAGAGTTAGCAGTGTTGATGTGCCAGTAATAATACTTAGCACTTTCTCTGTGCCGGGAACTCATCTAAGTATGATGCCCTCTATTCACCCAGTTAGTCTTCATCACAGTTCCATGAGGCAGAAACTCTTTTTACTCCCATTTTCCAGGTGAAAAAGTAGAGTCATTGTAAGGTCAAGTTTGCCCAGTGGTTCACGCTGAGAAAGCCAGAGGTGGGGTTTTGAACTGGTCTGGCCCCAGATCCCACTCTCATAACCCGTATGTTCTACTGCCTCGCAAGTGGTCACTTTTCCACAACATTTAATCTGATTCCTAAACATTTCTCTAATTACTTTGAATGTGTTCAGTGAGAGAAACTCTCGACCTTTTTCTCACAGTTATTTTTCAAAAATTGCTAGTAAAGAAGTATCTACATTTCATTGTCTCTCTAAACTGCGCTCTCAAGGCACTGCAGCCATAGCTTACCCTTGGGCTCTATAAGCCCAGCACCCATGAAGCTGGCTAGCCCAGGACCTACTGGTTTTAATTTTGTGTCTGCGACAAAAGAGACTTTCAAAGAAATGCAACTAAGCATCTCTCCTGGCTCATGCTGGAGACCACACAAGCTGGGAAAGCCTTGGTTTTTGAGATCGAGTGTGTTGAGATACTACACCTCTGAGAAAAACTAAGTAGATTTTCATGGACTCTTTTCCTTGTGTTTCTCTTGCACATAGAGAAACCTGGTCTTTGGAGCTCTGATTGAAAATAATTTGTTATTATTAGGGATATTTCCTAACCAAAATGACAGCTATTTTTCTCTCCCCATTGAAGATTGGAAAGCTACATCCTTGAATACTTATTGAATAAAAGTTCCCTTCTTTCTCTCATAAAAAGAATGCCTTTTGTATTTTTGTTCCCTTCAGGGAAGTCTCTATGCAGCTTCCTTGCAAAAGAGCAATTTAATTTGTACTGCACAATCATTTTCTTGTGGAAAACTAATAAAATACAAATTCCATTTTTCAGCATTAGGTTGTGGCTAAAGGCTTTTGAAAGTTTTATGTAGTATCTGCTTTTCTTTTTCTATTTTAAAAAATAATGATTGAGAGGAAAAATGATGTAAATACTCATATGTATTATGTACATGGTTGATAAAGTATTCCCTTAAATTTATTGTTTTTCTCAAACAAAACATGTAAGCGAATACGTTGCATGTAACTCTCAAGGCCTTTCACCTTCCTGCAAGTAGATGTGAATCAAGAATGAAGCCGGGAATCTGTGTTTCTTCGGAGACATCTTACTCACTTTTTTCTGGCAGGTCCAGGATATCTAGGGTTCTGGTCTTTGCATTTCACTAATTAAAGCCTTGGGAGCTGTTCCATTTTGCAGGTCCCCTCAGAAGTAGAAGATGAGCACTTGCATTTGGCTGAGATGTTTTACACAAAAACAATCATAATAGTAGCAGTAGTGATAGGTGACATTTAGGGAGCACCTATCATGTATGGTGAACTGCACCAAGCACTTTGTATGTATGATCTGCGTAACAAGTGGAGAGTTTTTGTTCCGTTTTATACACCAGGGGAAACAAGCAAGTAATTTATCTGCAGTCGCACAGCTGGAAAATGGAAAGATGGGGTTGGAACCTACTGAGTCTGACTCCAGTATTGAGTCTTGTGACCACAGTGAGTGACTAGAAGGAAAAGGAGCCTTCAACATGCTGTCCTTCCACACCCTGGATTTTTCAGATGGCCATGCTTAGGTTTACTGAGTAGCAAATATGAAGGAACAAAATTTATTTTCTCATCTGCTGTGAAATCCAGCCAATACTGCATTCGAAGGAAAGATCTATGCTGCCTTGTTATCTGAATGGCCCACTGCCCTCTCAGCTTTCTCCCGCACCCGTAAGTCTGCATTGCCATCCTATGATCCACCCATTTGTAATCTAGCTTTTGCATTGCCTCCCCTGACACACCCCAGAAAGAAGCATGCCCTTGCTTCCTTTCCCCTCTTGCCGTATTTTCTTGGCATTCTTCATCTCAGAACATCTTCCAGCCCCTTTATCTCCTCCTGTCCAAGTCGTAGTAATGAATTCTTGGAGGATTCTTGCACACGACTCTGTAGCACCTGGATTATGAGAAGGAAGGCAGTGGATAGAGTCCTTTCTTTGACAGTCTGGAGGCATTCACTTTCTTGCTACAAGGTGTAGCTTCAGCAGTGACTGACCGTTTGAAAATAGACAAAACTTACCTTTCCAAAGCTAGAGGCCTCTCAATAAAGTTTTCTCACTGAGGTGGATGAAGAGGAAGGATCCCTCAAAAGAAACAGGATGGAGATGATGCCACTGGGTCTTACAGAATCTTTTAAAGAGGCAGCTTTGCCAGGCATCTGCTCCAGAGCCCAGCCTCTCCCTATCCACTATCCTATCGCTCCTTAAAAACAATGAGTTTTATTGACACAGAGGGGAGCAGTAAAGAAGCAGCTTGATTCTGAGTCAGATTGTACCCTTGATTCTTGAAGTGTTACTTCCTTGAAAGTGGATTCTTCAAATTCATTTTCTAAGCCACTCCATAGTCTTTAGTTTAACTCCAAAGGAAGACAATTATTTCAAACATAAGAGTTATTATATATTGGAATTTCTTACAAAGTTGGGGAAGAGGCAGAAGGGCAGAAGTCGGTTTCATCAGAAGGGACTTCTGTCCCTTGCTCTTGGGAAGGGAGGGTTGCATCCCTAACCAAGAAAGGGAGTCACGCCCCTTCCCTCAGCCTCATCCACCCACTCATGCACTCAGCCTCCAGCATGTGGCAAATGGGGCAACCCTATTTCCCGCCTTTCCATGCCCAGTGGCTCCCACAGGGCCACGCGGGTGATGGGGACCTGACACGCCCCAGCAGGGAGAAGCTGGCGCCCTCCCCGCCCCCTCCGCAGGTGCGGCCCTAATCCCCCCGGCCTAGATATCCGGCAGCCTCTAGGAGCCCGGGCTCTGTGATGTAATGCTCTTTTTTCACACTCCGGGCTTAAATACAGATGGAAATTGTTGTCATGTGTTAGAAATGTCGCCAGTAATATAAAAGGCGCAAGCCTGGGCATCTTCTTTCCCTTCTCGCACCATCAGCTGTTCCTGCTGCCAGCACCTCTTCCCTCGAAAAACCGCTCTGTGGTCAGGTGGCCGAGGCGCCCCCAGCTCTCCTAGGAAGGGGTTCGGATCCCACCCCTCTACCCCCGCCTCTCTTTACAACCGCTGCAGAGCCGAGGACTAGCGTGGTGGGAGGCGGTTTCAGGCTCACAAAGGGAAGGATTAATCTTGGCGATTGGGCTGGGGTTTGCAGGCAAGTACAAGTGGTCCATGATCTCCTCTCGCCACCCCTCCGCCGCCCCCTGCCCACCTCTGGATTCGAACGCTCTGCCGCTGGAGGAAGCCTGGGGACAGGCAGGCGGCGGCAGAGGCGCCCTGCCACCGGAGGTTTGAGCTTGGGTTGTGGGAACATCCATGGAGGTGAAGATGCCGTGTGTGGTGTGTGGACCAGGGAGGAGGGGCGGGGAGAAACCCGGCCAGCTTGGGAGGGCCAGATGGCTGCGGCTGCGTTTTAATTCACCAGGCAGGCCCGTTTGGCCAGGATGGGAGGAAGGGGGAGGGGGAAAAAAAAACAGAGGTCAGTGGATAGGGAGAGGCCGGGCTCTGGAGCAGATGCCTGGCGAACAATGGGGCTTTTGAAGGGGATGCTGGAGGAAGTGTGGCGAGCGCTTTGTATTGCCTCCTCCGCATTGCAGGTTGGAATCGGGCAGCTAAATTTTAATGAAGTGCATTCCAAAGTGTGCTCGTCAGCCCGGGCTTTCGGAGCGAGGGGCTCGGCTGAATGGGGACTGGGGGCGGGAGGGGGAGGGGGCCGGCGAAATGAGTTCCTGATGGATGGTAAAGGAGGAGATGAAAGCCTGCTCAGTGTGGAGGGCAGGGGAAGGGAGGGGGAAAAATCAATACGTCCCCGTGCATATTAATAGGCTCCAGCAGGTGTTGGTAAATGTATGTTGCTGCATTGTTCCGGCGCCCAGGCTGGGGAAGGCGGGGGAGAGGGAGAGCTGCTTCCCCGGGCAGCTCGGTGGGCAAATGCCTTTGCACTTTGGAGGGCTTTGTAAGCTCTGGGGGAGAATAAGAAACGGAAGAGCTGCGATTCTCCTCTGTCCTTTTTCCTATTTCTAAAAGGAAGAATGTACATGCAGAAGGCTTTTTAAGTTTGCTTCCTGGAAATTAACATGTGTATGTTAGAGCACTGTCTTATCTAGGTAAGAGATGTATGTCTGTGGGTATCAGAAAACAGAATCCAGAGTCTGGCTTGCTGAGTACTTGGGAGCTAAAAGGCTTTTCTCCCTGTCTGGTTCAGTAAGTGAATGGGCCAAACCAGGAAGGCTGGGGGATTTTTGAAGATTCAGGAGGGCTATCCCTCCGTGCCTCTTCCTAAGTCCTAAGTCTGACTGACCTGGGTACCAGGGGGCAGTGGAGTGCACAAGGAAGCTGTCTTGTCCACAGTGTTGGTATATAGACTTTGTCTCACACACAAAGGGAGTGGATTTGTGCCTGAACTAAATTATTTGAGGGTATGTATAGCTTATTTATAAGGATTAGGTATGTTGGACCCTTTTCTCTTTCCCAGAGTTTACCATGCTCAACACCCTGTCAATTGAGAATCAATTAGGAGACTACTTATGAGTGTGTGCTAGCCAAATAACCCTTGCTGATTTATAGTGTTGTTTGTTTTACGGCTCCTCTTGGATAAGTATTCAGTGCTTTCAAAAGGTTCGGACATATTTGTTGGGGTTTTCAGTAAAATGGGAAGCTTTTGCATGAGGGCATTGTGACTTTTATATTGAAAACATAAAAACTCCATATGCACATGGTAACCCATGGAATGACATACGGTCTTTGGGGTTCTGGGAAAATAAATACGTTTCTTAGTTGAGAAAATCTTGTCTTTTATCATCTATAAGGCTCATACTTTCTGAAAAACTGGTGTTTTTTTGATCACTTGGAAGCCTGTATTAATTAGATGTGAAGTTGGATTCTTTTCGTGATTTAACTTGCACTGAAACTCGTCAACAAGGCGCAGCTCATCACTTGCCAATGAATTTTAGTGCTGTTGAAAGCTTTAGCAGATTAATGGTATCAACAGAGACTTGATTCCTCCATTTCTCAACTGAGCAAACAGAAGCAGTCTGCCCCTGTCTCTCGATGCCTTTCCTCTTTTGGCTTTGGGAAAGGGGATGGGGCAGAGAGAAAGGATTCCTGATGAGGACACTTCTAACTCCTCACCCCCATCGCACCCACCCCAGGGAGTTAAAAACTGAACCTTACGCATTTACTTCCCTGTGTAGTTTCTTTCTTAGGCTGTATATTTCAAGTTGTATTTCTGTGTTTAAAAAGATGCTTGAGGTTTGGTGTTTGGATTTCTTGTGTTTGTGCTAGAGAGATGTGGAATCGGTCCGTTATTCTCTTCACTCAATTATGGCTCTTAAATTGGTCTGTTCTTATGATTAGACTTGAGGCTCTTCTCTGGATCCTTGCTGAGCAAAAGCATGGGCATGTGTGTTTGATATGAAACCACCCCCAGGGGAGACTAGAACCTCACTGCCTCTTCAGTTAACTGTGGCCAGAAGAGGCAATTTGTGAGATGGCCCCTGACGTGTCCACTGGAACTACCAACCCTGAGTCTAGATTCTCTAAAAGCTTGTGGCAAAACAGTTTCATTCACATGGGCTTTATTAACAGAAAGGAGCTCTTTGAACCTTTATGTTTGATACCCAAGACTGTTTTTGTGATAAACAGTTGTATAGATCTTTGACATTCTTGTGCATAAGAACAGAAACTATGCCCATGAATTAATGGTGCCATAGAAGTAATGACTATAGCTGATTTTACTAAGACACATCTAGCAAAGACTTTTGATGAGACAAGCTCTCCTTTCCCCTTGTTTTCTATTCATTCTTGGCATATGGATGGGGGTAGAGGAGTGGAAAGAGAAAACAGAAAGAATGAGATCTCCATATTTACAAAGGAGCTAAACACCGTGCTTAATTGACACCAGTTATTGAAAAATTTAATTGTAATTTCTCTTTGACCCTGTGTTGTGTAATATAAAGCAGGTGATGTGATACCAACTGAAACTGCCTATTTAATAATTCCAATAAATAAATACACAAACCCATGCATTATTCTGATGTTGGCTTATTAGACTTATGGAATAGAATTTGGGAGACACTGAGCACTGAAGGTAAAAGGATTTCTAAAGCTGAAAGTAAATATAGAGATGATAGTACTAGAAAAAGCTAAATCAAAAGCCCCCCCCACCAGAATACCGCAAATATTTCTTTTTCTTTGCAACTGTATTTGCATAATAAAATTCTGTTCATTTAGTAATCACCATTTTCTCAGCATGTTTGTTTCTTCCTTTGAAAAAAAAAACATTTCTTATGTTGATAATCAGACCCCAAATATTTGAATGTAAGCACATCCCTCGCAGTCATACTGACACCCTCTGGCACCAGAAAAACTGTCAGCGTTTTTTGAGATGTCTGGTGGGAAGAAAAGGCAGCAATGCCAGCCATTAAATCAGTAACTCTGCTGATCTCTGTGTCTGATAGTAGGCCAGCTCTTCATGACTTTTAGGCTTTTGAAGTGTTATAAACACTAAACATGTAAGTGCCTTCCTTTGCTTACTGGGTCCTGTTGACAAGTTTCTGCTACTGTTGGCCTTCAGTAAATTTACATGACTAATTTGGGATGTCAACAGCCAGGAAAATTATGACTAAACAATGTTTCTAAATAGTGGGATCTGCTGTTTTTTATTGGTAAACCTGTTTGACAGGTGGTTCCATTTGATAAAAATGGCACTGAATCCATTTGCTTTTCAAGAATCTAGTGAGTTGGTGACTGATGCCATCTAGATATTTGGTTTTGTTTTGTTTTTTCAAATACAGTCGTTGAGCTGCTGTTGCTGATTATTATTTCTTCATCCATGGAGGGTGACATCCGTAAAGTTTTGATAGGTGGCCAGATGCAAGAATAAAAACAGGATGGAGAAAATGTTATCTGACTTTTACCAAGATGTTTGAGAAGATCTTAGGCATGAGAGTAAAAAGGGGAGGTCTTGGGCTTGAAAGTGACTCACCAGGCTGAACGTTCTTGGATGAAAAGATTTTTAAATGATTATCTGACCTGAAAGGGCGGGAAAAGAAAACTTATTTCTTTTAATTCCATTCTGTGAGGCTCACCCTTTTGTTTGTGGAGATTTTTAAATTATTTCTCTTTCAATATCCAAATATATCTATATCTTTAGAATGAGATATCAGTATGTATTCCAATATTTCTGTATCTAGTCCTAAGCACAATGCTTAGCATGTAATACACGTTCAATAAATACTTGAATGGGCCCATTAAGAACTTTGACCTTATGAAGTCATCATGAAGTTCAAGCTGTTTCCTAGAGTGCTATTGTAATTATCAAAGCAATGCAAAAAAAGTACAATTCCTTGAAAAATCATTTTGAAAATAGAAAATGAAACATAGGTTTGTTTGTATTTAATGATACATATTATTTTCCACCAACCAGATAGTTTATCCTATATTCTTTTGAAAGTAAAAAAGCATTTAGATTTCTGCCCACCGTTTAATTGTTCTGAAAAGTTGATACTGTTCTCCTGATGAAAGAATCTCCTTTTCCCCCGTCCTTCACAATCTACTAGTCCTTGCATCTGAATTACTGCACTGGGTATATTTCTTTGCCACAATAAAGATTAGATCAGTGGGAATCTGCAAATTTGACAACTGTTTGAAATAACTTGGCTATAAGACAGCAAGTTTTATAATTTTCTCATTAATTGTGGAGTCATGCCAAAGAGAGTTGCTTTAAAAATATATGATTATAGATAGTGACCTGAAAGGGAAGCAAAAATGTCTGTAAACATTTAAACTCCTTTTTATGAGGCTTAACACTCCAGTTTATGGATGCTTTTGCTATATCCCTTTCTAGCTTGGGACTTTTTAATTTACTGCTTATAATTTTACATGAAGGTTACGTCATATTGAGAATAACTTATAATATTTGAGTGCCTACTGTGTGCTAGGCGCTTTTTAGGCACTGGGGATCATAGCCCCATGGACAAAATATAAAAGGCCTCTGCCCTCCTGTAGTTTGTATTAGAACCCATCTTAATTTACTTCTAATAAGATCAGGGAATAGAGAATAAGGTAGAAATGATTAGTTAAAATGAGGTCTTTCCACTATGGGAAGTTTTCCCAAAAGTTACTGTGGTTGGCAAAACAGAAGTTGCGTTGATTGCTTGCAAAAATGTCAAGCACAATGGAAAAATGCAACATAAAATTACACACTAGCCCTCATTCTTTCTGAAGTCCAACTCCCCAAAAGTAGCTGCATGTGCATGTGTGCCTTTGTTTCCCTCCTAACTTTTCTCCACTAATACATATATGCACACAGCTTTTTGCTTTGTTCTTTCAAAGAAGATGCTATCATACTCTACCTCCTGTTCAGTCAGTAAGTCAATTTCTTTTTCCCATCTGAAATTGACATCTTAACATATAACACAAATATCCTACCTAATTCTTGGTAACAACCACCTAATGTCCCCAAGTATGGTGGGAAGATGGTATAGTATGTTTAACCCTAGCCCTGATGGTGAGATGTTAGCATGTTTCTGTTTTCTCAGTATTACTGATAGTGCTGTGTTAACTCTCCTTTGCATGCTAGTTCAGTTGCACACTTTGCATTCAGTTACAACTTGGCTTTTCTTATTGTAGTTACATCTAGGTAACTTTCCATGTCAGTAGATGCATTCCTACTTTATTCTTTCTGATAATAACTGGAACCTACTTTTGTTAGGTTGCTATGTGCTAGGGCTGGCTGATTTAGTCCTCACAAAAGCACTAAGATATACTTATTTATTCAACAAGTATTTATTTAACAACCTTTATGTGCTAGGAACTGTGTTCTGCCTGCCTGGTATATATGATCAACCAAAACAGATGAAGATCCCTAATAGGGTTTATGTTCTAGTCAGGTGAAATCAAAGCACTACATGTAATAGTTGAGTAAATCATTTCATATATTAAAAGGTGGGACATATGAAGGTGGGGGAGAAGCAGAGCAGAGTAAGGGGGTTGAGTGTGGAGACTGGGCATGTTGCAGTTTTTAAATAGAGTTGTCAAGGTATCAAGGGTAGACCTCACTGGGAAGGTAACATATAAGCACAAACTTGAATGTGTGAGGGGAGGAGCCATGTGTATAACCGGGTAAAAGCCAATGCAGTGCAACGGCCCTGTTGCAGAACTGGTACCTGCACTTTCAGAGGAACAGCAAGGAGGCCAGAGTGGCAGAAATAGAGTGAACAAGGGTTAGAACTATGGGAGGAGAGGTCAGAGTATAAGGAAGAATGACACATTATGCTAGACATTTTAGACCCTAACCAACCACACCACCCAGAATGAAATAGGAGCCATTGCAGAGTCTTGATCCAGGCAGTAACACGCTCTCAATGAACATTTGCAGAGCCTCACTGAAGGTAGTAGGATGAGGTTTTCTGAAGGAGCGGAAGCAGAGAGCACTGACAAGAAGTTTTTATAATCCTGGTGTGAGATTATGGTGGCCAGACCAGAGGAATAGTAGTGGAGGTGTACAAAGTGGTTACGTATATTTTGAGAGTAGACTCATGCCTGATGGATGACCTGAGTGGTGTGAGAAAAAGAGAGGAGTCGAGAATGACTCCAAGGGTTTTGGTTTTTTGTTTTTTAACATGAACAACTGGAAGGACAGAGTTGCCATTTGCTAGATGGGGGACACCAGGGGCGGGTCATCTCTTAGTTTAAGATCAGGAATTTCATTTTGAACATGGTGAGCTTGACTGTCAGGACTCTCAAGAAGGCAGTACTTGTAGATTGTGGAGTTCATGGAAAGTTTTGCTGAAGCATGATTTAGCCCATCATTCCCCAGTTTTTGAATGATGGAAATAGTGACAAAAGGAACATCCTTGCGCACATAGCTTTTGTGTATTGTGAATTCTTCTGTAGGTTAAACTGAGAGTGACATCACTGAGTTAAAGAGAATGCACGTTTTAGGATTTGAAATACTCCCAAATTGTTCCACTAAAAGAATTATATAATTTACATTCCCACCAGCATGCGTAAGCGTGTTTGTTTTCTTGTTTCTTAAAGTTTTGCTGGTTTGATAGGTGAAAAAACATGGACTTGTTATAGTCTTTACTACAAGTTCATGTTTCCTTTGGCTTTAGAGACTCTGTCCAGGTTCTGGAAGATGTAGGAATTTATTCTGTCCTGTGAAGATTTGCCTATCCTGGACACAGTAGTGACGTAAGTCACATTTGGTAGGATAGACTAATTGCTTGAGGACTTAGCTCTCCTCAAGAGGATGTAACATATTCAGCATTGTTCAAGCAGCTAATTAAAGAATAATGGGGGGACAGCAAAGTAGCAGTTTTAAAGTACATCTCCTTTAAAAGGGGAAATTTTGAATTATATCATCCTCAGAAAGAACAGTTTATTCTGACATTTCGACAAGTTTTAATAGCAAGTGTTGAATTAAAATAGTTGGCACAACCAAGATAGTTAAGAGCACCGAGTGAATTCACATTTCTTTACAGTTATACGAGGTCAAAGGAATACCAAGTTGAAATCTTTATGTTTTTTTTTTTTTTTACCGATTAATCAAACAAGTAGTTGTTATGACCCAAATATGTTTATGAGCCCGATATTATGCTGGGTGTTAAAGATACAGAGATGTACAAAACAGCTTTACCCTCACAGGTGAATTGGTGGTGGTGAGAGACACAAACATGGCCAATGACACCCCACTGTCACATTGGTTGTAAGAGAAGTATGTCAGGTGCTGGGGGAGCACAGAGACTGACCTGACTTTGTCTAGAATTCAGGTCAGGGAAGATTTCATGGTAGAGGAGATAGTGGTGATGGGTTTTAAAGGCTGGATGGGAGTTTTCCAGAGGAAATGGAGACATTCCTGGAAGAGGACCCAACCATGTGTATTTCAAGTCTTAAGAGGCTAGTATTTCTGGGAAGGGATTAAGTCATGGATCATTGAATGTACAATTTTAAGAGTTATGAGAGACAGGCAGGGGGATGGACACAGAGATGCCAAGGAGCCTGGAACTTATCCTGAGGGTGATGGCTGTCTTGGAAGAGTTTAAGCAGGAGAGTCACATGGTTCTATTTGTGTTTTTTTGAAAACCACCCTGGCAACCATCTAAGGCAAGGATCATTCAAGTAGGGTCCTGAGGTCAGATTTGGCCCATTGCATGTTGTGGTAAATAAAGTGTTATTGGAACCTGGTCATCTGGTTATTGCATTTTTTTTTTTTTATGACTGCTTTTGTGCCACAGTCAGAGTGTTGAGTAATTGTGACAGAGACTACACAGCCTCCAAAGCCTATTTTCTATTTACTCTCTGACCCTTGACAGAAAAAATCTCCCCACCCTTGATTTAGGGAATGAAGTTCATGCAGGGGGGTCAACAAGGAAGGTATGGTCAAAGTGAAAGCCCAAGTTAAGGCAGGGAAGATAGGGGAGATACCCAATAAATAAATATTCAGGGAGAGAAAGGACTTGGTGAGTACTGGAGCAGGAAGTACAAGGGAGAGGAAGAGGTCCAAGATGACATGCATGGTCCTAGGAAGAGTGACTTGGTAGATGGGAAAGTCACAAGGGTCATGCAAGTGGGCTGTCCAGCAGAGTGTGGGATCTATAAGCCTGGGAGTGGCCTTAAGTGGTTGTCCAAAATGGCGTGTTTAAGTTTGGACCTGTTTTCGTAGTATCTTGTTAATATATAAAAATATAGAAGCACCTTGTTTCACTGCCCCATCATAAGGAAATGAATCCTCATTGCCAACATTTTAAATCATTTTTAACTATCCAAGTTTCCTGTCTCCCCAGTTTTCTGTCCACATACTGCAGGAAGCCGTCCATGCATACTGTAAACTGTTTACTCTGACCTATCCCTGCTGTGAACCTGGCAACATTAGAAAACTCTTTACTTCCTGGATGGTTCTCTTCTTAAGCTAACATTTCTTGTTTTGCTATCTAGAATATAGGTTTAAGGATAACTTCGGTGTCTCATACATTTTTGTGTTCCTAGGGTCTATCATGAAATCACAATTTAGGTGTATAAATATTTATTTCTTATTTACAGAGCCCGATAGTCAAATGATGGAGCCAGGCAAACTTATCCTCACTCTATTCATCATTTCTTCAATAAAAATTTATAGAGCATGTTGTATATGCCAAGCACTCTGCAAGGTACCAAGGGTACAATAATTAACGCTTCTTTCCCTTAGGGAACTTTTATTTTAGTAGAGAATGACAGACAGTACATTGACCTTCGTACTTTCTTAAGTCCTAGAACTACAGAACATAATATTGCAAGAGAACTCTGAGGTGTTATTTCTGTTCAGTCCTCTCATTGTACAGATGCTTAACTGCACAGAGATAGAATTTCAACTGCCCATCTCACCAGTAGAGTAGTGAGACTTTCATCTGTGTTGCCTAGATGGAAAACTGTGATTTGATTCACACTGAAGGGCATAGCCACCCATTGTTTTAATGTGCCTTTTACATATGGGGAGTAGTTTGTCATCTTTGGTCAATGTTGATTCTGAAGGTAGCATTTTTTATTTTTGTTATTGATACACCCCTACCAGACTTGCCTTTGAATGCAAGCGCTCCACCTTAATGGGGTCAAATTTAGGGAGGAATGCTTCACCCTTAAAGCAAGTTCTTATCTCATATAACATGCTGCTATCTCTATTCTTGAAAACTGATGTGGAAAATAAAGGAGCACAGAGTTTCTGGCAGCTTCCCGTTTTCATAGTTACAAGAGTTGAAAGCATCAATTTTCATTTCATGCTTTGAATTGCTTGTAATATGGGTTTTTACCGAGCCTTTGGTAGGCAGATGAGCCAGCACTTTGGGGCTGTTCAGAAAAGGAGCCTCTAAGGAAAGCCAGAGAATAGGCTCTTCTAGAGTCTTGGGGAAAGAACCAAATGTGTGCTGGAGAATTGAGATCCAGATGTATTGCTCCCCCAACACTGGGAAGGTGAGCTTCTCTCAGACTTGCCATACATTTTGTAGAATTACTCCCTGATTGAGAGCTTCTATTAGTTTCATTGTGTTGTAATGCAAAGAAGGAGGGAGGGTGTGGTTAATACAGCTGGTCGAGTTACAACTCAATTTCTCGACTTTAAAATGGTAAAGTAGGCTGGGCACCGTGGTTCACGTCTGTAATCCTAGCACTTTGGGAGGCCGAGGCGGGTGTATTGCTTCAGCTCAAGAGTTCGAGACCGGCCTGGGCAACATGGTGAAACCCCATCTCTACGGAAAAATAGAACAATTAGCTGGTCATGGTGGCATGTGCCTGTAGTCCCAGCTACTTGAGAGGTGGAAGCTGGAAGGTGGAAGCCCAGGAGGTGGAGGTTGCAGTGAGCTGAGATCTCACTAGTGCACTCCAGCCTGGGTGACAGAGTGAAACCCTGTCTCAAAAAAAAGAAAAAAAAAAAGTAATAATAAAATAAAATGGCAAAGAAATGCCATATGCATTCAGTAGAAACCATACTTCGAGTATCCATACAACTGTTCTTTTTTTAACTTTCAGTACAGTATTCAATAAATTACATGTGATATTCTACACTTTGTTATAAAATAAACTTTGTGTTAGATGATTTTGCCCAGCTGTAGGCTAATGTAAGTGTTTTGAGCACGTTTAAGATAGGCCAGCCTAAGCTATGATGTTCAGTAGGTTAGGTGCGTTCCCAGTAAACCAGTGGTTTATTGGAACATAACCCCATAGTGAGTCGAGGAGCATCTGTATCCTAATGACATTAAGAAAAAAGCAGAAAGGTCTTGGGCCCAGCAATATCTTATTGGGGAATGTCAAAGATTTCAAAGGAGCTTCAATCCCAACCCCAAAAGCAAAGCCCTTACACACCAATAGATAGGGATCCCAGGGAAATTCACCAGGTTGTTCTTATGGTGCCTCTTCCATAATGGGAAAGCAGCAAGCCTTTGGGAAATTTTAGCTTCTCCTGTGAAGAAAAACGTTCTCTGCACCAGCTTTTGTGACCTGTTACAGACTAAGGGGAAACCTTCATTCTCCTATACCAGAAGCTTCCCTGTGACCTGTTTGCATTTTCCAGAATGCAGAATGAAGGTGTTGGAGTGAACCGTTCTGCTTGCCAACCAGTGAGAAGGTGTTAAAAAAAAATTGGTTACTTGCCAATTTGAAATTGTTCATGTTCCAACATTTTGTCATTAAGAATACGTCTTATAGTTTGGGACAGCTGTAGGCAAAATTTTAGTATTTTTGTGTATCTTTGAGAGGTGTTTAATTTCTGTTATTCAGATCACAATTTGTTGAAGCAAATTTTATTTACTTTAAAATTAACTTGCAGTAAAAGTTACTCTTTTTGGTGTGCAGTGCTCTGAGTTTCGGCAGTTGCATACAATCATGTCACTACCACTTCATTCAAGCTATAGAATAATAGTACTATCACACCTAAAAATTAGCATTCCTAAAATTATTTCCTGCTGACCCTTTGTAGTCAATCCTTTCTCCCTCCTCCAAGCAATTATATCTATTTTCTATTCCTAATAATTTTGCTTTTTTTCTGAATATCATGTACATGGGATAATCTAGTGTAACAGTTTAGCTTTAGCTTTTCTCACTTAATAAAATGGACTTAAGCTTCATCCATGTTGTTGCTCCCCGCCGCCCGCCTTTTTTTTTTTTTTTTAGACACAGTCTCTTTCTGTTGCTCACGTTAGAGTGCACTGGCATGACCATGGCTCACTCCAACCTTGACCTCCTAGGCTCAAGAAATACCCTCACCACAATCATCCAAGTAGCTGGGAGTACAGGCATGCGCCACCACACCCTGCTGATTTTTAAAATTTTGTGTACAGGCAGGGTCTCACTATATTGCCAGGGCTGGTCGCAACTCCTGGGCTCAACTGATCCTCCTGCTTCAGTCTCCCAAAGTACTGGGATTACAGGTGTGAGCCACTGCACCTGGCCTGTGTTTTTGCTTGTGTCATTATTTTATTCCTTTGTATTGCTGCATATTATTCCATTGTATGAATATACTGTAGTATGCGTAGCAGTTCACCAGTTAAAGAACAGTAGAATTGTTCTCATTTTTGGGAATTAAGAATGAAGTTGCCAAAGGAACCTTTGAAGATAGCAAGAGAATAGGTTCAGAGGACCAGAGAGAGAACTAAATATGTATTAGATAGGTTTTTCTGTCAACAGTGGTTTTCCTTTTGCTTGGTAAATACCTAGAAGTGAGATCTCTGTGTAGTATGGCACATATATGTCCAAGTTTATAAAAAACTGTCAAGCTTTTTCCAAAGTGGCTGTACCATTTTTCATTTTCACCAGCAACATCTAACAGTTCCAGAAGCTCTGCATCTTCACCTGCCCTTGGTATTAAAATTAAAAACATTTTTTTTCTGTGCCTTTCTAGCAGTGTGGTGGTATTTCATTGTGATTTTAACTTGCATTTTCCAAATGATTAAGGATGTTGAACATGTTTTCATCTGCTTATTTGCCATCTGTATATTTTCTTTTGTGAAGTGTCTGTTCAGATCCTTTATCCACATTTAAAATTGGGTTGTTTATAATCATACATTTTAATGCATTGCACAAGCTGTCAGTCAATCCTGCTCACCATTGATTTGCCTGATTTTTTTAATACCAAGATGATATCTTATTTTCAGACATTAAGCTTATGATAGGAGTTGGACAGATCTGGGCTTATATCTTCGCTCTGTCCTTGACTGTTCTGAATGACCTTGGCAAATCATTTGACCTCTGTAAGGCTCAGTTACCTCATCTGTAAATGATCTTAGTGCCTAATTGCTGATGTTGTTAGGATTAAATGAGTCCCTCACATAGAACCTGAAACATGATAGGCGTTCACTGAATGGTAGTTCTTGTTACACATCAGTAAGTGTTACTGACTTAGGTGAATCTATTTGGCCCATCTCCCTTCCTCATAATGGATATGAAGGTCCCTGAATGCGGGTTCTTGTTGGGTTCAGTTTCCCATTGTAGCACCAGTGTCTAGCACAGTACCTGGTACAAGAAAGACTTAAATGAACTGGTCGAATGGATAAATGAATGAAATAAAGAGTGAGTACTGTTATACTTGACTTGACAAGAATATCACAAATATAGTTTTGTGAGGCACTATCCTGAATCTAGAAATGTTTGTTGAACTATATCTTTATTACATTTTCCATTTATTTTAGTGCTATAGTCATTGATAATCTTTGTAGCACACACTTCAAATTTATTTTTAGGTAGGCTGAGGGCATAAAGATGTGGGGATGTGATGTACTTGTTTCCTTCCTTCTGCTTTTATATGCTTTTTCAAAGGCCAAAAGAGCTGTGACCTGTGTCTTGTTCCTAGCTTGCTTGTCCACTTGAATGTGAAATCTATGAGTAATTGCAAAGTAAATCAATGGCTTCCCAGCTTTATGCCAAACACTGCTTATCACTCAGGTCTACTGAGGTTGTTGCCAGTTGTGTCTTGGCTCTTTTTAGGATAGTGGGTATGTTGTAGTCTGATTTTTGTCTCTCTCCAAGAAGCCAGGCCAGTAGATAAAGCATCTGGGTTCTAATAAGGTGACCCCATTTTAAGGAAATTGCTGACTTTGGCAGGGTACTGTCAGAGCCTCACCAATTCCAGCATTGGTCTCCTGAAAACCATTGTTCCAACTGGTCTCTGCTGAATCAGCTGTTAGAACTAGGCCAGAGTAGCTCATTCTGTAGACTGAGCAATGCTTGATAACAGCCTTCCATGGAAAGGAATAAAGTTAACTTTAGGCCAGTTTGCCTTTTTTTTTTTTTTTTTTCAAGAGGAGATTATTGAGGCCCTGGCTAATGGAAATAAGGGTAGAGAATGTCAGAGTCTGGATGCGCTGTGATGTGTTAATTATTATTTTATTGCTATGAACTTCACACCACTGTCACTGGGGAAAGTTCTCCAGATTGAACTGCCTTTCATAGTCTGGTGATCCATTTCACCTTTGAAAGACTAGTAGAAGCCACAGTCTCATCTTCAAGGAGAAAATGACAGAGCTTTTCTTAGTATAGATTTTCAAAACAACTTTCACCTGGTGAATTAGCACCTAACCTGAAGGTGTTCTTTAGTTCTTCTTCATTTAAAACGTGGTTAGAACATTCCTTTGAGTCCTAAAAGAGCCCTATTTTTCTTCAGCCTCATTTTGGTTATACCTGTTCAAACACTAAGAGCTGGTCCACGGGAGTGCAATTTATAATGAGAGGGTGATTATACTTGAACTTTTTCCTGCTTCCAACCTCCTTTCTGTTGCTGTTCAGTTTATCTTTTGGTGATGGTGTTGGCAGAGCTGTTTCAAAAAAAAAAACCTGTAGTCAGCACACATTTCCCTGCTGTCAGTAAGAAACACCATTCTTAGAATCTTAGGAATGTCATTGGAGTTCAACAAAATGGGGTTCTAGTTAGAGATTAGAGAAACAAATGTATTTTTTGTGACTCTCAGAGACAGGGTAACTCTATCCTAGTTAGCAGCCCTGTCCCACTGTAACATTGCTTCATTCAGCTGTCTTGCAAGATGCATGTTTTGGTGCTGAGAGTAATGAAAGTAGTGTCATCATAGGTTAGAAGACTTTCAAAATCAGTTCTAAGATCCTTAAGTAGTGTAAATCTAAGAGCAACAATAACATCTTGGGAGAGAAGGTGCTTGATAGCTGGACTCACGCTGTCTAGGTCAGTAGTCACTAGCGACATGTGACTGTTGGAGCCTTTGAGATATGTGGTCAGTGTAAAGCGGACCCCAATTTTGAAGACTTAGTATGAGAGATAAAAGGCAAAATATCTCATTAATAATTTAATATTGATTTCATGTTGAAATTACAGTAGTTTGGATATATTGGGTTAGAGAAAATACACTATTAAGTGCATTTCACTTGTTTGGTTTGACTTATTTTTAACATTATGGAACTTAAAATCATATATGTGGTTTACATTATGTCTGTGTTGCACAGTGCTGATGGACTGGTGTGACAATGATACCTGTAATTCTAGAAACTGTAGAGGGAGAAGTCATGTCTCATGTCAGAGTTCATTTGCTGATGAGGTGTGTGAATCTTTGGAAAACACACATTCATGGAAGTAAAACCTTTAACAGTCACGGTCGGTCAGAGGTGATTGGGGTAGGTGACTGCTGAGGTGACTTCCATGAGGCTTTGGGCTCGTAGTGGCCTTGGTGTAAAGTTCAAGACAGAGAACTGAGGTAACCAGGGTGCAAAGGGAAATCCCTGCAATTTCTCTGGAAAGCTTCTTTTCAACAGAAGTCTTATTTGACCTAGATTTTGTACTTAGAATTGTCAGGCGTGTCAACATCAGAGAGCCTCTCTTTGATGTGATGCACCTAATAGGAATTCCAAAGGGCTGCCACCTGAAGTAAAGCGCTTATGTAGCAAGTTTAAAATGATCCTCTCCATTAATACCCCTGAGAATATTGAGGAAGGCCTGTGCATATTGTTGCCAACTGTGATTTTTTGAACCAACCATGAGGAGACTAGGTAGAGTACATAAACAGGGCTGAGCCTCTCCCACGTGCCTGGTGCTCTTCCTGTGTGCCGGATAGAATCAGAAATGTAACACATACAAGACTGTTATTCCTTGTTCACAGGGAGCTTACTCATTCACTAAATATTGCATGCTTCTCTATGTCATGCACTGTTCTAGGGCAGGGAATGCAGTAGCAGGAAAGCAGCCTAAAATCCTTGCCTTCAGGATGCTTACACTCGAGTACAGCCTATAATCAAGTTTAAAACACTCACTTGGAATGCATTTATGAGCTGAAGAGGGACTTGGGGATTATATAGACCAACCCGTTTATTTAACAAAGTAACAGTTATTTTACATGTTGAATCTACCGTAGGGGCTAGCACAATGCCTGACACACACTAGGTTCCAGTTGTGTACACTTTTTTTCGAAAGATATTTATCAAACATCTACTATGTTCCTGGCACTTTTCTAAGTGTCAGGGATATATTAAGGATTGGAAGGAAGATTGTTATTCTCAAGGAGTTTAAGATTGTATCTGGAGGTAAGTAAGAGAGAGATAGATAAAGACCACAGAATATTAGTGAGTGAGTTATATGGTATGTCTGAAAATGATAATGCCTCTGAGTGGAAAAGGAAAAGTAGAGCAAGGTAAGAGGTATTGGGAGTGCTGATGGGAGATGAATGGCAGGTTTCAGTAGGGCTTAATTAGGAATGTGACGTTTGTGCAAGAGATAGAGTAGAGAGTATTAACTTTACAAATGGCAGGGGAGGAGGGATTCTAGGTAAAGGGAATAGCCAGTGCCAGGTCACTAAGGGAGGACCATGCCTAAATTGTATGAATAGCAGCAGGGGAGTGGGGGCAGTGTGGCTGGGACAAAGTGAGCAGAGGAAGAGAAAGTACTAGAAGATGAAGTTAAAGCAGTAGTAGGGAATCAGGTCATGTGGCAACTTCAGCATGTATAATATAGGTTTTTGAGAGAGAACTTCTGTGGCCTGATTTGCCTCTTTTTTTTTAACAGTAATTTTTCTTTTCCTTTTTACTAGACAGTAAAATTCTTTTATTTGTGTACATTTCTGTGAACTTTAGCAAAGGTTCACATTCAAGTCATATAGTCACTACATCATTCCAGAAAAGTCCCTTGCACTGCCTCCTTTTTGACTCAACATTTCAAAGAATGATTCTGGATGCTCTTTGGATATAGAGTGTGTCTCTCAGACTGTAGGGAGTCAAGCTTGGATGCAGAAGACTGCTTATGAGGCTTGTGCAGCTATCAAGGTGAGCAGTGATGGGAGCTGGCACAGGGTGTGTAGATACTTTTGATGGGAGGTGTGAGAGGAAGGCAGGAAAAAAGGATGATATTAATATCATGACTCTTGCCCTAAGCCCAGAGAAAGGCTGGAGTCATCATTTACTGAGATAGGACAGATTGCAGGTGGAGCCAATTTGAAGGGGAAGATTATTGTTTAACTCTGGATATTTTTAATCTAAATATCTATTAGATATGCAGGCAGAAATATCTCCAGGAAAGTCAGCTGAATTGAAATGCACACATTAATGTGTGGAAACTGGTGTGCACACTGTAAGAAAAACAACTGACCAAAAAATTTGTGATTCTTATAGAAGCCACTTGTCAGTCTTTAGCATTCAGAGGTGCTTGAGTAATCTGATAGCCCAGGATTGGTATCTGCCACATATATATATATTTTTTATTGTCCTTCACTTCTTTATTCGTGCTTTGGTAGAAAGATATATTTACTTTCTGTGCAGTAAATACCACAAAGTTCAATACAGTTGTAATTGTCCTGGTGTTTGCGTGATTTGTTAATTGAAAAAATAACCTTTGTTAGGAGTAAGGAAGAACTGGTTCAGAGGATTCTTTTTATTCCACAAAAGTTATTTGACTCCGGGAAGAACTTTTGGTTTTTGACTTTGGGTCACTGTGTATCGATTTGCTCATTTCTGATGTCTGTAGCTGTCAATGCACTTGAATTGAAGAAGAGAGAACTGAAGAGAAGGTTAAAATTAAAAGCAAGATGCGAGATTACGTGGCCAAAAAAAAAGGCGAAAAAAGAAAAGACAAACCAAATGGGATACAAAATTCTTTATATAGTCTAATCTCAAATTATGAAAACTTGTATGTACATGTACGGAATACATTCTGGAAAGTGCTAACAGTTGCTATCTCTGTGTTGCTAATTGATGGGGAGAGTTTGCTTCATTTTAAATGTTTTTTCTATGCTTTCAGGACTCTCTCAATGAACAGATACATTTTTCTTTTTAAAACTTATTCAGGAACTGTTTATTTTATATTGAATTAAGACCTGGACTAGGGATAGACCAGTGAATGAGGCAGAAAAAGTCTTTGCCCTCAGGGAGCTAATAGTCTTATAAGATCATGTGAAGTTTTTATACTTTTTTAATCAGGAAAAAAGATACATTAATTAATGAAAAAAGAGTGCCAGTGAGCTTGTCTAGTTTCATTGGCTTTTTTAATGTCCTGATGATACTGAGCGAGTTCTTTTTCTTTTTTTTTTTTTGAGATGAAGTTCCGCTCTTGTTGTCCAGGCTAGTGTGCAATGGCATGATCTTGGCCTACTGCAACCACCACCTCCCAGTTTCAGGTGATTCTCCTGCCTCAGCCTGTCGAGTAGCTGGGATAATAGGTGCCCGCCACCATGCCCAGCTACTTTTTTGTATTTTTAGTAGCGATGGGGTTTCACTATGTTGGCCAGACTGTTCTTGAACTGCTGACCTCAGGTGAGGTCACTGCCTTGGCCTCCCAAAGTGCTGGGATTACAGGCGTGAACCACTGTGCCCGGCCAGTGAGCGAGTTCTTTATGGATCATTCTCCATTCATGTTTATCCCTGTTACAGTTGTCTCAGACATTGGTAACTGTGGGGACTCCTGGCTGCATTTTGGAAGTCACTTGTGTACTGTGGTGTATCTGGTAGTAATAGGGCATGGGGAGTCACTTGACTTAACCACAGAAACGAACTGTATAAGGCCCAAGTATGTGGCAGTCCTGCAATCAAATGGTCCCACCACAGAGCAGCAGAAAATATCCTAGATTTTTGGCAGAAGCTTGGGTAGATGGTCGCACCTGCTGCCATCATACTCTAGGTAAGACAAGTCACCTGGTCTTGCTAAGCCTCTGTTACCTTATCTGGAAAATACTTGGGATGAGCTAGTAGAAGCTGAGATGTTCTGACTCCAGGATTTTCACAGTGGTGAGACTGGACAATGTGATTCTGACTTCAAGGACGTTTGCCTGATGGATATTTGTATGAACGTAATTATCCAATCTTCTTTCTGCTTTGGGAGGCTCAGTGCCAAGCCAATATTTTGTATTAGTGACTCCCCCCGCTCCCCCAAAAAATGCCTCTGATTTAGGAGAGCTTGCAGGGAATTTTCTCTCCTCTCCTCTCCCCTCCTCTCCTCTCCTCTCCACTCCCCTCCCCTCCCTTCCCCTCCCCTTCCCTCCCCTCTCCTCCCCTCCCCTCCCCTCTCCTCCCATGTCCTCTCCTCTCCTCTCTCTCGGAGACAGAGTGTTACTCTGTCACCCAGGCTGGATTGCAGTGGCACGATCACGAGTGATTCTCGTGCCTCAGCCTCCCAAGTAGCTGGGGGTACAGGGATATGCCACCAAGTCCCGCTAATTTCTTGTGTTTTTAGTAGAGATGGGGTTTCACCATATTGGCCAGGCTGGTCTTGAACTCCTGACCTCAAGTGATCCACACACCTTGGCATCCCAAAGTGTTATAGGGTTATAGGCATGAGCCGCAGCACCTGGCCTGAATATCTGTTCTCACTGAGAGATTTGGACCCGTGAAGATTTCATTTTCCCCCATGACTGTCTCTCCTTGTAGGGTTAAATATGTTTACTGGAGTTGGCATCCAGCTCTTACATTTGTTGGTGATTGGCTAGATGCCACAAGTGGGAACAAAGAAGATCAGGAGAGGACAGTTTATACTTCAAGATTTGGAACCTGCAAAATATGTTTTTCTGATATCTTCTCTCTACTGGATCTCATAACTGGTTGATTTTTCACCCTCCTCTTTTTTTTCCCTTTCTTCTTGTGTGCAAATGTTGGTAGGGTGATTTCTTTCTAATTTTATCAAATACAGTATGTCCAGAAACAAAACAGAACCATGTTTCTGTGTGTGATTCCTGGCAGAAATGGTGCGATTTCATCTCAGGATAAAACTGTGAATTTATGGGAAGCAACATGGTATGGGTGCTTAGGGAAAGCAAAAGGAATACATAGCCTGGCTGCCAGAGTCGCCTTTGTCTTGGCGACTGGAGGAAATCACTAGTGATTTGTGGGAGCTGAAGCTCCTGAGGGTGGAGGCAGAACCCATCAGTCGCTCAACAAACAGGCATGCTGGGTAGAAAGCCAAGGGACGGGCAGTATTGCATTTCCAGTAGAATCACATTATTTATTCATTCAAGTTACACAAGTCATGTGTGTGAGAGTGTGTGAGAGAGAGAAAGAGAGACAGAGACAGAGAGAGCACAAACAGGACTGAATAAAGACAAATAAAATAATGTGGTTGATTCCGCCTGCCTTGGAGTCTGTGCCTGAGCCAGGGTGAGATGAGAGACATGGTTCCACTGTTCTCGGTTCCCAGGAGCCTCCCATAGCATCAGCACCTCGCTGAGCCAAGTGTGAGTCTGCTGTGTAAAGACATGTTTTGTATACAGCCTGGCTCCTTACGTGTAAGCCATCTCCTTCATCTAGGGCTCACTTGGAGAAAAGTAGCACTGTTCCAATACTAAAGGCAAACTGGTGGTGTTGAACTTAGTGAGAGTAGAATATTGTATTTTGTAGATAGTTAAGTAAGGGATTCTTCAAGGACTGTTTTGACAGCTGTGCAGGGCCAGGTTTGGGGTGACACAAGGGAGGCACTCACTTCTGGCACAAAATTGAAGGGAGTGCTAGAAACCTCAGTAATCAGGATAAATAATATTTTAATGCAATGTTTATTAATCAGAATTATTTTATGTGAAGACAGGAGCCAGGTTTGATTTTTCATTTTGCCTCTGGCTTTGATATGGCTCAGTCCTGCACTGTTACTAATTTTGCCTTTGTTTAAAACTGATGTTTTGTTCATCATGGATTCTTTGCATTATTTTTATTTTAAAAAAATATTGCATGAAATATTATGTGGAGTGTTTTTTTTTTTTTTTTTTTGGTGTATCCTTTAAATTTACATTCCAGGATTATGATTCATTTGTTTCACTCTCGTCCAGCTCTGCCTGTGATATTTGTCTTGACTTCTAACTATAGAAACCCTGAGTAAAATATAACTCCAAGGGACAAAAAGAGCATCTAGGGTGACTGTCTTCAAGTAGCTGAGTCATTATAGAGTATTAAGTGTGTATGTGGATCGAATTTAATGTGCCATGATATGTGAAAGACTACTTACATATTTACTTACAGCTATTTATTGAACACTTACTCTGTGTCTGGCACTATTGTAGGTACTAGGGTTATACAAACTAGACAAAATGTCTGAATTTGTGGAGTTTACATCCCGGGGTAACCATACATCATCTCTAGTCCTGAAGACAACTCTGCAATATAAGTATCAATTTACAGGTAAGAAAAGTGAAGCTCAGAGAATAATCCTGGCGGCAGATACCTAAATGTGGTATTGTCTAGCACGGAATCCAGTATTGAAAGGATTCAGAAAAAGTCAAGTTTATTATGACCTGAGCTTGGTCAATAGGAGGCTTCCTGGAATGTACGAGTTCTGAATTGGCTCTTAAAGGAAACCATTACTTAAATGCAAGACAAAATGCAGGTAGCAATACAACGCTAATATTTCTTGACTTAAGCAAAGCAACAAGATAGCACAGAGATTGCCTGGCAAAAAGATGAAGATAAAAACGTATTTGCCTACTTCAGTCAGGCATCATCAGCGTCATCAACAAACCCCTGGATGGCAGAGCAGGTTCACCTTTTGTATTAGCTCCAGCCTGTTAGAGCTGGAGTCTTTTATTCAGGCTCAGAGAGGAAGAATGCGGGGTTTGATTAGCATTGTCTGTATAGGATTGACAAGGATCACCACTAATTTCATGCTAATGTGTCACACACGTCATGATATTGGTGTCACTATATTGATTGTTCTAGCACCTTGAGCTGAATTTTGAGAGGGCCACTGTTAGAATTATTATTGAACAGATTATTAATATGTGTTATTTGATTAATGAGAGATTTAGAAACAAAAAGCAAACAGAAAACTGCTAAAAATGCTAATTATGCATGCTTTACATTTTATAAAATCTATGTGTATATAGACATAAAGTAATTAGAAAACAAAATTAGACAAATATCTAATGACTCTTTAAAAACATCTTTATTGAAGTAGAATTAATATACAATATCCTGTCCATGCTTAGAATGTATTATTTGATAAGTCTTGACTTGTGCATACACCCATAAAACCAGCACTACAATTAAGAAAACGAACATACATTACCTCCCCCAAAAATGTCCTTGTGCCCCTTTATAATCGCTCTCCTCTACTATCTCCCCATTTCAAGACAACCAGTAACATGTTACCTGGCACTAAGTTTGTTTTATCTATAATTATATGTGAATGTAATCATGTGGTATGTATTCTTTTTGTGGCATGAGGAATCTGACTTCATTCGTAGCATAATAGTGAATTATACATCATTTACCAGCACAGTTTTTTGAGAGCCATTCATGTTGTAGCATATAGCAACAGCTCACTATTTTTGTTGCTGAGTAGTATCTCATGCTATGGATGTATCATCATTTGTTTGTTTATTCACCCATTGATAGGTATTTGGTTTGTTTCCAGTTTGTCTACTACAGATTAAGCTGCTGTGAACGTTTGTGTGTAAGTCTTTATATGGATGTATGCTTTCATTTCTCTTGGGTAAATATCTATGTGTGGAATTACTGGGTCACATGATCATCTCTCTTTTTAAGAAATCTCTTAACTTTCCCAGAGTGATTGCATCACTTTATATTCCTGCCTAGCAGTGTAGAAGAGTTTCAGTTCTTCCATATTTTCGTCAGTACTTGGTTTGGTCAGTCTTTTTAATTTTAACCTTTCTAATAGTATATCATGGTACCCCATTATGGTTTTAATTTTTATTTCTATAATGATGAATAATGTTGCATCTTTTCATGTGCTCATTTGCTGTCCATATGCCTTTTTTGTTAAAGTGTTTATTCAAATATTTTACTCTGTTTTTTTTGTTGGTGTTTTGTTGTCTTATTAAGTTTTTGGAACTCTTTGTAGATTCTGAATATAAGACCTTTTTTCAAATATATGATTTGTACATACTTTTTCCCAATCTGTGCCTTATGTTTTCATCCTCTTAACAGCGTCTTTTGGAGAACAGAGATTTTTAACTTTGAAGCAATACAAATTACCAATTGGTTCCTTAATAGATTTTGTTTTTGGTGTGATATCTAAGTTTATTTTACTTAACCTAAAGTCACAAAAGTTTTCTTCTATAAGTTTTATAGTTTTTGGTTTTAGTTTTATATCTATGCTCCATTCCGAATTGAAGTTGTTTTTTTAAATGTGAAAGTCCAATTGTTTTAGTGTCATTTGTTGAAAAGATTTCCTTTCTCCACTTAATTGTCTTTTCATCTTTGTCAGTAATTAGTTGTCCATATATGTGAGGGTTTATTTCTTGATTGTCTATTCTGTTTCACTGATCTACTCACCTGTCTTTACACCAGTACAACACTGTCTTAATTACTGGAGATGTATAATGTCTTGAAGTTAGGTACTATTAGTTTTCCAACTTTATTCTTCATTTTCTTTTTTTTTTTTTTTGAGGCGGAGTCTCGCTTTGTCGCCCGGGCTGGTGTACTGTGGCTGGATCTCAGCTCACTGCAAGCTCCGCCTCCTGGGTTCACGCCATTCTCCTGCCTCAGCCTCCCGAGTAGCTGGGACTACAGGCGCCTGCCACCTTGCCCGGCTAGTTTTTTGTATTTTTTAGTAGAGACGGGGTTTCACTGTGTTAGCCAGGATGGTCTCGATCTCCTGACCTCGTGATCCACCTGTCTCGGCCTCCCAAAGTGCTGGGATTACAGGCTTGAGCCACCGCGCCCGGCCTATTCTTCATTTTCAAATTTGTTTTGGCTATTCTAGGTCCTTCAGTATTCCATGTAAATTTTAGAATCACCTTGTCCATTTTGACAAAATGTATGGTGGGATTTTGGTTGGGATTGCATTGAATATCTAGATACAGATCAATATGGGGAAAATGGACATTTTTAAAGTATTGCCCATGAATAGGGTAGATTTTAAAATTTCTCTCAGTACATTTTTTTTTTTTTTTAGTTTCTATGCAGGTCGTTTACATCTCCAGTCAGATTTACTCCTGGATATTTTATATATTTTGTTGCTGTCATAAATGCTGTGTTAAAATTTCTGTTCCTGAAAATACCTATTGGGTACTATACTTATTACCCAGGTGATGAAATTATCTGTACAGCAAACCCCCATGACATGCAGTTTACATATATATATGTAAACTGCATATATATGTATATATGTATGTATATATATGTAAACTGCATGTGTATATATATACATATATACGTGTGTATAATGTATATATACAGCTTTTTACATATATATGTACATATGTACGTGTGTGTGTATATATATGTAAAAACCTTCACATGTATCCCTGAACCTAAAATAATAGTTAAAAAATAAAAAATAAAATTTCTATTTGTGATTACAAGTTACAAGCAAAAAGAAATATAATAGATTTTAATATATTGATCTTGTATTCTGTAGTGTATCTGAACTTGCTTATTACTCCTAGTAGTTTTATTGTAGATTTTATCAGATTTTCTACGTAGATCAGGGGTCAGCAAACTTTCTTAAAAGGCCAGATAATAAATAATTTAAGCTTGTGTGTCTCTGTGGCAATTACTCAACTGCCCATGGTAGTTGAGTAATTGGTAGGGTGAAAGCAGCTGTAGATAATACACAAGTGAATGGGTGTGACTGTGTTCTTACAAAAGTTAATAACAAAACTGCCACATTTTGCCAAACCCTGACACAGACAACCATGCCATCTGAGAAGTAATAAAAGTTTTACATCTTCCTTTTCTATTCTAAATGCCTTTTATTTTCTTTCCTTGCCTTACTGCACTGGCTATAGCCTCTAGTGAAGTGTTAGAAAAGGGGAATGAAGATATTCTTGTTCTCAGTCTTAGGGAAAAAACATTCACTCTTTCACCATTAACTATTATGTTAGCTGTAGGTTTCTCATAAATTATTTTTATCAGGTTGAAGAAGTTCTTTGCCATTTATAGATTATCAGGAGATTTTTTTAAAATCAGGAATCAATGTTGGAATTTCTGAAATACTTTTTCTGTGTCTACTGAGAGGACTATTTGGTTTTTATGTAGTTTATTAGTGTGATATATAATTTATTAGTGTGATAAATTATAGCAATAGATTTTCCAATGTTAAAATTATCTTACATTACTGGGATGAACCCTATTTCCCTATTTGCTCATGATGTATTCTGCTTTTTATTTATTGTTGGATATGATTGGTTACATTTTTTATTTTGAATTTTTGCATCTTTGTTCATGTGAAATATTGGTTTGCAATTTTTTTGTTCTAATGATTTTAAATGTGTATAATATTAAGTAGAAAAAATGAGTTGTATAATATGTGCAGTTTGTTTCTATTTTAATTAAAATAAATTAACTCCTTATATATGTATCTATATGTTTATAGTTTTGTTAAAGGAATGAATATCAAACACCAAAATATTAACACTAGTTATTTGGGGCATGTAATTGGCAGATAGGGATAAGATGATTAACTTTGTCTTCATATGTATGTAACATTTTTTTCACTTGTCAAAATATGTGCAAGTCTAAATTAAAATTCTTGAATAGACTATACCTCTGAGAACTGTGAATGTTGGAGAGAAACAATCTGCTCTTTGGCCAGAGTTTGACCCTTCTGAAAACAAATCAAATGTTCCTGTGATCTAGTTGCTCCTTTGGGGAAAAAAGGTGGTGTAGTGGGCATGGGTTTTTGTAACTAGACGGGTCTGACTTTGAATCCTGGACCTGCTATAGACCTTTGATTTCTCTGTGTTTAAGATGAACATAATAATACTTACGGGACAGTATTGTTATAAGGATAAAGGATAATAAAGGAAAACAGCATATCATAAATAGTAATTTCTACTACCACATATAAGGCTGCTGCTTCTACTTATAGGATCAGAGAAACTCAAGGTCTCTAGTTCACCTTTGCACTCAATGCCTGAGTCCCGTCTCCATGTTTGATAGGCAGCCTCTTGCCTCTGCTTAACTACTTTGAAGAATAGATGTCTGTGACCCTGTGATGCAGTCTTCTTTCTTCCCCTGGAGTGGACAGTAGTAACTCCTCAGCGGATTATTCAGTTTCCCCTCATTTTGTGCAGTGCAATAGAATGCACTCTGGAAACAGTGGCTGGCTTTCTTTCCCTTTAACACCATTCACTTGTTGCTAGTTGCTGGTGTTTACATTAACTGCCCTCATAGCCTTGGCAAATTCAGCTCTCCTCTAAGGTCATTTGACCTTAGATCATCCTCTAACCTCTTTGAGTCTTAATTTAATTGTTGATAAAAATGAGATAATAATAGTTCCTTTCTATAGGGTGATATTGATGAGACATTATTCTTAAAGTATTGAGGATGGTACCTGGCACATAATAAATGCCCAGTGTTATAAACTTGTCTACTCTGCCTCATTTTTGTTAGAATTAAATAGGATGAATATCTTCCTCATTTTTCACATTACTGTTCTGTTAAAGGATAATCTCTTTCTGTCCCTTTCTCCTATAAATTTTTTTTCTAATTTGTGCATATATGCTTATTTTTTTATCTCCACCCAAAGAGTAGAACTTT
Organism: Piliocolobus tephrosceles; assembly: GCF_002776525.5. NCBI lineage: Eukaryota > Metazoa > Chordata > Mammalia > Primates > Cercopithecidae > Piliocolobus > Piliocolobus tephrosceles. Next base: position 70,793,941 of record NC_045435.1, read on the forward strand.
TGTTTTTTTAATCTGTTATGAGGTTGGGTGTACTTGCCAAAACTGAAGAAATGAGTTAAAGTCCTCATTTGGTGCATAATTTTATGCATCAAATGATCAGTACTGTCTAAAGCTATTTTTGGTCAGCATGCCATTTATGTTTTTGTTTAATACATGTACACGTTATTAATGGGACCAAATCAAACACAAAGGCTGGTGACATCTCTCAAAATGTGTTCATCGACTACACCTGTGGGTGTAGTTGTCCTGTTACTCATGGCTCCTCCTTTATAGAAAAACCCTACCAAGTGTCTTTTTGAAATCAAATTGCCCTTTGCTACATTCTTTGACCTATTGTCTAAAATAAAGTGTAATGAATTACTTTGAGAACTTGGTTGCTTATAGCTTTTTCTGAATAAACCTATGGTATATTCCAGTAATCATATCTTGCTTTTGAAGGATACATTTAGTGAACTCATTAAGTAGTAAGATTTGTTAGTCTTCTGAAATTTTAGCTAGGGATTCAATTTAAGATCATTTGGATCCTCTTACAAATAACACTATACCATTTTCTTTGAGTGATAAGCCCTCATTACATGTATTCATCATTTAAAACACCATTTAAAGAGCATTTATTTCTTCCACATTTTCTGAAACACAAAATTTGAGGAAAAATTTATATCATATATTTGTATTGCCTTGATGAAAAGTTATATAAAATAATTTGTATACAGTTGAGTAAAGGGAGGAAAATGACCCTCAGTTTCATTCACTGCAATTTTTAAAATAGAACTTTTCAAGCAGTTAATCAGTCCCTAATGTGGGCAGGTGCATTTGGGTTTTTCATTTTCTGGAAGTATTTCATGTTCAAAATTGTAATGAAAAACAATAAAAAGCAAACTGGTTTATAGGTTTTTGGAAAAAGAGATGCTTTTCTGTTTGTTCTCTTCGAGTTAACAAAATTAGTAAGTGCATCTGATTTTGAGGCTTTTCAAAAAAATGTAAGTCTCATTTTCTACAGATACCATTGGCAAAATTGAGTGTTATTTGGTAATTGAGTTTGGTTTGCTTGTTTTGTCCTAGCAGTTCTTTTGAACCATTGCATTTGAAAGAGCCCCCCAAACAACCAGGCAGCCTGAAATGGGGTAGGAGTGTGAGAAAAAGAGTTTAGTCTCTATTTCTTGCTTATTCTGTTTTCTGTAGGTAACATGATCTGGATTTTTTCTATGTAAGTCAAAAGAATGGTGTAATGAATCTAGATGCCCAGATGCCCATCACATAGCTTTAACAATGGCCAACTTTTAGCCAATCTTATTTCATCTGCATCACCATTCTGGTTTATTTTCCTGCCACCGAATTATTTTGTAGCAAACCCTGTATAGCATATAATTTCATTTTTAAATATTTCCCTGTGTTCGATCTGGTTTATAAGCCTTAAATATAAATGGCATTCCTAATATTTGATATTCTTTATACTTTAGTGCACCTTTTAATTTCTAAGCTATATATAATTTTTCTTCATTGTTATATTTTTAATCTGAGCTGATTAAACTTTTTTTTTTCTTTTCTTTTATGAAGTATTGTAGAAAGGCCAGGTGTAGTGGCTCATGCCTGTAATCCCAGCACTTTAGGAGGCTGAGGCTGGTGGATCACTTGAAGTCAGGAGTTTAAGACCAGCCTGGCCAACATGATGAAACCCCATCTCTACTAAAAACATAAAAATTAGCTGGGCGTAGTGGTGCACGTCTATAGTCCCAGCCACTCAGAGGCTGAAGCAGGAGAATCGTTTGAACCTAGGAGGCTGAGGTTGCAGTAAGCCAAGATCACAAAACTGTACTCCAGCCTTGGCAACAGAGTGAGACTCTGTCTCAAATAATAGTAATAATAATAATAATAATAATAATAATAATAATAATAATAATAATAATGAAAGAAAAAAGAAAGAAGCATCGTAGGAATGGAAAGAGCTCACCTAGTGGTTGAGACAGTATACTACCTCTCATCTTTCTAATGTTGCAAAGTCTTCCTTGCCTTGTCCCATCTAAGTATTTCAGTAAAAATAATTCAAGAGCCAACATTCACCAGATAAATATTCCTGAAACTTTTTTTTTTTTCTGAGACAGGGTCTCGCTGTATTGCCCAGACTGGAATGCAGTGGTACAATCATGGCTCACTGCAGCCTTGATGTCGCAGGCTCAAGAGATCTTCCCACATCAGCCCCCCAAGTAGCAGGGACTACAGGCGCATGCCATCATGCATGGCTAATTTATTTTTTTGTTTTTAAAGACAGGGTCTCATTATGTTGCCCAGGCTGGTCTCCAACTCCTGGGCTCAAGCAGTCCTCCCAGACTGGCCTCTCAAAGTGCTGGGATTACAGGCACGAGCCACCGTGCCTGGCTTCTTAAACATTTAAATCTTAAAGGATGCTTTAAAAATTGTGGAAGGATTTATATACTTTAAACTTACCTACAGTTTTGATTTCCACAGTGCACACATATTCATTTGTATAAGTGGAGAAGGTTTTTTCAACCTTTTTTATAGTGGTAAAATATACATAACAAAAATTTACCATTTTAACCATTTTAGGTGCATATTTCAGTCATATTAAGTACATTATGCTATTGTGCAACCATCATCAACATCCAACTCAAGAACTTTTTCATCATCCTACACTCAAACTATGTACTCATTAAATGACAGTTCTCCATTCTCCTCCCTCTCGCCCCTGGTAACCGCAATTCTCCTTTCTGTGTATATGAATTTGGCTATTCTAGGTACTTCTTTTTTTTTTTTTTTTTTTTTTTTTGAGACGGAGTCTTGCTCTGTCGCCCAGGCTGGAGTACAGTGGCCGGATCTCAGCTCACTGCAAGCTCCGCCTCCCGGGTTTACGCCATTCTCCTGCCTCAGCCTCCCGAGTAGCTGGGACTACAGGCGCCCGCCACCTCGCCCAGCTAGTTTTTTTTTTTTGTATTTTTTAGTAGAGACGGGGTTTCACCGTGTTAGCCAGGATGGTCTCGATCTCCTGACCTCGTGATCCACCCGTCTCGGCCTCCCAAAGTGCTGGGATTACAGGCTTGAGCCACCGCGCCCGGCCTCTAGGTACTTCTTATAAGAGGAATCATGCAATATTTTTCCTTTTGTGTCTGGATTATTTCATTTAGCATAATCATAATGTCTTCAGAGTTCATCCATGTTGTAGCATGTGTCGCAACTTCATTCTTATTTAAGGCTGAATTGTATATATGTACCACATTTTGTTTATCTGTTCATCTATCTATAGACACTTGGGTTGCTTGGCAAGTTATTTTAAAAAAGAATTTAAAGTACTGTGTGAGCCAAATAAAACATTTATCAGCTGGCGGGATTTAGCACATGGGCTGCTATTTGATGTCAGCTGCTCTATATGGAAAATAAAATTACACATGGATATTATTATGAACTCATTGCTATAGGTCATAGAAACCTTGGAAATGCAGAGGATAAAGTAACCCTGGAAATCACAATAAAATGACAGACCTCTTTCTATTTAAAAGCTTGACTAATTAGAAATTTATGGAGCATTATCAGACTTTTCTGAACACCCTGAACTGGTATTTAATAGTCAACATGGCTCAAGCCCTAAAGCAAACTTGGCAGCAATCCTCCTCCTTTGGGAGCCAACATACAGCACCCTGCACAAGGTTTTGCCCAGAGCAGGCGCTAAACAGGTGTAGAATGAATGAATACATTTTAGACTTCAGTGTACAGTCCCTATTATCCAGTACACTGCTATAGAAATTAAGTCTATTGGCAAATCAGCCAACCTGAGCAGAGCATGAGTATAATCAAGTGAGAGCTCCTTGCTCATACACAGTGACCCCCCGACTCAGCGTTTCACCAAGTTGACTCTATTATGTGCCTTGATTTAATGATGGTTAAAGTTTTACCTGACCAACCATAACAAGGAATCACCTAGATTGCTTGCATGGATATAACAAGGGCTTTCTAGCTCCTGTGCACAACCAAAAAGCAAAAAACATGTGTTCAGTCAAAAAATATTTTATTTTTATTGCCACGAAGCTTGGGATATGAACTGGGGAAACGAGAGGGAAATGAGATGGGGAAACAATTCCAGCTTCAATATCAACAAGCGCCTTGCCTGCTGCTTACCCAGATGTGTAAAGAATGAATGATGAGTTGGTCTTTGGGCAGGAGTTTGGCCCTTCACCAATCTTCCACGTTAAGTGCCTCTGGTTGTGTCCTTTACCTAATAAACAGATTCACTTCGGATTGTGCTTTGAAAGGTTTCTGTGTTGGTGTTGACATGGATGCTGACCTCAGGATTTATATCCTGACATCCCTTTGAAGGAAACACTTAACTACCAAAGAGATTTGCTAGAGTCAGATTCAGCCTAAATTAAATGTAAATATCACATAACATGCCAGTGGGATGTTACAGCAATGTATGAAGATAGAATGAGCTTCTTTCTCTTTCTTTTTTTTTCTTTTGATTTTGGAGACAGAGTCTCCATGTGTCTCCCAGGCTGGAGTGCAGTGGCATGATCATGGCTCACTGCAACCTCTACCTCCCAGATTCAAGTGATTCTCCTGCCTCAGCCTCCCGAGTAGCTGGAATTGCAGGTGTACACTGCCAGGCCTGGTTAATTTTTGTATTTTTAGTAAAGATGGGGTTTCCCATGTGGGCCAGGCTGGTCTTGAACTCCTGACCTCAAGTGATCCACCAGCCTTGACCTCCCAAAATGCTGTGATTACTGGTGTGAGCCACTGTGCCTAGCCATTATTTTCCTCTTTCTTCTTTAGTTAGATGTGGTGAAATGATTCAGGATACAATTATAGGGCTTTCCATCAATGCTTTCTGTAGTAGGAGTTCTTTTATTTTTAAATTTTAGTAGTTGTCCTTCTATTAGAGGTATTTTCTGGTCTTCATCCATCAGCCTTGCCTGTGTAATTTTTTTTTATGGTCACTGGGGGTCATTCCTTTTCATACTTTTTACAGGGTCAGCGTGAGTGTGGAGGGAGCAAGGAGCAGGAATGGCCTCAAATATAGACTTTTGTCATTATCTCCAAACAAAATTTGATGTACAGCCATGTAGATACATTCACAAGATTTTAATTAATATATCTAAAAATAATAGCTCAACTTTTAAAACCATATTTAGCTATTTCATACTAGAGGTCTTAAAAATTATGAGTGTCCTGGGCCTCTTCTGACATCTCAGAGGTCCTGCCAGTTTTGTCTGCTTTCAGAAGCAATCCCACTTAAAAGTGTCTGTATGTCATTCCTTTTCATACTTTTTACAGGGTCAGCATGAGTATGAAGGGAGCAGGGAGCAGGAATGGCCTCAGATGTAGACCTTTATCATCATCTCCAAACAATGTTGATGTACAGCCATGTAGATACATTCACAAGATTTTAACTAATATATCTAAAGATGGCCGGGCGCGGTGGCTCACACCTGTAATCCTAGCACTTTAGGAGGCCGAGGCAGGTGGATCACCAGGTCAGGAGAGATCTCAAAAATTATGAGTGCCCTGGGCCTCTTCTGACATCTCAGAGGTCCTGCCAGTTTTTCCTGCTTTAAGAAGCAATGCCGTTTAAAAATACATTTAAAAATGTGTTGTCTTTTGGATTGTTTATTGCTAAATGACTAAACTCTTGGACACAAGCATATGATCCACATTCCAAAGCAAACAAACAAAAACCCAGTAATACGGACTTGGGAAAACGGACCTCTGAGTATGTATGCCACCTTAGACAAAGCCTTAACTCTGGAACCAAATTTCCCTGGGTTATTAGTGTGAGGTATATGCTTTTTGCTTTTGCTGCCATTTACATGTAACTATCACAGAGATCATTTGTGTTAACTATGAAAAAAAAAAAACAAAGGTGAGCAAAACATCAGACATAAAAATCACCCTGAATCTTTACTACTTAGTCCCTGTTCATGTTCTGATGTTAATAGCCTTCATGCCTTTCTGAGTATATAGATAATACATGTAGATAAGTAATGTTTGCCTATATTAACCAAACTTGCTTTATGTCTTTTTTTCTTTTTTTGCGATGGAGTCTCACTCTGTTGCCCAGGCTGGAGTGCAGTGGCATGCGTGATCTTGGCTCACTGCAACCTCCACCTCTTGGGTTCAAGCGATTATTCTGCCTCAGTCTCCCGAATAGCTGGGACTACAGGCGCCCACCACCATGCCCGGCTAATTTTCCTATTTTTAGTGGAAACCCCATCTGGTTTCACCATATTGGCCAGGCTGGTCTTGAACTCCTGACCCCGTGATCTGCCTGCCTTGGCCTCCGAAAGTGCTGGTATTATAGGCATGAGCCACCACAAACTTAAAATATTATGACATTTTTCTCTGCCTGTTAATATTACTGTTGCATCATATAGTAAGGACTCCCTCCAAATCCACTGTCCATTGTGTCATAGCAATGTTGCTTTCTTTCTTTTCTTTTTTTTTTTTTTGAGACTGAGTCTCGCCCTGTCTCCCAGTCGGGAGTACAGTGATGCGATCTTGGCTCACTGCAGCGTCTGCTTCCTGGGTTCAAGCGACTCTCCTGCCTCAGCCTCCTGAGTAGCTGAGATTACAGGTGCGCACTACCACACCTGGCTAATTTTTGTATTTTTAGTAGAGACAGGGTTTCTCCGTATTGGCCAGGCTGGTCTTGAACTCCTAACCTTGAGTAATCTGCCTGTCTCAGCCTCCCAAAGTGCTGGGATTACAGGCATGAGGCACCACGCCCGGCCATAAGCAATGTTTCTTAATGAGAGTACTGTTGTCTAAACTGAGCCACACTGTCATACTGGAGAAGTTGAGGATCTGAGAAGTGAAGTGACTCAAAACACTGACTTTAACAACCGTGAACACAAATGACCACTAAGTTTTGTTTTTTGTTTTGTTTTTGATTTTCTTAACTACTACTGTCGAAATATTTGCTGGCCATGAATGGTCCTCTGGATTTTCTAATTAGTACTTACATACTGGGTTTGGCTATATATTGTGGATTAACAGTAAGGAATATGATAGACTATTGATAAAAATATTTATTTTCTGTTGGAGTTAGCCTGCATCTGACATAAGCTACAGCATCTGATACTGAAGAAAAGGGAATGGAAAAAGATGTCTCAAATCATGCACCTTTTTCCTCTTGCTCAGCTGTCACTAGAGATGTGTTTCACCTTTTAATGAACTGTTTGTGCATGTATATGTGTGTGTGCACCCGTGTGTATGCAGAAGTGCTTGCAGGCTTGTTTTGGAGCCTATTGGTGGTATCCAGGTTTGGAAAGAATGAAATAATTGTTATGGTATCTCAGCAGTTCAGCTGACCTTGACTGAAGGTCAATTGTTTTAATGTCCTCTGGGTAGCAGTATTCAGGAGATGCAGCCCCTACTGGCTCATCTCTTAAGTTGTCACCTCACTTGGTCTACAGCCTTTGGAAGCGTATTGTGTTTCTGCCATTGATGAGCTGGTTGGCAGTATGGGGCCAGTAAACTTACTCTCACACAGGCATTTAATGATGAGAAAAAAATTAGTCATGTCATTTGAGAGCCCTTTTGACAACTAGTCCCTCTGCTAGAGACCCTAGCTGCAGGTTAGAGTACTGTTAGGACGTCGAAATGCACACAAATAAATCTTTCGGTTGCTATTGAACATGAGATGAGGCTGTGCCTATGTTTAATTTCCCAAAGGATTCAGGAATAGCCACTGCATGGCCTACTATTTTTACTTATTTATTTATTTATTTATGGTCTTCATGTTGTTACTATTGTAAATTGGATGACAATTCTTTGTCCACAGTTATTTCAAGATTTCTGCAGGGAGTTATTTATAAGCTATCTCTTTTAAAAATCTCATTCATTCTTATGCCATCTAATTGTCTCTTTGCCTTGGCTAGATCTATTCAGCAAACAAGAAAAATCAGAATTAGATGTGGAAGAAGGCCAAAAACAGGGGCAGAAGATGGCAGTGGAAATATTCAAATCAGGGCATTCGTGAAGCACATTGTAATTGTAAAAGGAAGGAAAGAATCTTTAAAATAGATTTGTTCTGCTGTTTTTTTTTTTTTTTTTCTTAGAAGATTTGTTATCCATTTTCGAAGCCTTATCTAAGGCAGGGGAGCTGGTCCCAGCTTCATGAGGTCACTTGCCAGCCCTGCACTCCGTTCCAGTTGGTTTTCCCTGACCTAGTCAGGAGGGCAGCTTTGGATAGAGTGAAACAATGGGAAAGCGTAAATGCAGGAGCTCCGGTGGCCCTTTTAGCTCCTGGAGATCTGCATCTTGTTCCCTAGGAGCCCAGTTTCCAGTTGCATGAAAGCCTAAATGTCGTTACATATGCTGTTGCTGGAAGCCACATTTATTATTTCCCATGTGCCAGGCACCATAATCTACTTTAGTAAATGAGAAGACGAGGGCTTATGACCATGATAATAATGAATATGAATATAAAGGCTTGACATAGTGGTCTCATAAAGGTAAGCACTTGGTAACTATCAATTGCCAGCAATATTTGTCTTGAATTTGTAACAACTCCTGGTAACTACCCTAATGAATCAGCACCATCATTATCAACCCATTTTACTGAAGAGAACATTGAATCTTAGAGAGCAGAGTGACCTTGGGTAAGGTTACTCTGCTACTAAGTGGCCGAGTCTGGGTTCATATCCAGGTTGGTCTGATTTGACTGTTTGATCCACTCTCAAGGTGTCTCACTGGAATGTCTGGTCAGTTCACACTGGGTTTTGGCAGGAAGCTATGTAGACTTCTCCCTAGGATTGTTTGAGGGATCTCATGGCATGGCAGGCAGCATCCCTAGAACAAAAAACCAAAGACAGAGCAAGTTGGAAGTTTTCATGTCTTTTATGACCTCACTTCAGGAATCACATTCCATCATTTCTGCAACATCAGGCCAGCTCTCTTCATGTGGGAGGGGGACTAACTACATTGGAGCTTGAACACCTGGAGGCAAGAATCATTGAGTGTCACCTTGAAAGCTGGCGTTCAGTTGCATACTGATGTTCCCACTGTGAGTTGCAAGCTGTCCAGTAATCTGTTGTTTGTTCTCAAACCTGCTTATATCATGTTGCTCTAACAATATAATTTAATTAAATATTATGTAAACCAATGAAATGTAAGTGGGGAGGGAAAGCTGATATTTCCCTGAAAATTTGTTGGAATGCATTAGGATGGCTTCATAAAGGTCTGTTGCTTAAAAATTGCTGTTAAATTAGGTGTACGTAAAGACTGTAAAATATAAAGGGAAGTCATAAAAAATCTAAAGCACTCAAATTGGTTTGAAAGTATCTTTACATTATCACTCTGTTTCAAATAAGCCCAAATTAGAAATCATAGACACTGAATTATAAGTATGGTTTATATCATGAAAGATACTACAGAATCCCAAACAGGGAACCTAGGTTCAAAAAAAGTTCTCAGTCTACTTTAAAAGATGGATGCAAGAATGAACACTGTGTGTGTTAAAATAAAATGCTTTAAATATGTATGAATAACTTTTTATGATTTCTTGCTTTGTGCAAGAATTAACTCATCGTTTACTGGTCTCAAATGTGTTGGAAAAAGGGCTTTTAATTTATGAGATGTTGCACAGGTTCTTTCTTACCTGTTAATTATTACAAAAAGAAGTTTACCATATTGTATTCTTTCAAGAGTCATAAATCAGTCTGGCAAATTGGCTTGCATGTAATCCCACCTGCCCAGAAGGCTGAGATGAGAGGATTGCTTGAACCCAAAAGTTCAAGACTGCAGTGAGCTATATAGCCTGGGAAACAGAGAAAGACGCTGTCTCTAAAGAACAAAAACAAAAAACACAGCAAAGAACAAAGCATAACAAAACAAACCAAGAGTCCTGTAAGTCATTACTTTTTTACAATACCATGTTTATCAATTCTAAGATGCATAGTGTTCTACATTTTAACATTTCAGAAATCAAAATGCATTCTATAATGAGTGGCATTCTGTAACTTAATTGCCAGTATGTTTTCTGCCTTGTTGCTTCATAGGCTATAATTGTTGCCTCAGATTTGATAAAACATGGTAAGTTTTATTATTTTGTTTTCTAGAAAATGCAGTAGCCCCCTTCTTATCCTCCGGGGATACATTCCAGGACTCCCAGTGGATGCCTGAAACTGCGGATTGTACATAAACCTATATATACTCTGTTTATTCCTATACATACATACCTATGACACAGTTAAATTTATAAATTAGGGACAGTAAGAGATTAGCAACTATTAATAAAATAGAGCAATTATAATGATATATTGTAATTAAATTTATTGTGAATAAATACATGTAGTGAATATGGTCTCTCTCAAAAAATATCTTATTGTACCATAAGCATCTGTTTTCAAACTTTGGTTGAACGAGAGTATCTGAAACCATAGAAAGTGAAACTGGATTGGGGGGACTACTGTATGTTAAATTCATGTGAATTACTGGTTTGTTAGAGTTGAGTTGCGTATTTCTGCCCAGTTGTAGTTTGACTGACTCTGTCTCAACTTGCTAATAAAGTTTTATAAAGCGATGGATTGATTTAAGAAGTGAGAAACTCATTTGATTTTCTTCCAGGAAAGCGGTAAATATCACATCTGTATGTCTTAGTTTTCTCATATATAAAATGAGAGTTGATGTAAATTATTTCTAAAACTCCTTTTCAGCTTGTACATCTCAAGATTCTGAGTCTTTTCTAGAGGAAACCAGAACTTCATACTTAATCCGTCTCTGTATTTTCACGGGGTTCATAGACCCCCTAAGCTTGTTCCTGAATACTTCAGGATCCTTTGAGTTAAAGTTAAGTACCTCCTTGAATTTTGCTTCTTATGTTTAGATTTTTCTGGGTGGTGGGTTTCATTCCTTAAGGCTTAAGCCTTTGCAAATAATCCCCTCCTTGGTCCCGCTAGAGTTCTTAATACCATTTGCCCCAGCCATAGATTGAGTGTCCTGTTGCTAAGGGTGAGGGAGAAAATACAACTATAGAGGGGAAACAAAAGCTCTCAAAATACTTTAATAAAATGATCTTTCTTCTATAAATAACTCATAGGTGTGCCAAATAGGGAAGATTTATTGATAGAAAAAGATCGCTGTCATATTTCCAAGTTTTCCTAGCAGTGTTTGAAGATCTGTAAAAGCTTTTTCTACCTGGAGGTACAAAGTCTTGACAAAAACCTCAGGTACAGAGTCCATTAGAGAAACAGGGAAAGTACCAGGTGTAACACTGTCTAAGTGCCTTGGACAGCTTGTTTTTATTTATTCCCTGTATATCTGCCATACATATTGTTTTGTGTCCCTAAGAATTACTGAAGGAAGGATCTACCGGCACAACCATTTTCAAAAAGTGGGCTTCATTTGTGCTCATGCAAAAATTTATGGATCACTTTCTCTGATGCTCAAATTAGCCAATGTAGTAGTTCCCATCAGGACTAATCACTGAGCAGTCTTCCTCCCAGACTTCCCAGTGTTAGGAGATTTTGCCACATGTCTTTTGTTGTTTGTGGGGGTACCATAGTAGGAAACCCACCCACATTGGCCTGCCTCATCATTGTGACTGTATCAGATGGGTTTCACCTGGTGACTTTTCTTTGTCCTTTGCAGAGCTGTTTCTTTCCTATGTCCCTCTTTTCCTATCTGGAGGGGGAGGGTGTGAGAGGAGCAGGAAACAGTTTACATTTCCTCCAGTGTCATTAAATTAATTGCAGATGACCAGTTCCTTTAGAATCTAGAACTATCTTTAGAATTTCTTCTAGTAGTTATAGTTTCTCCTTATTAAAGGATAGAAAAGGTGATGAGTACATTTTTAAAAATTATTTTAAAATTTTATTTTAAATTTTTGTGGGTCTGTAGTTGGTATACATATTTATGGGGTACATGGACATGCAATGCATCATAATCACATTATGAAAAATTGGGTATCCATACCCTCAAGCATTTATCCTTTGTATTGCAAACGATCCAGTTATAAGGAGTATATTTTTCAGTGCACCATCATAATGGATGCTTTTAATTCAAAACAGGCTGATTTAGTAGCAATAATGTGATACTTTCACTAAAGTGATAGAAAAATCAACACTGATATGTACCAGGGAGTCCCCTATATAGTTCTCTTAAATTAGTATTTTTAATGTCACAGTGGGAAGATATTAAATATTTTATCCTATATATATGGAGTTTTGTATTTTGCTGAACAGACAAGCTTTGAAGTCAGATGTGTGTTTTCGTTTGTTTTTTTGAGGCAAGGTCTCACTCTTTTGCCCAGGCTGGAGTGTAGTGGTACAGTCTTGGCTCACTGTAGCCACGACCTCCCGGGCTCAGATGATCCTCCCACCTCATCCTCCCGAGTAGCTAGGACTACAGTTGCGTGCCACTGTACCCGGCTAGCTTTTTGTATATTTTATACAAAATAGAGTCTTACTATGTTGCTCAGGCTTGTGTCAAACTCTTCAGCTCAAGGGATCTTCCTGCTGGCCTCCCATAGTGCTAGAATTACAGGTGTGAGCCACCATGCCAGGCCCAGACGTGTTTTAAATCCTGGTTTGTCACCCGTGAGCCAAGAGAACTTAGACAAGTTTTGTAGGCTCTCTGGGCTTCCACTTTCTGATATATAATAAGGGAATAATGATCCCTACTTTGTAGGAGTGTTGACTGATGAAAAGAAGTAGGGGATGAAATCACATAGTATAGTCCCTGGCACACAGTAAGCACTGTATAAATGTTAGAATATTAGAGATAAATCTATTTCAACAGAGAGCAAAGAAAAGCAAGTAAAAGTAAATTTAAAAATTTAAAAATATGTAGATAAATATTTTCAAGTTATGATTAGTATTTCGGAAACTGAAAATATTATGGACTTCATTCAATCATGTGGAAGTGTCCCGCAAATTTTCAGACAGATTGATTTAAAAGTAGTTTGAGAGTTGCAGTCAAAACCTTCTTCTTCATGACCCATGAAGGATGAGAAAGACTGGCTAAGAAAACTGTTAGGATTATTTAATCCTCAATTTGGAACATACTGTTTTTTAATATAATGAATAACTGACATGAGAAAATAACCTTTCTGGTAATTTTCCTTAGATGCTCAGCTTCTGAAAGGGATATTCTTAAAGAGATACTAAAGTCAGTTTTTTATTTGTGAGTTCACTGAGGAAAATGGACTCCAAGAAGAATTCTGTTGTCTTCTTTGTTGTTGTAAGACCTTTTTTTTTTTTAACTTCACCTGTTGTGAAAAGGACTTGAGCTATCATGTGTGCAGTATGTATAATTTGGCCCTTTGGTTCCTTTGTGAGAAGCCTAATCTAGCAGAGGAGTAGTACTTGAGAATGAAATTACTTAAGTTTTTTGCTTTAGAAGATTTGTGGTTTTCCTCAGTTTTCTGTCATTTGACTTACCACAAATATTTGGATTTGTAGCTCTTTATAATAGAAATGGTTTTAGATGATGTATGAACTTTTATGTCTGGTAATATAATCTAGTTTTTGAGTTAGTGGTTAAAATTGTAGATTGCCAGGCTCCTCCTCTGAAAATTCTGACTCAGTAGATCAGGATGGGGTCCCAAATCTACAGGGTATTTGTGTGTGTGTGTGTGTGTTTGCTTTTAGCATGCACCGCATTTGAAAATCAACCAACCCATTGGAAGTGTTGGCTGAAACTCATGGGTTTCTTGGAAGTTAAACTTAGCTTTTCTCTACCATAATACTTGAATTTGAGGAAATGAATGAGAGAGAATGATGTAAGAAGATAATAGGATCTACTGTCAGCTGTTTTTTTGTTTTTGTTTTTTTTCTAATAAAGAGACAGGGTTGTGCTATGTTGCCCAGGCTGGTCTCAAGTTCGTAGTCTCAAGTGATCCTCTTGCCTCAGCTATCATCAGTTTTGAATAAACATTGTGTGCTGATGGCCTTCTGCTCTCTTCGTGGTACTACTGGCTGTATTTTGCTTAGTAATTCTTTCCACTTGCAACCACTAGTCATAATGTTCCAGAGAGGAGGCCAATAGAGTGTCTGTCATCCATGAGAAATAAAAATCAAGCAATTAAAAAATGGAAACATTTACACACAGATGGGGACACTTGGACTCCTGATTGGGTATTGATAGCATCTATGTCTATTAATAAAGCAGGACATTGTACTTAACATGAGAATGTTGATAATTATCCTTCAAGTGTGAGAAAGCCTATTGGTGCTCTGGACTCATAGATCTGTAAGACAGTGACAGTAGAGAGACTGCAGTCTGGACAGACCTGGATCAGATCCTATTTTATTGTTATTAATTGACTTGTGGGTGGAAGGCAGTTTATCTTCCTATTGAAGGCATACTGCAGAGTGAAACTGATGGTGGATAAGGCCATGGTTGGGGGACCTCTCTAAATGGTTATCTTCTATTAATTACTGACTGATTTTAGGGCTCACATTACATGTTAACTCCCTACCAAAAGCAAATTTAGCAGAGCAATTAAGTTATTGAAGGGAAGTCTTCCAGTTGTATTGCTAGGACAATTAATTCACCCACCTGATGTTTTTGAGGGCCTACTTTTTACCTGTCACAAAGTTCTGGAAATACTTTGGTGAAATTAGGAGACAAAACTGATGAGGAGACTGACACTGATCGATTTAATTCAACAAATATATAATTACCAAGTGAGATATGCAAAAGGAACAAGATTCCATGAGAGGATATGACAGAGACATCTAACCAAGCATGTTCATTATCTATTGCTAAGTTTTAGGGTAATTTCTTACTGAGAAAGCTAAAATGATATACTGTAAAGATCTCATACAGTTTCTGAGGGTCAGGAATCCAGGAGTGGTATAGCTGGGTGGTCTTGGCTCAAGAACTCTCATGAGGATACAGTTGTCTGTCGGGCAGGGATACAGTCATCTGAAAACACGGCTGGGGCTAAAGGATGGACTTTGACTATCACTTACATGGCTGTTGACAGGAGGCTTTAGTTCCTCACTATGTGTGGCTCTTACCACATGGTAGCTGGCTTCCCCCAAAGCAGATAGTCCAAGAGGAAGACAGAGAGAATGCACAGAACCAAGGTGGAAGGAATAGTGTCTTGTAACCTAATTTTAGGGGTAGCATACTGTCACTTCTCCTATATTCTATTAGTCATCCAGACTAGTTTTGTGCACTGTGGAAAGACAATACACAAGAGTCTGAATACCAGGAAATGGGGCTCATTAATGGCCACCTTGGAGGTCAACAACACACTGAGTCTGGGGATTTGTTGGAAAGTTCTTCTGATAAGTTGCTGTTCAAGTTGACACATAAAGAATAAATAGAGGGAAGGAAGAGTACTTTGGTAGAGAGCCTTTCCCAGGTGGTCAGAGCATGGAATGTTTTGAAACAGTGAACAAAGGCCAGTGCAGATTGAGCAGAAAGAGTCTGGAATCTGAGAGATGATGCTGCAGAGGTCGGCAGAGACCAGACCATAAAAGGACATGTCCTTTTAGGTCATAATAAGGATCTTGTTCTTTGGAGACTCAAGCTGGGGAATGACATAATCAGCTTTACTTCGTGTTGGTTTTTACTTTTTAAAAAGATCTGTCTGCCTTCTGTGAATAGTGTGGATTATAGGTAGAGAAGCCAGCTTGAAAGCTATTATAGTAGTCTAGGCAAAAGATCATGGTGGATGAGAACATTGGCAGGAGAAATTGTAGTGAACTCATGAAATATATTTAGGAGGAAAATTGTCAGAATTTAGAGACAAAGTGAAGAGAGTTGTCCAGGATGATTTCTCAGGCTTTGGCTTTTATAATGAGATGGATGCAGATGGCATTCACTGATAATGAGAACTCTGAAAGTGGACCAGACTTATGAAATACATTACAGAACTGATCTTGAAATTAGTGACATCACTATATGTAGTGAGTAAATGTCTCAGGTGGTTCAGGGCAGGGGGACCAGCAGGGAGGTATTTCTAAGAAAAATGTAATTCTAGTCTAAGTGATAAAAGCATGTTGCATTTTTAAAGCCATATGACACATTTGGTTTTTAATTTTAATTTGTGTAAGTAGCTAATGTGTGGAAAAGTACATCAAAGATTTCTTGGTGTTTCTCTTTTGATGATCATTCTCGTCTTTCAAAGTGAGAAGATGCAGTCTTTTAAGTACCAGCTTATGTCTTGAAGTGTTGAGGTCCATTGGGATGTACTAGTTCAGGCCTCTATTTCTCCGTTCCACTACTTCCAAACTAATTCACTAACTCTCTCTCATACAATCTCTCCCTATCACACACACACAAACACACATACATTCTTGTTTGTCAAAGAATCAAGCATGACATATCATAAAATTATAACATTTGAGAGTCTGCAGAGACCAACAGCTGATCATTCTTATATTCCAGGCCAGAAACATTTTAAGTGAATGCCTATTTTCACCAGGCTCTGTATCAAGGGTGTTTGGTTTTTTTGTTGTTTGTTTGTTTGCTTTGTTTTGAGACAGGGTCTTGCTCTGTCACCCAGGCTAGAGTGTAGTGGCATGAATATGGCTTACTGTAGCCTCAACCTGTGGGCTCAAGCGATTCTCCTGCCTCAGCCTCCCAAGTGGCTGGGACTACAAGCACGCATCACTATGCCTGGCAATTTTTTAAAATTTTTTGTAGACAGGTGGTCTCACTTTGTTGCCCAGCCTGGTCTTGACCTTGGCTCAAGCGTTCCTGCAGCCTTGGCCTTGCAAAGTGCTGGGATTATAGGTATGAGCCACCGCACCAGGCTGGGTGTTCATATTTTTAAAAATTTTTTAAATTTAACCTCCTCTCACCTATCAAAGATCTATGTTCAAGCAGTGTTCTAGGCATGTGCTACATACCAGGCAGTGGACATAGGAGCTCACCTCCCCATCCACTCCCATGAGTGAAAGGCAGAGAACAGGAGCCATACCCTGTCCCTAATGTGAGGAGATATGACAAGAGCAGATGAATTTGACATGGCAGTAGTAGACAGGATAAGACTTATAAGGCATGGCCTCATAGCTATTCTGAGGCAGAAAGGAATTTCTAGAATACTATGTTAACCATGAGATTAGCAATTATTGTCTTGTTTTGTTCATAGCTGATTCCCAAGCCTCTGGAAGGGCCTAGCATGGGTAGGCCTTTAAAATACATTTGTTGAAAAAATTGAATGAGTAAATCACCATTTAAAAAAAAAACTTTTAATTTTGAAATAATTTAGACTTGGAGAAAAGTTGCAAAAATTGTATGGAGCATTCCCATTTATTCTCCTCTCAGCTTTCCCTAATGTTGACATCTTACATAACCATGGTATCGTGATCAAAATCAGGAAATTAACATTGGCTATTAACTAAACCATGTACTATTAACACGTACAGTACTATTACCTAAACCATGACTATTTGGAGTTCACCATTTTCCCCTCCACTCATGTCCTTTTTGTGTTGCAGGATCCAATCCAGTGTCTCACCTTGCATATCTTTGTCATGTCTCCAGTGGAGACAGTTCCTTAGCCTTGCCTTTTCTTTCATGATGTTGACACTTTTGAAGAAATGTTCTGGTTATTCTGTAGAATGCCCTTCAGTTTAATTCAGGGTTGTTCTGATGACTGAGGGTCCTTTGTGCTAGAAAGATTTCATGAAGGAAGGGGGACCTTCAGTGTGTTTGATGTAGGGATGAGACTTGGTTGGACAGAGGGGTAGAAAGGGGATTTTTCAGGCAAAATGAACTGTGCCTAAAAGTATCTATTCTGGAGCACTTTGGTGTTGTGTTGCTTCTTCTTTGCATATGTAAATGATGAGTAATCTTAGCTGACTTGTTAAGAGATGTGATCACCCTTATCCAGCGCCCTAATGCTTGGCATCTTGTCTTTTCCCCATTGGTAAGAAAATAAGAATGTCTTCTTGGTTCATGCTCAACTCCAGCCTCCAACAGACTCTTTGTTGTTGGATTCAGGCTTTGGTTTCCTGGGTGTCAGAGCTGATGTGCCTCTTGTCATCTTTTACCAGACTTTACTCAGACCTTCTCCAGTCTAGGGATATAGAATCGTATTATTTATTTTGATGATTATTACTGTTACATTTGCTAAGATTCAGCAAGCACTGCATGACTCTATATCACATAGTGTCCAAAGTGACTCTTGACCATGCCTTCTCAAGGGAAGTGATGTCTCCCCTAAGAGAGGTGAACACTGGTTCTTAGGGGGTGAAACAAAGCTTACCCTTTTCATGTAGAAAGTACAGATGTACCTATAATACCTAAACAGATATACAGTATATCTGTGGTATTACAATATCATTGGAAAGCAGGGGTTGATTAGGAGAAAAAAAAATCTGAAAAAGCTCATTGGTTAGAGCAATAATGAAGAAAAGGGTGAGCAACACTACTGTAGTCCAAATGGTTTGCCTATATTGTCTCATTTAATTTTACAACATTACCTCGAGGAAAGTATTCTCAGTTTCTTCATTTGTATTTTCTAATGGAGATAATGAGAATTAGTGAAACTGAGAATTAGCTCAAGGTCACAGAGCAAGTGAGTATGGATCATGGGGATACCCAATCAGGACAGACAGACTCCAGAGTTCAAGGTCTAAACATAGTTCATTGCTGTCAATTTGTAACCTTACTCACATTAAAAAAACAATTAGTAAGTCTGTGGAAAAAATATATAGCATATCCTAAAACCAGGGAAAAACTTTTTGAGGCTTATTCATTCATTTGTATTAATATGTCACATTGCACTACTGTTATTAGGGCTGATAATTATAGTGCGCTCTATATATACTTGCAACATTGATGTCAGGATTCTGGTCAGGCACAAGTATATCATCACCGTGTCTATTCATTGTTACATCTCCATCATCTAGAACAATGCAGCACATACGAAGTGCTTTAAAAAAATGTATTGAGTGAATAAAGGAGAAAGGATGTTATATTAAATAAAATTTTTTTCAAGACCAAACTGAATTCATTCTGTTTGATGTTAGGGCAATACTGTTTACACTTAAAAAATAAATAAACATGACCAAAATGTAGGACAAGACTCATACCTACCACAGTGAATGTAAGTTCTGGGTGGCCAAGTGAGTTTGATGTAGAAACTGCCTCTAGCTACTTACACTCCAAATGTATGACTTAATATTGTTATACCATGCATAGCTGATAGATTAAATCAGACTTAATTTTTCCATCCATCTTCAGGGGCTCAAAAAAAAAAAAACAAAAAAACAAAAGCCAACAACTCAGTATTGTTATTTTAAATAGAATGGTATTAATGCAGTTGAGTTAAGTTATAATTAAGGCATCTTTTTTTCTTTTTCATCTGAGTATCAAGAATGGCTATTTATGTTTGAAGTGGGGACTAAACATCCCTTAGATGTATTACCACACTGAACAGATCAGCAAAAACCTCAAGTTGCAGGAGGATGTAATTCCCTCTCCTGGAGAAATGTTAGGTTTACCATCTGTGAACAGGAGACATAAGTTAATCAGTATATTACACAAAACCTATGAATTCATCTCATAATTAAACCAAGGCATAACACATGCATCTGGTTGAGATATGTTGAAGGTTCATATGTCATGTCAAGAGTGGCTATGGAATGAATTAAGTTAGATTTCCTAAACTTCCCTCTATAGGCAGATGCAAATTTCAGTTTTCACAGGCCCTTCCCAAAGTAATTCATAGGATCAAGTCCCCAAGAAAAGCTAGATTTGCTCAAAGGAGGCCCATTTTCATCTCTGTGAGTGGAGACAGACAAAAGAATGGTGACATCACCACCAAGCCCTCATTTTCTTGTCCCCAATGGCATTTACCCATAGTCTTGAGAGGGCTTCTAAGAGAATCTATCATGAGTGCAAATGAAACCAGAAAGTTGTGTAGCTCAGAATCTGACAGTAGTTAGGAATTTTGCTGGCTGCTTCAAAGGATAAGCCACTCTTTTACCCCTGTATTAAATGCAAGCTTCTTTTGGAAATGGGTTCAAATATCTTTTTTCTCTAAATCATTGTTTGCTTTTGATTCTCATTTTCCCACTCCCCTGAAGCTTATAAGATTTGGCATAATTAGATGTTCATGTTGGGAAATTGGAATGGGCACGCACACACACACACACACACGCACACACACACACACACGCACGCACACACTCCTGAGCTGAGCCCTATTACCTGGACGGGCTGTACTCCAATCCTCTTCATCAGAGAGGGTGGGTGCTTCAGGGCTTCTAATTACAGGCTTTCTGCCTCCTAACACTCAGCCTTCAAGAACCCTCTCAGCAGGAATACTGTGTACTAGACACTCCATTCCACACAATGAATGACCTAATATAATTATTTGAAATTGAAAATCACTTTCACTCTGACAGGAATATCTCAACGCCTTCCCCACTTTGGAGTTAACAACTTATACATTCCTTTTCTGCCTCTTATCAGCATTGGGCTTATCTAGTCCTCTGATGAGCTCCACATAGGGAAATTGTACCAGCTTTGCTTTGGGGAACCTCTCATGTCAAATTACTCCTCTGTGTCTGCTTTAAAAAAAGAGGAGTAAATGTGATGTTACTCACTCTCTTAGCTAATGCATTTATGCATTTCCACACGTTGGAAGGAAGGTCTGTTTCAGAGGCTTAGTGTGGATTGTATAGTCTTCTGCTTCTGTAAGTCACATGGAAAAATCATTCTAATATTATGTGAAGTGTAACAAATAATTGCTTTTGGCTTTCTTCTTGGGTGTGTTAGTCCATTTTCACACTGCTATAAACTTCCCTGAGACTGGGTAATTTATAAAGGAAAGTGGTTTAATTGACTCACAGTTCCTCATGGCTGGGGAGTCCTCAGGAAACTTAGAATCATGGCAGAAGGGGAAGCAGGCACCTTAACAAATCAGCAGGAAAGAGAAGCAAGCAAAGGGAGAAGAGCTCCTTATAAAACTGTTAGATCTTCTGAGAACTCACCATCATGAGAACAGCATGGCTGAAACCACCCCCATGATCCAGTTACCTCTCTCCCTCCACACATGGGGGTTACAGGTCCCTCCCTGGACACATGGCGATTACAATTCCAGATGAGATTTGGGTGGGGACACAGAGCTAAACCTATCATTGGGAATTCCATTTCCTTTTTTTTTTTTTTTAAAGACAGGGTCTCTATTGTCCAGGCTGGAGTGTAGTGGCACAGTCACAGCTCAGTGCAGCCTCAGACTCCTAGGCCCACACAGTCCTCTCACTTCAGCCTCCCAAGTAGCTGGGACTACAGGTGCATGCCAACACGCCCAGCTAGGTTTTTTTTTTTTTTTTTTTTTTTTTTTGTAGACATGGGGTCTCCCTCTGTTGTCAAAGCTGGTCACATACTTGGGGGCTCAAGTGATCCTCCTGTCTTGGCCTCCCAGATTGCTGGGATTGTAAGCATGAGCTATGGTGCTTAGCCTTGGGAATTCCATTTCTTCTTGCCATTCCAGGTAGTGATGTGAGCATGCTGGGGGCCAATCCCAATTTAGTCAAATTGATTATTTCCCATCACTATTGCTGTGGTCCACCTGAAACTAAAACTAAAATTGTATATGAATAAAAGGAAGAGCTGCCCAGAGGTGACAGGTTCAAACAGGGCTCTCTGGGATTTTCTTCTTGGCCTAAGGAGTCCAATTTCTTTCAAGTTTTATTCTTGCCAATGAAGAGGTGAGATATCATCCAGAACTCAAAAGGCTGTGATGCCCTCTTGGCCTTAGAAGTTTACTAAAAGCAGTAGCATGGAGAGACCAAGATCCAGGACTTTGAACTTGGATTGACCTGGGGCATTGCTCTAGCATTTCTTAGCTGGGTGACCTTTGGCAATTACTTAACCTCTCCAAGCTTTGTCTTTCTGATCTTTAATAAAAAGACAAATACTTAACGCCCTCCTGGGGTTTCTTGAGGGTGAGATGCATCAGATTTGAGGCTAGAGAGTAGGGCCAGGATAGAAACTTAAGGGCCCTTGAATGCAGAGCTAATGTGGGTAGCTTTTCTTCTATGGAATGGGGCCAGCAGAGGTTTCCACTGAGAAGAGGGAAGATGTGATCCTGTCTGTATTAACCGAAGTGCCAGGTGGTTGACCCAGAACACACAGGCTTTTAAAATGTTCTGTACCAGAAGAGAATTGTTTTGCTCATAGTTATCACTTAATAAAATGGCAGATGCTATTTAATAATAATCATAAGTAAAATAGTGATGATGATGATGATGATGATGATGATAATGAAAAGTTCGGCTTTCTTCCTGCCGTATTTCGATGTCAACCCCACACTCCAGTGTTTAATTGGCACCTCCATATTCATTTCAAGGTGGTAGCAGTTCTTGGTGGGCCCCTCTTACCCTGGCTACCCAGGGCCAGAACCATGTGACTCCCTTCCCCTAGTGGGTGCCCTGAAAGCCATGTTTGTCCCCCACCCCCACCCTTGTCCAAGGCCCTGTGGATGGGGGCGGGTAGGCAGTCGCTCACTCCTGGAGGGTGTGTAGGGGGGTACCAGCCGCAGTCCAGAGTGTGAATAGCTCGCACTGACGCTGCTGCCGCCCGAGCGGGCTGGGGACACCCTGGCCGAGCCTCCTGCCTGCGAGCCCCATAAAAGGAGCAGCTGCCGCTGGGCCGCTCAGACGCGCGGGGATGAGGCGGGCGGCCACTGAGCGCGCGCCTGGGCTCCGGCAGTGACCAAGGCGGACCTCGGGGCCGCTCCGGGGCCCTCAGGTAACGGTTTTGTCCTTGGGTTTGGAAGTGACAGCAGGAAGAGGGGAGGGGGTTAGGAAGGGAGGAAGGGGGCTGGGCGGGAATGAGGAAGAGGGAAGACGGAAAGAGGGAGGAAAGGGAAGGAAGGAGAAGGCGAGGAAGTGGCCGCGCCGGGGAGCTGCTGGAACACGCTGCACTTGCCGCCCGCCCAGGCGTTCAAGTTCCCCCCTCCCGCCTCCCCGGGCTGGCGGTCGCGTCCCTCCCGCGCCCGGCGCTCGCAGCTCGGAGGCTCCAGCCAGCCATGTTTCTTGGGCGAGCATCTCTGCCCGCGCCGCGGAGCGCAGGGCCCGCGCGGGGACTGCCTTGGCTGAGGCGCCAGGGCAGGTGCAAGCAGACGCGGGCGACCCATCAGCTGCAGGCTCGCTCCACCTGGGGCGGGGGTCCCTTGGAGTACAGTTTACTTTGGCTCCAATGGGTTGAGACCCAGGTTCCCTTCCCCCTTGCTGCCTCCCGTTCCCGCCGTACCCGCTTCCCTGAACTACTGCCACTCAATGTAACTGTTGGCTCACCCCACCCCTCCAGTAGCCTGCATTTTGAGCTTAAGAGTGTTGTTTGCAGCCGGGCGTGGTGGCTCACACTTGTAATCCCAGTACTTTGGGAGACCCAGTTGGGCGGATCACTTGAGGTCAGGAGTTCGAGACCAGGCTGCCCAACATGGTGAAACCCCCGTCTCTACACAAAATACAAAAATTAGCCGGGCGTGGTGGCACATGCTTGTAGTCCCAGCTACTGGGGAGGCTGAGGCAGAAGAATAGCTTGAACCTGGGAGGCAGAGGTTGCAGTGAGCCGAGATCGTGCCACTGCACTCCAGCCTGGGTGAGAGGAAGAGACTCCATCTCAAAAAAAAAAAAAGTATTGTTTGCATAAAGCTGGGCTCAGCTGGAGAAAATGGAGATGAATTGAAATGGGAGGCCCTTTTATGCAGAGCCTTATTGTAGAGTCACTTTTCTCCACTGGCCCTGAGCCTCTCGTGGTCCCCAGTGCAGGAAGAGGGGATAGTAGGGTGCCCAGGCATTCTTGCGAGCTGTGTACCAGCTGCCCCTTTTCTCCCTCATTGGGATGCTTCATCTGTGGGCAGAAGGCTCCTCTGAGGTGGTGAGAACCTCATTTCACCTGGGATGCCCCCAATACCCCATGGCTTCAGTTTCCATGGCTTCCTGCTCACTCACAGGAAATGTAACTTCTGGCAGTCAGGCCTATCTGACATGAGCAGAGCTTCTTCCTCCAGAGCAAAGTGTATTCACATCAGGCTGAATGGGTTCCAGTCTGCAGGGCTGGTTATTGCTGCAGGGCTGCAGGAGGTTATTGGAGACCTTTGCTTGAGAAGCTCTGGGATGGTAGTTTTGGAGTTCCTCAATTACTTCATTTGTTCCTTATTTGAACATTGTTCTTAATTTTTCTTCATTGTTCTAAGCTCCTAATGAAGGTTCATAGTTGGCCTTTTTCCTCAACATGTGATATGTTTGAACTCCAGGCTCTGCCCTGAGTCTGGAATAGAACATACCTGATTGTAATTCTGTTATGGAGTGAATATGGGCAGATAACCATAGTTGCAAGCTATATGGAGTATCTAAACATAGGCCAGACACTGTTTTTCCTCTTCAGTACACTCAGACACCAAGAATATCATTCCCACTAAACAGATAAACAGAAGTGGGATTTGTCCAGTGCACACAACTACCATGTGACTGTGCTCGGATTTGAATCTAGGCAGTAGCCCTCCAGAGCTCCTACTTTTAACCCTGTCTCTTTGCAGAAAGTGGGCAGTACAGCTTCTCCATGGTTTCATTCTGGAGTACCTCGAGGTGACAAAAAAGAATACCCAGCTGTGGAGTAGATAGATGTGGGTTCAATCATGGATCCCACATTTACAAAAAGCATCAGTTAATCTATATAAATCCTACATGATATTTTATACTATGGTAATAGATATAAAATGCCATCTCATAATTATAAGCAGGCATTATCAGATGTATTTAGAAGTTACAGTAGTGTCATACCCTTTATAGAGATTTTAAAGCAGAGGCTTTCTACGCTGACATTCAGCTCTATTGCTTAGAGGTTGAATGAATGTGGCAAAGTATCTAAGCCACTCTAAGAGTCAGCTTTCTTATCCTTCATTGAGTTATTTTGCATAAGAGATGCACTTAAAACAGCACGGAACCTGGCACACATTTTAGGTGCTCAAGAAATGTTGGGGATATTGTTTTATAAGTCAGCATAGACTCTTGTATTGGGTATGTATTTATTATGTAAGGTGGATTGATGTAATGGTTCAGCGTTACTCCTTCAGCTGCAGTGCATCATAGACCTTCTATGCATGTTAGCTTACATACATGTGCATGCACCCTCACATGTATGCATACACACAAATACACACATATATACACATACACAGTGTCCAGAAGGTCTACATTTGAAATTATAAGAACTTAGTGAATTCTGACTTGTTCAGTAAGGGCCCTGTTTTTCTTGGCAAAGCAATCATTGACCTTTTTTTTAAGGGTTAGAGAAACTTCAAAGTTAATTTTAAAGCTGTCTGAAAACCAGCTGGGAGAATTAACACCACACCTAACAGTTGCAAGGAAAAAAAATTGGATTGACTATGACATTTACTTTCTTCATAGGCTGTTAAAAACTGTAATGTAATTTGCTAAACTGTTACAAATAATCAACTGGAATCTTAACTTAGTTAAACAATTCTAGAATGAGTATCTTCTCTGATGTGATTGTATAGATGTTGATAAGTGAAAAATAAGTCATTGAATGAGGCATTTTCAAAATACAACCTTGACGGAGATGAACATGTTTTAAACAGCTGTTCAGGGTTTGGCCAAAAATAAAAGAAGAGGATGCTGCAAGCCCAGTGTTTATAAAAAAGAATATGCAGGCCGGGCGCGGTGGCTCAAGCCTGTAATCCCAGTACTTTGGGAGGCCGAGACAGGCGGATCACGAGGTCAGGAGATCGAGACCATCCTGGCTAACACGGTGAAACCCTGTCTCTACTAAAAATGCAAAAAAAACTAGTGGGACGAGGTGGCGGGCGCCTGTAGTCCCAGCTACTCCGGAGGCTGAGGCAGGAGAATGGCAGGAACCCGGGAGGCGGAGCTTGCAGTGAGCTGAGATCCGGCCACTGCACTCCAGCTTGGGCGACAGAGCAAGACTCCATCTCAAAAAAAAAAAAAAAAAAAGAATGTGCAAAGTGGAAAGCAAACTGAATGTCAATCCATAAAGGACTGTAAATTGTAGCATATACTTACAACAGCGTGAATATGCAGTTATTGCAATAATGAGGTATTGTTTATATGCTGTATGGAATGGCACATTGAGATACCACCTCCATGGGGGCAAGAGTTTTGTCAGTTTTGACTGCTTTTTTAGTGGTTCCTAGAATAATTGTTAAATAACAAGTAAATGAACGCGTGAATATTGTTCAACGAGACAAAGCAAAGTATTTAACAGGGTCCATAGTTAATGGCCATTTACGATTTTATATGTATGTATATATGCAAGTGTGCGTGTGCATAGAAAACATTAGTTGTTTCTGGGGAGGGACTGGAAGGCTACAGTTGAGAGGGAGGGAGATTTGCTTTTATAGTTTGAGTGTGTGTGTGTGTGTGTGTGTTTTAATCATACCCCATTATGCCCATGTACTAATTAAAAATAAAAGTTCAGAGGACCTGGTTCCCCTGAGTTTGGTGTTATTTTTTATTCTGCATAACATACCCTTTCTGTGATCCCTTTACTACATACAGGCTGTTTAATTTTCTTGCCACGGTTAAGTGCCTGCAGTCTTTTGGTGCGATAATCACATTTTTTTGAGGGAATGGGTGTCTACTAGATGGAATTCCTATATAATAAATGGTGCATCATCCTGCCTGTGGAGATTGCTCATGAGGGAGTCCTTTGGAGAAGTCTTCGTGGACCTCTGACACCTTAGACCAAGCTTGGTCCTTCTTAGGAACCCTGTAGATACTTAAGAATGAATAGATGGCTAGAATATGAGTAACCTAAGAATTTATAATTTCATCACAATAAAGGCCTGTCTGAAAGTAAGCAAGTTTTGCTTCACCGTGGGTACTTCCTGGCCTTTGACACACATCTTATGTACAATTCCACTATTGTGACCTCGTCATTAGGTCTTTTAAGGAAGTAGTCTCCAAAGTGCGAGATGACCCATGAGAATACAGGAAGAAACCCTCAGGAGTTCCAGGTATATACATTTTTTAAATGTTAGCTTTTTAATATCACATATACACCACATGTTACTGGTGTGCCACATTTTCCTCTCTCTCTCTCTCTCTCTGTCTCTCTCTCGCTGTCTCTCTATTTGGCTGAACCATTGAAAGTAAGTTGCTGACATTATGCCACTTTGCCTTTGACCACATTTTCCATTTCTTAAATTTCTTCTAAATTACTATGTTTTGGGATAGGTGTTAATTTTTTTTCTTACGGATTTGTCAGAAGTGACACATTATGAGGGAATGCCTATTGTAAGAGTTGTGTCTGAAGTTTTCATATGTGTCCATTTTTAAGATATAGGTCTTAATTTCTGTCATCTCTGACCATTTTGGTCAACTGAAACTAATGTACAAGTTTCTGTTGCAGCCCGCCCCTTTCCAAAGATACAGATCCTCCTGCACTAGATGGTATTGATATAAATGACAGTGATGGTGAAGATATTAGCAACATGGTAACATGCATGTGGCTGTTTATATTTATAAATCACACTCACATGTATTACATAATCTACAAAATAACCCCATCAGGTTTGCATTATGTTTGTTTTCAGAAATAACCCTAATCATATTTCTTGCTTCTGAATATTTCTGACAGTTTATATATTCTTTGATATTTGGGAACTGGCCTGGTACTATCAGGCACTGGGGTTGCTCGTGGCTTGGTGATGGATCAGAACAAAAACGAGACCCCTTGTAATCATGCCTTAACACAGACAAAACATGAAAAGTGTCCAAACCACAAAAATGACCACACATCCTCCCATTCTGGGTAATATGAGTGACGGCTGCTTCTTTAAATATTATAGTTGTAGCATAGCTTCCTTCTTTCTGCATGCTAGGTAAGATTTATTAGGAAACACACTCATAGAATTACCTCCATGTCTTAACAGCATCTAGTCCAGAACAAAGCCCTGCTTCCTTGAACCCTCCCCCAAATCAGGTAAAGTTACCCAACACGTGCAAATCCTATAAAAGTTCTTTGCAGTCTCCTCTTTCTGAGATCCCACAGTTCCTCACAGTGTGCATTATCCCTGCTACATTGAGAGATAAATTGACTAGTATGACTACAGGTATGTTCCTAATGGTCTTGGAAGCATTTGCTGTTTAGTTGTTTACAAACAGAAGAACTTTCCAGAAGTCATTGGGTAGTATTTTATGGTAAAATACAGCATTTTAAAATAAAGTAGTCATTATTTATTATAATTTGTAAATATAAAAATATGTAAAATATAAAAGTATAAAAGTCACCAAGAATGAAAGAAAAATGTACATTAATTTCATAATCCAGGAATAATCTTGTTGAATATCTGGATATATCTTCTTTATATATCAGCTTCTATGTCTACTACACCTCTCTCTCTCCCCATATATACTCACACACATATACACACTCATACACATGAGACGTAGATGATTGGCATCATCCTATGTATATGGCTTTTTTATCCTGCTTTTTTCGTTTAACATGATTATCATGACTATTTCTTATATAATCTGATTTTCCTCCAAACATATTTTTAATCGTTAGTATCTTGTCATATGAGAACAGAAAGGTGTTCATTCGTTTTTCTGTCTAAAATGATTGGGTTTTCCTTTTTAAATAGCTGTGATAAACATCTTCATGTTTTTTTTTTTATTATTATACTTGTAAGTTCTGGGATACATGTACAGAATGTGCAGATTTCTTACATAGGTGTACACGTGCCATGGTGGTTTGCTGTACCCATCAACCCGTCATCTACATTAGGTATTTCTCCTAATGCTGTCCCTCTTGTAGCCCCCCAACCCCAACAGGCCCCGCAGTGTGTGATGTTCCCCTCCCTGTGCCCATGTGTTCTCATTGTTCAACTCCCACTTATGAGTGAGAACATGTGGTGTTTGGTTTTCTGTTCCTGTGTTAATTTGCTGAGATTGATGGTTTCCAGTTTCATCCATGTCCCTGCAAAGGACATGAACTCATCCTTTTTTATGGCTGCATTGTATTCCATGGTATATATGTGCCACATTTTCTTTATCCAGTCTATCATTGATGGGCATTTGGGTTGGTTACAAGTCTTTGCTATTGTGAATAGTGCTGCAGTAAAAATATGTGAGCTTGTATCTTTGTAGTTGAATGATTTATAATCCTTTGGGTATAGACCTAGTAATGAGATTGCTGGGTCAAATGGTATTTCTGATTCTAGATCCTTGAGGAATTGCCACACTGTCTTCCACAATGGTTGAACCAATTTACACTCCCACCAATAGTGTAAAAGTGTTCCTATTTCTCTACATCCTCTCCAACATCTGCTGTTTCCTGACTTTTTAATGATAGCCATTCTAACTGGTGTGAGATGGTATCTCATTGTGGCTGTGATTTGCATTTCTCTAATGACCAGTGATGATGAGCTTTTTTTCATGTTTGTTGGCCACATAAATGTCTTATTTTGAGAAGTATGTGTTCATATCCTTTGCCCACTTTTTGATGGGGTTGTTTGTTTGTTTTTTTTCTTGAAAATTTGTTTAAGTTCTATGTAGATTCTAGGTATTAGCTCTTTGTCAGATGGATAGATTGCAAACAAGTTCTCCCATTCTGTAGGTTGCCTGTTCACTCTGATGATAGTTTATTTTGCTGTGCTGAAGCTCTTTAGTTTGATTAGATCCCATTTGTCAATTTTGGCTTTTGTTGCCATTGCTTTTGGTGTTTTAGCCATGAAGTCTTTGCCCAAGCTTATATCCTGAATAGTATTGCCTAGGTTTTCTTCTAGGGTTTTATGGTTTTAGGTGTTATGTTTAAGTCTTTCATCCATCTCCAGTTAACTTTTTTTATAAGGTGTGAGGAAGGGGTCCAGTTTCAGTTTCTGCATATGGCTAGCCAGTTTTCCCAACACCATTTATTAAATAGGGAGTACTTTCCTCATTGCTTGTTTTTGTCAGGTTTGTCAAGTCATATGGTTGTAGATGTGTGGTATTATTTCTGAGGCCTCTGTTCTGCTCCATTTGTTTATGTATCTGTTTTGGTACCAGTACCATGCTATTTTGGTTACTGTAGTCTTGTAGTATAGTTTGAAGTCAGGTAGTGTGATGCCTCTAGCTTTGTTCTTTTTGCTTAGGATTGCTCTTTTTTGGTTCCATATGAAATTTAAAGTAGTTTTTTCTAATTCTGTGAAGAAAGTCAATGGTAGCCTGATGGGGATAGCATTGAATTAAAACTTACTTTGGACAGTATGGCCATTTTCACAATATTAACTCTTCCTGTCCATGAGCATGGAATGTTTTTCTGTTTGTGTGTCTCCTGTCTTATTTCCTTGAGCAGTGGTTTCCAGTTCTCCTTGAAGAGTTCCTTCACATCCCTTGTAAGTTGTATTACTAGATATTTAATTTTCTTTGAAGCAATTGTGAATGGGAGTTCACTCATTATTTGGCTCTCTGTTTGTCTATTATTGGTGTATAAGAATGCTTGTGATTTTTGCACATTGATTTGGTGTTCTGAGACTTTACTAATGTTGCTTATCAGCTTAAGGAGATTTTGGGTTGAGACAATGGTGTTTTCTAAATATACAACCATGTCATCTGCAAACAGGGACAATTTGACTTTCTCTTTTCCTAATTGAATACCCTTTATTTCCTTCTCTTGCCTGATTGCCCTGGCCAGAACTTCCAACACTATGTTGAATAGGAGTGGTGAGAGAGGGCATCCCTGTCTTGTGCCTATTTTCAAAGAGAATGCTTCCAGTTTTTGCCCATTCAACATGATATTTGCTGTGGGTTTGTCATAAATAGCTCTTATTATTTTGAGATATGTTCCATCAGTACCTAGTTTATTGAAAGTTTTTAGTATGAAACGATGTGGAATTTTATCAAAGGCCTTTTCTGCATCCATTGAGATAATCATGGGATTTTTGTCATTGGTTCTTTTTATGTGATAGATTACGTTTATTGATTTGCATTATATTGAACCAGACTTGCATCCCAGGGATGAAGCCGACTTGATCGTGGTGGATAAGCTTTTTGATGTGCTGCTGGATTCAGTTTGCCGGTATTTTATTGAGGATTTTGCATCAATGTTCATCAGGGATGTTGGCCTGAAATTTTCTTTTTTTGTTGTGTCTCTGCCAGGTTTTGGTATCAGGATGATGCTGGCCTCATAAAATGAGTTAGGGAGGAGTCCCTCTTTTTCTACTGTTTGGAATAGTTTCAGAAGGAATGGTACCAGCTCCTCTTTGTACCTTTGGTAGAATTCGCCTGTGAATCTGTCTGGTCCTGGGCTTTTTTTGGTTAGTAGGTTATTAATTATTGTCTCAATTTCAGAACGTGTTATTGGTCTATTCAAGGATTTGACTTCTTCCTGGTTTAGTCTTGGGAGGGTGTTTGTTTCCAGGAATTTGTCCCTTTCTTCTAGATTTTCTAGTTTATTTGCGTAGAGGTGTTTATAGTAGTCTCTGATGGTAGTTTATATTTCTGTGCGATCAGTGTTTTAATATATGTTCAGATTTCAGTTTTTTTCTTTAGGATAGATGTCCCTTGGAAAGAATATATCTTTTCAAACTTTTTTATGTGTTGCCTGATTATTTTTAAAACATTGGTTTTGATACATACACCATCCAGATTTAGTAACAGTTGGACCCTGGGGCTTGCTGCAACATGGGGAGCCCTGAATCCCTTTCTCAGCCTCGCTACTCTTCCCAGCACATCTGCTTCCTTCCTCTCTCACAGCAGACTGGTTATCACATTTTAGCAACATGGCTGCATTTGCAGTCTCCACGTGGAAGAAGGGAGAGGGGCACTTACCAGTGAAGGAAGAATGATTGTGCATTGAGGATGCAATCCAGTGTGTATGAACTAAAACCTCTTTAAGGGCAGACTCTGATGAATCATTACCTCTTTCTCAGCACCTGGCAAGCAGCTTTGTGAAATGCTCTGTCCAATAGATATTTTTTGAATAAATAGATAATAAATCCATTTTAGATGTAAAGCAACCTGCAGTATCAAAAATCCTTTTAATAAAACACAACCGCCTCTCAAAACAAATGTAAAAATTGATAGCCCCCTTTATTTTTAAAATGTATATTCATTCTACTGTCTTGCAGGTATTTATTGAGGGTGTCTGTTTGCCAGGCACTTTTTTTTGGGAATATAGTAATGAGTTCAACCAAGCTTACATTATGGAGCATGAATATAGAAGAAACACCCAAAATAAATATAAAATGCCAGGAACTGATATATGCTGTTGTGTAAAATAATGAAGAAGGGTGAGGGGGGTAGAAAATAAAGGGGGTTTGATGTAATTTTAGATAGAGTAATCCAGGAAGAATGTATAAAGTAAGAAGTCTCTCTCCTATTGGTTGTGATTATTCCTTTTAGCTTAGAAGTTACTGAATATAACATATAGCATAAGGTGCTATTGTATGTGGTTTATGACTTTCCCTTTGAGCCCATCTTGGTGTTAAGCACTTCCCATATGTTGTTTAATATTCCCGTTGATCTTATGAGAAAGCTCTTAAGAGCTTTTCTGTGGAAGTGAGTGTAGGGGAAGTGAGAGAGGTTACCTTACTTGCCTGAGTTCGGGTAGTAAGTGGCAGAGCTGATCCTGAAATCCAAACTTTGTTTAAAACCCCTGGAAACCTATCTTTAGCAAGGACTGAGAAGCCTAGGGTTAGTCCTCTTCCAGGTTCCTGAGGCTAAGATGGAAAACACACTTGTGGTCAAAACTACTGTGGTAAAAGGTTAATTAGAAAGCATTGGTATGTAAACTGTATTTATATAGCCGACAGACTGCTTTTGTTTCCAGAAAGTGGGTACAGGCACCGGCCTCTCTTCATATGCTAAATAGTTGCCACAGTCTGCTAGAGTGCCCAGGAAGCCAGCTCCCTTTGTGTCTAGGAATAGTGTGGAAAGCCTGGCCAGGCTTTTGATCCAAATATATTTCCTTGCACCCTCCTCATTGAGCACTTCTGCTTTGGCCATAATCACAAATGAGGATACAGGTTAAAAGGACACAGGCATCTTTTTTGTTTGTTCTTGGTCCCAGAGAACAGTATCCATTTCAGATGGTTGCTTGACAGTCTTGTGCAGAAGAGGTTTTCTCTTTGACAGTGGTTGGTATGTGTTTCTAGTTGACAGTAGTTGGTTTGTGTCTGTTTGATGGTAGTTGGTGTGTCTCTGTTTGACAGTAGTTGGTATGTGTGTTTGTTTGATAGTAGTTGGTGCGTGTTTCTGGTTGACAGTAGCTGGTATGTGTTTCTGTTTGATGGTAGTTGGTATTTGTTTCTGTTTCACAGTAGTTGGTGTGTATGTCTGTTTGTTGGTAGTTGTTACATGTTTCTGGTTGACAGTAGTTGGTATATGTTTCCAGTTGATGGTAGTTGGTACATGTGCCTGTTTGACGGTAGTTGGTACATATGTCTGTTTGACGGTAGTTGGCATGTGTGTCTGTTTGATGTTAGTTGGTATGTGTTTCTGGTTGATGGTAGTTGTTGTGTGTGTCTGTTTGACGGTAGTTGGTATGTGTTTCTGGTTGATGATAGTTGATATGTGTGCCTGTTTGACAGTAGTTGGTACCTGTTTCTGTTTGCTGGTGTTGGTGTGTGTTTCTGGTTGACAGTAGGCAGTTGGTACTCTATTTGATGGTAGTTGGTATGTGTGACTGCTTGATGGTAGCTGGTATGTGTTTCTCTTTGATGGTAGTTGGTACGTTTGTCTTATTTAATAGGAGAAAAATATTGAGGATCAAACAGAGAAGCGAGTCTGCTCCGGGTCTGACTGCTGCCCTTCCTGTCCGTCTGGCATGGATATTAATGTTGCTCTGAAGGTTAGATGAGAGCACAGCATCTAGCAGACCTTCCTGATTGAAGAGAATCACATTGAGGCTATAATTAATTTTTCAGCTCAATTACAGGCTTCTTTTGATAGCCTTAATGTTGTATTTGCCAGATTTCTAAGAGCTTTGGTAACATTGCAGTTCAATGCCAGCCTAACTTGGTGTAAATTTAACTACAGGGAATTGATTTCTGGATAGTTACTTCTTTTAGAAAATGCTTAACACACGAGAAAAAGTGTTTTTGGATGAGAGAGAAGGAGGTAGATAGAGATCAGTGTTTTTTATCACCACGTGAAAGGATGATGTGTATCTTTTAATCTGACCAGAGAATATCCCCTGAGTCCATGCCACTTAAAGCATTATTCTTAGCTGTGTTATTTTGTTGTTTCTATTGAGAATTTAGAAGTCTTGAAGCCATTGCTTTCCTGGTTCCCAATAATGCTGTCTTCTGGTTTTATTCTATACTCCAACCTGTAGGTTAGTGGAAAATGCAGAGGGTGTTGTAAACATAACTGTTTACATTTATTTATGTATTTATTTTTTATTGAGATGGAGCTTTGCTCTTGTTGCCTAGGCTGGAGTGCAGTGGTGTGATCTTAGCTCACTGCAACCTCCGCCTCCTGGGTTCAAGCGATTCTCCTGCCTGAGCCTCCGAAGTAGCCGGGATTAAAGGCAGCCACCACCACACCTGCTGTTTTTTATTTTTTTATTTTTATTTTTTATTTTTTAGTAGAGACGAGGTTTCACCATATTGGCCAGGCTGGTCTTGAACTCCTATCCTCAGGTGCTCTGACCGCCTTGGCCTCCCAAAGAGCTGAGATTACAAGTGTGAGCCCCCGCATTCGATACGTTTAAAAGATAATTCTCTTCATAATCTGTCTTGTTAAATGTGTAATTTTCAGGGTGTTGGGGAACAGCATGAGATCCTAATTTGACTATTAAATAATGATTGTTTCCTTTGCATTTACTTAAAAAATCTAGTGATATTTTTCAGTGGAAGAGGAGAAGTTGGGAGGTCATTTTGAATCCAGGAATGATTTCCTGATATTGTTTTCATTACAAGTTACGCCCAAGTTCTGAAGACTCTTAATCAGAGTTCATCCTTCTTCTCTGCCCTGCACAACCATAACATTCCCGCACTGCACTTCTTTCCTCCTTCTCACTTATTGAACATTAAACCATGAGGAGATAAAGGTGAATAAGTTACAATTTGGGGAGAAACACATGAATAAGTAACAGTGAACCAATGTGGCAAATGCCACAAGGTGCCATAAATTATGGGGAAAATGCAAAAGGAAACACAGAGAAAGGAGTGAAAGGGAGTGCTTTCCCATGGAGAAGGGAGTCCTTGCTCCTGCTTATGAATGGTATAGCTTTCAGAGAAAAATGGGCTTTGTAGTATCAATAGGAGTTTCCTGGGCAGAGAAAGAAGGAAAGATCTCAAAGGGAGAGGTAATAGCTTGAGCAAAGTCATGTTGGCATAAATGTGTTTGATCTATTCATGGACAGTGTATAGTGGAGTGCATTTAGAACTTAAATTCACAGAATGGATGAGGGATGATGGCAGAGGAGCTTAGACTGCATAAGTCAGGATATATATTGTAAAGGACTTGAGTTTTATGAGCCTGTGCAATCCCCTGTAACACTTCTGTTTCACTTAAAATTCATTCCATTGTCATAGCCTGAAGAATTCAAACTCAAACAGAAAAGAGAATTTATGTGCTTACCTAATGAAAAAGTCCAAAGATAAACCACCTACAGGCATGGCTGGCTTTGGGTACCCAAAACATGTTAGCAATCTGCCCTTGCATCTCTCTTCTGCCCGCTGCTGTATTGGTGCCATTCTCAGTCTTATCTCTGGTGGGAAGCAAATTGTTCCTAGCAGTGTTAGAGTCCCATCCTTGAAGCTTACCATCCTTCATGAAAAATGAATTTCTTTTTCCCCTTTTTCTCAATGGTTATAACCCGTGTCCCAAGATTGAATCCAGTTAGATTAGCCAGGGTCATATGGCCATCCCTGAACACTTTGACTAGAGAATGGATCGTGCTGATTAGCTTGGTCAGGGTCACATGCACCTCAGGAGGTGACAGAAAAATGGGTAATAGTGACTAGATAGACTGAAATAGTGCATTTCCAGTCTAAATCCCACCCTACCCTATTGGCTCGTTTGAAAAGATCCTGGAATCCTGTTTTTATTCCTTTTGCCTTTATAACTGTTGCAAGGAAGCCAACCAGAAGGCTCATTATCGTTTTTGTACAAATGCCCAGGAAGGGTAAGCTCTAGCAGTATTTCAGGGAGACAGATATGTATGTATCCAGGTCACTTTTTATTTTCATTCGTATTATCCCATACAGGTTTCCTGAGACCTTCCGATATGGGAAGTTCTAGAAGCTAGGAATCTATAGTATGCTAGGAGCTATTATACAAAGATGAATCTAGGCTTCACAGAACTTATAGCTTAGTAGGGGGTGATAAGATTAGAACAACAACAAAAATATACAGTGAAACATCAGTATATATGTATATAACACACACAAAATCAACAGTGTGTACCTTTATAATCAACATATAAATGTAAATAACACAGTCCATGCCAGCTACCTTTGCACATGGTGTATGAAGGTCCCGAAGTGAACAGGAGTTTGGGCTTGAGTTGGATTTTTCCATTTGTTTTCAGGTCCCACGTGCCCCTCATGGGGTGAGCACCTCACCAAGTGGGCGTGATTCTAGTATCTTACTATGTATTTTTAAAAATCCAACATGGTCCTTAAAGTTAAGCAGCTTCCTCAGCTGCTGTTTAACCGAAGAAGCTTTAAGCTGTCAAGAAAAAATATTGAAGTGTCATAAGTAAGATAGAGGTTACCTAACTGATATCTATTTTAAGAAATACTAATTTTCATTTTGCCAAATAAAACCTTACCTTTTTTCCTTTGAATCATCCCCTTGCAGTTACATGCATAAAATAGCTTTCAGTTGAATGAGTGATGGTATTTGAATGCCATTGATAGGTTCATTCCATTAGAAGAGAAAGAAACAGAACATTTGGGTTGCTTTTCAGATTTGAAAGAGTCCGGTGTTCATTGTTTTCCTGGTGTGAAGCATGCCTGAATCCTTACAGAAATTCACTGAGTCCTTGTTCCCTGTTCTTATTCTTGAACACAAACTTTACTTATAGAAAATGGGTAGGGTTGAATCTATACAGCTTCCTTCTTCCTCTTCCTGTTGCTATCTCTGGCTTATTGACTGGAATCAGCAGCTTATTTTAGAGCTGCAAGAGACAAGGCATCTCATTTAGTTCACCTGCCTTCTTTTGGCGACAAGGAGAGTGAGGCTGTTAAGCTTCTTCAAAGTTAACAATAGTCTTCTCTTGAAGCACATCTTCCCTTTGAAGAGCTATTCATGCACCAGGCTTTTAGGAAAAAGGAAAATTGTTTTAATGAGCTGGTATTAGAACTCTCCCCTATCATCAGACTTCCTTTTCCTCTTTCATATCTTTTTCAAATTCATGGTAAGGAGTGTCAGTAAAGTCCCTTGGGGAACAAGAACACCACCACCAAGAAGGAGCTGACCTGGGCTGACTTCTTCTACCAGCCGTGTTGGATTCTGCCAGTTATTTTTGTCCTTGGCAGTCTTCTTCCGTCCTAATTGCTGGGCCATATGGTGCCTTGTCCCCCACATGGAGAGCTGGCACTTCCCCTCCATTCAATCTCTATCATTTCTGTTGCACAAATTACCTGCCATGGTGATGGGGTTGAACAACCTCACCCCCTAGAGGCTCTGCAGCATCCATGCCTTAGAAATTAGAGCTGAAACCTCCTACTGATGCCCTGGATTGGTGACCAGGAATGAATAAACTGAACAAGAAATAGTGAAATGGGATTGAGTTTGGAAGCAGCCAGACCTGGGTTCAAATCTTGGTGCTCTCTTGCCGTCATCGTCAGTGATCTTACTGACATCACAGTCAATGTGAATTGAGCGCTTACTGTATGTGTATGCCAGGCACTGTGGTCTCATTTCCTGATCTCATTTGTTTGTCACGTTAGCTCTTAGGGAACTGTGGCATGGAATAGTTATTAAGACACTTGCCCAAGTCACATGACTTGGGCTAGTTTCAGACGCTGATCTCTCTCTCTTTCCAAATCCCACACTCTTTTTTTCTTTTTTAGAGACAGGATCTCACTCTCTCACCGAGGCTGGAGTGCAGCAGTACATTCACAGCTCACTGCAGCCTTGAACTCCTGGGCTCAGGTAATCCTCCACCTCAGCCTCCTGAGTATTTGGGACTACAGGTGTGCACCACTGCGCGTGGCTAATTTTCATTTATTTATTTATTTTTGTAGAGATGAGATCCTACCGTCTTGCCCAGGCTGATCTCAAATTCCTGGACTCAAATGATCCTCTCACCTTGGCCTCCTAAAGTGCTGGCATTGTAGGCATGAGCCCTACACCTGGCTCCAAATACCACACTCTTAACCAATGATGACTTCTAACTCTGAAATATTATCTGAAATGGATATTAAATTGTGCTTTTAAACTGTATTCCATGCCATTACATAATTTGAAAATAGGACTGCCAGTGATCATGCTTTAGAAAAACACACACACAAACATACAACAAACATTTATTCTCTCACCAGGTTTCTAAGTATCGGGAATCCAGGAACAGCTTAGCTGGGTAGTTCTGACTTAGGTAGTTCTGGGTAGTTCTCTCTCTCAGAAGCTTGCAATCAAACTGTCAAGCTTCAGTCATCTCCAGCCTTGAGTATGGCCAGAGAATCCACTTCTAAGCTAGTCCTTGTACTTTTTATAAAACATTCTGAGTCTAGAATTTACATAAGCCATATAAGCACTCATGAATGATCTTATCTAGTAGTGGAGAATTTTGGATTGGATGGACGTAATATTTGGGATGATTTCATGAGACTTTGAAAGTTGAATTTTTAAAGCCTCCACCAAGAAATGGCCTTAACCACATGGATTCAAATGCTCAGAGAACGTTTTGATAGAGGAGATCCTTTAGAAGCTGCCACATTGGGGGAATATTTGGTCTTGTTAAAAGAAATGTATGTATAGCTTTCTATATGGTTTTGGTAGAATCCTACATGACACTTTCCTCAGAGGGTAGTGAAAGTCTTTGAATTCTAGAAAGTGATTTTGGGGCAATCATGGTACAATGACAGAATTTTTCAATAATTACATATTTAATGACATTTTGAAACTGTATTTTGGAAGTTGTCTATATTTTGTGATAGTCACAACACTAAAGTAATGATTGCAGTGTGTTTAAAAATGAATCCAAAAATGACAATTATGGGTACAGTCTGAGTTTCTTCCTAAGTAAACACAACACAAAAGTTACCGTCAACTTGTCTTTTCCTTCGGTATTTGATTCTGTGATGAGAAGAGCAGACTGCAGTGTTACCATGAAGCCCCTGGGGTCAGTGACCACACCTTCTTTTGTCTTTATTTCTCCAGTGTCTGCCACGGTGTCTCCACCCAATAAGTGCTTCATAAATGTTGGACTGAGTTTAATCTACTAGTATGAGATGATAAGAAAACCTATCCAGTATTTGGAGGAAACACAGAACCAGGTCATTCATACCTACCATAAGAAAGCCAGTCAAAAAATAGGGATTGCCTTCTTTTTGCAGTACAGGAGCTATTTTAAGTGTGCGGGGCTACAGAAGATGTCCCCCAAAAGTTTATCTTTAGGTGGAAGGAGACAGACGTTTACAAAGTAGATAAAGAATTCCTGGGCTATCACATGCTGCAAACAAGAAAGCATAGAGTCACATGGTGTAGACCAGGAGAGAGGGAAGAGTCCTGCTAAACCAGTGATACCCCTATTGTGCCATTTGAGGGGAGGCTTGACCAGTGAGAAGGAGGCAGCCACACATGGGTCCATGGGGAAAATTGCTCTGCAAAGAACGGGAGAATGATCATAAATTAAAGCAGCTTACAGGATGGGAGTGCATTGTCTGTTTCTTCTTCTCAGAGGTAAGTAACTTAGAGCTGATGATGCAGCTTGATGATCACCTGGACCTAGACTCCTTCTGTATGTTTGCCTTTCCCTCCACAGATTTTTGGCTCCTTCTCTCTTGTTAATTGCATTTTTCCAAACACATGCTCCAAGCTTGGGCTGCTGTTTTGCACTGCAGCCAGTCTGACCCAGAAAGAGCAAAAGAGAGATGTGCCTTCTCTATTTAAGGTCTTTTCCCGAAAGTTACACATACTTCTGCTTAGATCCCATGGGTAGAATGTAATTGTTTGGCTATGTCTAGCTGCAAGGTAGGCTACCTATGTAGTCTCTTTTCCAGGGCACCATGTGGCCCTGACAAACTGAGTGTTTGAAAGCATGGGAGAATGAACATTTGAGATTAAGTTGCAGTCCATGCCACAAACAGCAAGTGCAAAAGCTTTGGCATGCTCAAAGCCATTGTGTCTTAGTGAAGAGAACAGAAGCAGATGAGGTCAGAGAAGAAAGCAGGAGTGAGATCATATAGATTTTTTTTTAGCCCATTATTAAGAGTTTTTCAAAAAAATTGCTCCCAATAGGAAACGATTGGAACATTGAATAGAAACCATTGGAGTAAAAGATAAGATGATTTGTTTTAGGATTTAGAAAGTTTTCTCTAACTATTATGGAAAATGAATCCTAGGAGGAGAAGATTGGGAACAGAGATATGATAGGAACATGTACGGATTTATAGGAATTGATGATGGTGGTGGGGTTATACTAGAGTTGTTGGCAGCTGAGAGAATGAGAAGTGGTCAGGTTTAGAATACATGTTGGATATAAGTGTAGGGCTAAGGGAAAATAATAATAATGATGGCTAATTCTTTATTGAAAATCTGCAACGAGAAGTGTACCATTTGAAGCACCATTAAAAGAGTGAAGCAACTCACTCTTTTAATCTGTATAATAACTGTGTGCTATAGGTTCTATTTATTCTCATTGTATGGATGGGGAAACTGAAATTTATAAAAGTCAAGGAACTGGCCTGAGGTCACTTAGCTGGAAACTGGAAAAGCCATGACTCAAACCCAGCAGTCTGGCCCCAAGGCATGTGTGTTCTTAATGCTGCTGTATTCCACTTGAGGGTGATGCCTAAGTGCTTCATCTGAGCAATTGGTTGGACTGTGGTTCATTTACAAAGATGGATAAGGAAATTGGAACTGGAGAGCAAACCTATAGTAGTTCAGTTTGAGAATGTTAATCTTATTATTAGAAATAAGTATTATAACTATAATAATTGTGTGTTATAACTATTATTATAAATAAATATTATAAATTTAAATTTTGAAATAGTTTGACTCATATAAAGTTGCAAGCATAGTAGAGTTCCTGTGTACCCTTCACCCAAGCTCCCCTGATGATAATGTGTTAGGCATGCACTGTATTGATTCTAAGCTGTCTCTTATGGGTCTAAGTGGAAATCTGTAGGCAGTTGGATAATCGGCAAGTCTGTTGCTCAGATGGCAACCCTAGCTATAAATTTGAGATATAATTTGAGATCCATTAGTGTATTGATATAAAGCCATGGGTCTGGATTGGAACATTTGGGGTTGTTTTTTTCAGATTTTTTTTTTTGTGTCCTGAGAGAATTTAATGTAAAAAAAGAGATTTTGCTTATGCTAGGAACCTACTTAATTAATGATAAGCAGTACCATTAATCTGTGGGCCAAGCACTTTGTTAAGCATTACACGTGACTTATGTCATTTAATTCTCATAGCAACCTGAAAGCATGGGGATTATTGTCCTTATTTTTCAGAGAAGCAAAGAGAAATTTTTGAGAACTACAAATAATAACAGAGCCAATGGGGATTCCAACACCGGGCTGTTTTTCTCCAAACCCCACTCTCCTCTTTCTCTCTCTCCCTATATATATATATATACACACACACACACACACACACACACACACACACACACACACACACAGAGACACACATCATACACACAACACACAAACGTACCTGTGTGTCTTGCTCTGTTGCCCAGGCTGGAGTAGTGTGCAATCTTGGCTCACTGCAACCTCAGCCTCCTGGGCTCAAGCGATCCTCCCACCTCAGTCTCTCCAGTAGCAGCTGGAACTACAGGCACACACCACCACACCCACCTAATTTTGCTACTTTTTGGAGAGACGGGGTCTCACTACATTGCCTAGGCTGGTCTAGAACTCCTGGGCTCAAGCAATACACTACTTCAGCCTCTCCAAACCTATATTTTTAGCCACTGTGCTATATGGTTCTGGAGGAGTTTGTGATGGAGAAAAGGAGTGAAAGATTCACCTAATTCAATGACATGGATGAATTAGCACTCACCTAATTCAGTGACATGGATGACATTAATGACAGGTATCCAGAGAGTGACATTCAAAGGAGCACTCTGAACACTAGGGATCACCTTCTCTGTGTTAACCTT
Organism: Piliocolobus tephrosceles; assembly: GCF_002776525.5. Classification (NCBI taxonomy): domain Eukaryota; kingdom Metazoa; phylum Chordata; class Mammalia; order Primates; family Cercopithecidae; genus Piliocolobus; species Piliocolobus tephrosceles. The sequence goes on from NC_045435.1 coordinate 70,836,116, forward strand.
GGATATGATTATGGAGTTGATCTTGCTACAGGTACGTGCTGTATTTGTGCTATATGCAAGGTATTGCTTCATTCATTCATTCATTCATTCATTCATTTTTTTTTCAACAAATACCTACTGATCCCCTAGCTAGGCACTCTCACAGATATATGGGTAATGTGTAAATAGGTGGAATATGGAGAGGACTTAAAGTCATTTAAGATATTCCAAATGTGAAGACGGAAGAGGGTCAAGATCAGCTAATGATGGAGAAAGAGAGGGAAAGGCCTTAACCAAGCAAGTACAGCAAAGGCTTACTACTGCAGAAATGAGCTACTGTGTGTATATTATATTTATGTATATATGTATATAGATTATATGTGTATATATTATTTGTGTATATACATTTTTATGTGTGTTATATCTGTATCCATATATTATCTATGTGTGTGTATATGTATGTAAAATCTATTTCACTCCTAGGTATATACTCAAAAGAATTGAAAAAGATTTTTAAGTAAAAACTCATATACATGAATGTTCATAGCAGCACATAATTCATGGTAGCCAAAAGTTGGAAACAACTTAAATGTTCATCAACTGATGAATGGATAAACAAAATGTGGTATATCTATGTGAGAGCATACCACTGCTCAGCCATGAAAAGGAATTAAGTACTGATACATGCCACATTACATGCCTTGGAAACATTACACTACAGGAAACATTACACTACAGGAAGACAGACACAAATGGGTACATATTGTATCATTCCATTTTTATGAGAATAAGCAAATTCATAGTAGTTGCCAGGAACTTGGGGGAGAGGAGAAGAGGGAATTAATGCTTAATGGGTATGGCGTTTCTGTTTGAGGTGATGAAATGTTCCAGAACTAGATAGTGATGATGGTTGGACAACATTATGAATATACTGTCACTGAATTGTACAATGTAAAATTGCTCAAATGATGACTTTTATGCTAAGTGTATTTTGCCAAAATGTGAAAAGTATCTACTCAAAACCTCTTTCTTTTAACCTGGGAGAAGAAAGTCCAAGACTTTTTTTTTTTATTTTAAAAAAGGAATATTTACCAATTAGATATTACTTAATGGCAGTATTTTGTTTTTGTTTTTTGTTGGTTGGTTGGTTTGTTTTGAAACAGGAGCTCCATCTGTTGCCCAGGCTGGAGTGCAGTGGTACTGTCTCAGCTCACTATAAGCTCTGCTTTCAGGGTTCAAGTGATCCTCTCACCTCAGCTTCTGAGTAGCTGAGACTAGAGATGTGTGCCATGATGCTTGGCCAATTTTTAATTTTTTTGTAGCGACAAAGTCTCACTCTCTTGTCCAGGCTGGTCTCAAACTCCTGGGCTCAAGTGATCCTCCTGCCTTGGCCTCCCAAAGTGCTAGGATTACAGGTGTGCATCGCCACGCCTGACTCCATAGTATTTTGAATGATAAAATGATGTTTTGGTATAGGGGCCAATTTTTACCTTGAAAAGAGGGGAAATATTGGGAGTTGACATTTGCTGAGCATTTGTTCTCTGCTGCATATCATACAAAGCGCTTAACTCTCATAGATTATCAAATTGAAATGATCACAATAGCCACAAAGGGTAGGTGATATTTTCTTCACATTACAGATTCAGAAATTGAGATGCAGATGGTTCAGTAACCTGCCTTGTGTCTTACCAAAGAGAGGTACAGTCTCTGGAGTGCCAAGCTCATAGGATTTTCCACTCCAAGGGGACAGATACTACATCTCCTTATATATCCATGGTGACTTTAGGCCCTAGTCCCTGTCCTGCCATGGCGTATCTATTGAATCTCTTCCATGAATGAATGAAAGACTTTGGCTATGTAGAGTAGCACCGTGTTTGACAGCAATTGCACTGTGTTGAAGATCTTAGTTTGGAGAAATGCTTAGATAAATTTTGCAATATTGGATGAATTTTGCAGTGTTATATCAATTTGTATCAGCTAACATGGAGTGAAAGAAAAGGGAGGTAAAAATAAAGTGCTTCTGTTAGTTTTGCAGTCTAAATTTAAGAACACCTTTTTCAAGGTGTTTCACTTTTTTCTTGATGTAAATGATAGTAGTGGGGCAAAGAGAAATTAATAAGCCATTTTTGGTTAACTTATGATACTCTTAAAATCCTTGTAGTCTTTCACCCAACCAAAAAAAAAAAGCAGTCTGTAAAAATATCATTGTTTTATGTGAAGATCAATACTCCACACCCCACTTTTTAAAAAATTTCCAATTGGTACTTCTTATGATCTCTCTGATATATAATTAACTTTTTTTTTCTTTTTCTTTTTTTTTTTTTTTTGAGATGGAGTCTCGCCCTGTTGCCCAGGCTGGAGTGCAGTGGCATAATCTCACAACCTCTGCCTCCCGGGTTCAAGCAATTCTCCCACCTTAGCCTCCTGAGTAACTGGGATGACAGGCATACACCACCACTCCTGGCTAATTTTTATATTTTTAGTAGAGATGGGGTTTCACCATATTGGCCAGGTTGGTCTTGAACTCCTAACCTCAAGTGATCCACCTGGCTCAGCCTCCCAGAGTGCTGGGATTACAGGAGTGAGCCACCGCTCCCAGCCCTGAAATATAATTAACTCTGAACAATATAAGTTAAGTGTGAGACTCAGTGCTCTTATGATAGCATCCCCAGTTCGCCAAGCTGTGGAAACGCCAGTGTTGAGGGCTGGGCCTTTGCTTCCTAAAAGGAGCCACTGGTGTGACAAAGGAGCTGTTGCTCGTCCTCTGCAATCTCAGCCTAAAAGCAGTGATTTAGGTTGGCTGTTTGAGAAATCGAGACAATCACCAGTGGAAGAAGAAAAGACATGTGAATCTTAGCCTTCCTAAAATATCATAACCATTCTAGATTTTTTTAAAGCCTGCATTCTTTGCTTTCTACGTATCTTTGAGGCCTGGAATTAAGGACTTAATATTCTTTTTTCCTTTCTCACTCCTGCCTGCTGGTGGCCTTTGAAGGTCCCAGGACTTAATGTTAATGATTGATGGCAAAGCTGGGAGCTAACAGCTGTGGGTTGGATGACCGTTTAATTTTTTAACTATTAGAGGATTGTAGGAATGTTTAATCACGCTGTTACCCATGCTGTCAGTTGAAGGAATGCTCCCATCGTAGCACTGAAAGAGTCAGGCCTGTAAAAGGTAGCCTAGAAATTCCCCCCCTGGTTGTTCTTGTATTTAAAGTGATGAGAAGGTGGGTTAAATACAGTGGTCTGGGCATGTGAGGAGAGAATTGGGCTTTTCACTTTGTAAGCAATTGCAGGTATGTCCAATGTGTTATTAAGGTAATTGAACTGCATTTCCATAAAGAGGATCATTTTATTACCAAATTCTTTCTTTAATACTGTCATAATGGCAGCTGTAGCACATATGAACTAATTTGCATGCAGATAAAGAATTCTGGGCAGCTTGGTAGCATAATTGCTGCATAACATACGTTGCAAGTAAGAGCTGGAGCTTTTACTAGAGGTACGCTCGTGGGACCCATCTCCCTGACTTTGTTAAATTTCAAATGAAATACAAGCAAGGAATAGCCATTTCAGTGACGCCCCATTTGTTTTACAGGCAATAACTTCCCAAGTTACCTTAATTTGAGCAGTCATTTTGGCAAAAAATGGCAAAGATGTCAACAACACCTTCACAGTGAACTGAACATCAAGGAGGGCAGGAAAAAAGAAAAATGAAACAAGCGTATATCCCACCCTGCCACTGGAGTGGAAAAGCACAGTAAATATTTCTCACTTGCAAATCACATTAATTAGGTGATGTAGATAATGATGAAAGTGGAGAATGTACAATGAGTTCTTTAAAAACTAATCACACATAAAAAAAGATTCTTTGTTTTTGCAAAGATTAGGAAGCCTTTTTCCATAGACATTTTCTATGAATTGTGATTTTCCCGTAACTGTGACGTGGTGACGTTACCGAAGTCCCCAGCAAAAGTAAGCAATTAAAACAGGGGACAATGTGTGCCTCCCTTGTGTGGGGCACATGTAGGTATATTGAACACATAGGTATTCAGGAAATAATACCTACTTATTGTGTACCTGTACAATTGTGATACCTAATTATATAATTAATAAGTGGCTTCCCACCATCAAACCCCAGATGTTGAGTTAAGCACATTCTACCGCTGTATTATTGACAAGATAATTGTTTTGTTCTTTTGTTTTTTCATAAATTTTTACAACTCAGAGGCTCTCTGTGACTGTAATTGAATGACCACGTGATTATAATCTCAGATGGTCATACAGTGCTTATTCCAGACCACAGCATTCATTGAAAGTAAAGATGTCCTTTTTTACCTTTTTAGAAGCCATATTAGTGGACTTAAAAACTCAACATTCCAAACAGAAAATTTCTCAGATTACTGTTGATTCCTTAATGAGGATGAGATCTTTGGGTAGCATGTATGTGTCTTAGTTCTACAGATTTTAAAAGCATTCCAAAGGTTAGTCAGTTGTTTTTCTGCTGATTATCTCAGTACAGCAGACAATGTGTTTGGCTACAAATACTGTAAAGGAGAAGAGAAAAAAAGAAAAACCTACAGAGGGTTGTGGTTGTTTGTGAGGGTCATTTTGAAGCAGAGTTGCAGATTTGAGGAAGATACTCCTCTGCTCAGCATATGTCTGTCCATAGAGAGGTGGTGTGGAATTCTTCTGGGAAGGTTATCCACAACAGCGTGGCTTTCACATCGGTGCGGTGGGATAGTGGCATCTGGCAGTCTTGCTGATTGATGGCAGTGAGCCAGAAATGGGTGTATTATAGGGAGATGAAAATGTGTAAATTTGAGTCTAGGGATGCAATTCCAAGTAGGTGTTTAAAATTATGACTGAGGGTGGTAGAGCCGAGGGGAAAGGAGAATGATTTCTAGCAAACAGTGCAAGTGGACCTCAATGGTGAAATAATTGTTTCTGGAAGCCATACGTGAGGCTGCACCTCCAAGGCCTGTGGCTTGAGTATTTGATCTAAAGGGTACCATTTGCAGATCATTAATGGGCTGGGTTGGGACCTTTGCCAGTTTTCCTATTACATGTTTCTGGATTCTGGCCAAAACCTTGTGGATGAACTCCAACCTCCAGACAGAGCCCCTTGGAGCTGAGAGTTAGAATGCGAGTGACCACTAGGAGTTCTGCATGGCCTGATGTGTCAGATATCCACCTGTTGCCATCTATCGTTCAGCTTATCTTGGATCTGCAGTAGAGTCTACATAACTTTAATGCACTTCACTGTTTTCAGACTCACACACCAGGGCAGCAGAGTAGGATGTGTTGACACTTTGTTGACTGGGCTACATTTATTTGTTGGTTCTACATCCTCATTTCTGTTTGAGCATGGTCCACTGTGGAATTGAATGATGCCCTGAAACCTTTCCATATTTGCTCTGGGAATTTGACAAAAGACAGTCTAATTCACCCTACATGTCTCATTTTTCTATAAGCAAAAACAGAGTAATGAAACGTAACTAACATATATTAAGTCCTATAAGTTCCAAGTCCTGTGTAAGAGAAACTTTCTATCATTATTGCTTAGAAATTCTTACAGCAATTTTATGAGCTACTGATTAGGAATGAGTACTTCTGTTTAACCTGTGGCAATTGTTTTTCTTCTCATGAAACCTGGGAGAGACTCCATCGTTTCCAGATAGAATGCATCAGATATTTTCCATTGCCTGTTGCCATTGTACACCAACTTTGTGATTTGAGAGTATACAGTAAAATGTTCATTGTGAAAGATTGCTGTCAAAACTTTCCCAAAGACCAAAATCAACTGTTCGTTCTTCCTTCCTACCTTTCCTCCTTTTTTCCTTTTCTTCTCCCCTTTTTCCTTCCTTTTCTTCTTGCTTTCCTTCCCTTTCTTCTTTCCTCTCTTCCTTTTTCAAAGTTTCATTGAGCATTTGCTTTGTAACAAACACTGTAGTAACTTGAGGTCTGTGTTTCATGTGATCTTTGCATTTGAATTTCTGTTGGTGATAGCAGTAATAGGACACCATAAGCTCTTCTGTAGCTTGCACTCCCAGGCTTCCTACTCTGGAAGTATTTGTGCTTGTGATTTTAAATGATACAAAATTATAGAAGGGATATTTTTACCCCTATGGCTAATTTCTGTTTGTGTTTCACTTCTAACCACTATTTCCAGTTATTTCCAGGACTGAGAGAAAAATTCTTTCTTAAAATACTTTTGCAGTTGAGTTCTAACTTATGTATGAGTTCCTTTTCAAGCATGTGAGACAAACAAAATTGCTTGAGGTCAAGATTTCCCTTGAAATTCTCTTAATCTGTACAATATCCAACACTCCATGGGACAGTACGCATGTGAAACAGAGACTAGTGGGAGAACAGCCTCCAGTCACCTGGTCACTCCAGGACAGAAGTTCATTTACAAGGAGAAACAACACTACTCTTTAACTTGCTTTTATTTTTTCTTGCATTCTTTGCTTTTTCTTCCCTCCCCCACTCTTTGCCTCCCTCTCTTTCTTTTTAAAATTTCTGACCTTGCTTATATTATTAAGGTTGCCACATTAGATGGTGTTTATAGTGAGTCCACTAACCCTCTGTTGTACCTTCACAGTTGTGTAGACTAGAGCGTGGCCTCATGAAATGTTCCTATTATCTGAATTAGAGTTTTCTACTCTTGAGATAAATGGTGGGCATGCATTAGTTCAATAATAACTGGCTAATATGGTAATAGTATCATACACGGTAAGATTATGTGTACTTTATTGGTTGACTGTGGTGTAAAAGACTCTTTGGCAAACGTAATATGTGTGCATAGATTTCATCTTTAGCATGCAGGAAATACACATTCTGGTTGAGGAGATCAGTTAGGGTGTCATTTCAATGGAGAGTGGGATATACTACAGCGTGGGAGAGGAATGAATGCTATGAGAACCCATAGTAATAATACCAAGCCCAACCTCTTTGTATCAGACAAGGTTCCTGGAAGAAGTGATGTGTAAGCTCAGCCTGAAGCCAAAAGAACACATGGGAGTCTTCCCACCCCTACTCCAGCAGGAATTGGTGGCATAAATATTTTTTTGGTAGAGGAATTATAGGTATAGAATCTCCAAGTGCAGACAATCATAGTATGTGCCGGAAGTACCACATTCAGCTAAATTAGCCAGGACTTGTCTGCCTTTGAAGCATTTACTTTGGGGAGAGGTTTGTGGGGAGCTAAAAGTACCCAAATGGAAGTCTTGAGTACTGACACCTATGACTGGTGAAGAAAAGATGAGCAGATCATACAGAAATTTTCAAAAGCTTGATTGACAGAATTTGTGTTTTACCATGTAGACTTTGGGAAGCTACTGGAGGGACTTCAAACAAGTAAGTGATGTAATTAAATTTGTATTTGTTGTTGTACCCTGGGTCTAGAAAGTGTGCCCTTTCTCATACAGCATTGTGAGATTTCATCCTAAACTTGGCTTTATGTAGAGGAGAAAATAAGAACAGGAATCCTTTCTTGATTTAGAGATCCTTTAAAAACACAAGTAAGTTACCTTCGAGATTACGGAGAGTGATACTTAAACTCCACCAGCCTATGCTTGTGCTTATAGAACACTAGTCCTGTGAAATGCTCTGTAAAGAAAGAGTTGAGTAAACATAGCATAGTTTATCCTTTTTGGAAACTCTCAATTAATATCAGGATATTCAACACCTTTGAGAAGTCTTGCAGTGAAGAATTCTGTTTAATTGGGTTGAATCCAGTGCTTATTGACATTATTTGACTCATATCTCATTATTGCTGGATATATATTAACATTTTTAGGCCACATTGTGGCAGAAAATATTGCTCTTGATGAAGGCCATTGTAAGAGTGAAGGCGGGTATGAAATTCTGTTTGGATTTTTTTTCCTCTGTGATAGTATTCCCTCTTTATTGCTACTTTTCTGTTATAATAGAGATTTGGGAACCCATCATTACCTTAAGCTTATGTAGCTATAATGAAGAATAGAAATGTCAGAGGAACATATCCCAGATACATTAAGTCCCATTGAAATAAGCAATCAGATTAATCACCATTATAAATTTTTTAAAATAGCAGAGCTATGGTTTATGCATCAGCAGAGGAATGGTGGCTTCTTGGTAAAAATTGAGTTTTCCGATGGTTATCTTATAATGACTTTCTAATGCCTTACAACATAACATTCAACTTTTCATAAAGCTCTTGGGCCTGAAATGACTCATTAACGTATGGTAAAGAGTGTAACATTTATTACCATGTAACAGCCACCCAAGAGGAAGATAAATCACTCAGGAACTCAGGTATGCATATTTACATTAAAATAGTGAATTTTCATTGTCCATGAATATTCATTGTATTGTGTATTAATACTCAGTAAGTAATACAGGCCTCAAGTCAATATTCCATGAAATCTATATTTCATAAACTAATGGCATGTTGGCATATGTATTTAAATATTTATTAAACCAATTCTAAACATCTGTTGTACTTGCTCCTAAATCGTGGGCTATTGATATTTTTAAAGCAGAATTTCTTTCCAACATCCTTCCAGTCATGTATCTTGAAGGCTGGTTGTTTAATATAGAGATATATGCTAGGAAATTTCTCTGTTTTGCTATCGCTGTGAGGTCAGAATTTTATTGCTTCTTGCTAAAGGCCACAGAAAGACTTTTATTGTTAAAAATCTCTATTCAGTGTAATCTCTGTAATAAAGTGGAAATGGGATGTGAGTAGTATCTCTAACAGTGATCTGTTATCAAGCTTAGGTTAATAAAGTGGTAAATTGATCCTTCTGTTTGAAGTCCCTTCCGCTGTCTGAGGTAGATATTACATCTCACATCTAGGCTTTTATAATGGGGTTTGCACTAATTATCAGCATCAAGATTTAGAATGGATTGATAAAATCATGCCCTTTTTTCTCTCCTTGAATTTGCAGAATCTCTTAAATTGGTGTCATAATAGTTTGCCCTCCACTGAATTGGCTAATATGTTTGCGAAAATAGATGTGATAGTGTTAAAATTTTGGAAAGCTATTTGCTGAGAGTTGGTAATATAGAGTTAGCTCCCATGACTACCGTGGTTCATAAGTCACAAAAGGCTTCTGAAAGGCAGTCTGGCAGTTAATCCTATGACATCTTAATAAACACTGTTGATGCATAGAAGATGGCTAGTCAACTGTAGCTCTTGTTTCTCCTGGGACTAACTCTTTTTGCATCTGGCCTCTTAATGTAATGGAAATCCGGGAGTCATGCCACAAAAGCTTCCATTTTTGAGAATATTGAATGATATGGTGCCATTTTTAAAAAGGTAAAAATATCAATCCTATTAATAGCTCACTTTTTTTCTTTTTTTGAATACTCATTAAGTGTGAGGCACAGGGCAAAGCATTTTACATACATTATCTCCTTGTAACCTCACAACATGTGAAGAAACTAGGCCCTATTACTGTTTCCATTTGCAGATGAGGGAACTGATTGAGGTTCAGGAAAACTAATTAATTTGCCATGGGTCACCTGTTAAGTGATACAGCTGTGTTCATATATAAGTTTTTCTGGCTCCAAAACCCAAGTTCTTAACCATATTATTGAAGGATCTTCCACATAATTGCCTTAGGAACTCTCTTTTCCCTTCTGGCTGGTTTGAGCTACCATGAATTCTTTTTTTGGTTATCTGTTGCTGTGTCACAAATCACTCTAAAACTTAGTGGCTTAAAAAAAATAAGCATTTATTTTGCACATGAATCTGGAATTTGAGTAGGGCTCAGTGGGGTGGCTTGTAGTCTGTTCCAGGAAGAGGAGGCGGGATGGTTCAGCTGGAGCTAGCCAGTCCACTTCTAAGATGGCCAACTCATTTTGCTGCAAAGCTATGCTGATTGTTGGCTGGGATCCTTTTTTGTTTTCCTTGTGGGTCTCTCCAGCTTTCTCCAAGTGAGGCAGTTATGGTCTAAGAGCTGCTGTGCCAAAGGAGCAGAGCTGCAAGTATTCTTCTTATCTAGCCGTGGAAGTAACACAGCACCATTTCTGCCTTACTCCTTCGATCAAGCAAGCCACTAAGGCCAATACAAATACACAGGGAGTGGAATTGGACTCTATATCTTAATGGGAAGAATAACCTATCACAATCTGTAACTTCAGTTACTATAATAACCAAACTGTTGTTCATCTTTCCACTCTAGTCCATCATAGAGTTTATTCTATTCAGTAGATGGAGTGATCTCTTTAAAATCTAAGTCAGGGCCAGACAAGGTGGCTCATGCCTGTAATTCGAGGCCGAGGTGGGTGGATCATGAGGTCAGAAGATAGAGGCCATCCTGGCCAACATGGTGAAACCTCATCTCTACTAAAAATACAAAAATTAGCCAGGCATGGTAGCACGCGCCTGTAATCCCAGCTAATCCAGGAGAATCACTGGAACACAGGAGGCGGAGGTTGCAGTGAGCTGAGATTGCACCACTGCACTCTAGCCTGGGCGACAGTGAAACTCCATCTCAAAAAATATATATATATACACACACACACACACACATATATATCAGATCATGACACTCCTGTGATGAAAATTCTCCAATGGCTTCCCATCTTCCTCATAAGATACAAAGTCCTTATGGTGGCCTCTATCTCTTTGTGTTGTCAAGTCCCCATTATCTCTCTGATCTATTAGGTTGGTGCAAAAAAGAAAGTAATGTCAAAAACCGCAATAATGTTTGCACAAACCTAATAACATCTTTCTCTTACCCCACCCACTCTGCTTCTTACTGTAATTCAAACTCGTAGCTTGCTTCTGCCTCAGGACATTTGTGTTTGGTGTTACCTCTTGTGCCTAGAACACTTCTAGGCTTGCCACGTGGCTCCTGCTCTCATTTCCTTTAGTCTTCTGTGCATATTTTACCTTCTCAGTGAGGAATTCCCTAATCATGTAAAATTGTAATTCTACTTCTACCGTTGAAAATTTCCTACCACTCTTATTCTGCTTTTTCTCCCTCATGTTAAGTGACATATTGCCTATTTACTAGTTTATTTAATGTGTATCTCTACTGACTAGAATATCAACTCCATGAAGACATAAACTCGGTTTGTTTATTTATCTATTTGTTTATTTTTTGCTGCATCCACCATCTTAAACATTACTTGGCACATCGTATGTGTTTAGTAGATACTTGCTGAAACCATAGTGGATTTCAACACAGGTTTTAACTTTTCATGGTGTTGATGTTTGTGAAGTATTTTAATTTGTGACTCTAACAATGTCTCCTAATGCCTTCAAACCAAATTTGGCTTAACAGCTCTTTGGGATTCCAAGTCATATCGAGGAGTTTAGGGTACAGGATCCCACTGAGATCACTGCTAATTCCCATCTCCTACCTTTTCTTTTGGGAAGAACAATAAAATGTCCAAAGGATTATTTTCTTATGAAGTTAAGCCCCAGTATACCTTTGTTTCCACAAATAATCATGCAATTACCGCGTGCCTAGCCTGCGCTAGTCACTGAAGATATTGTGGGACAGACACAACTCTATGGTGTTATGGTGTTAGTATTATGGTGTTAATATTATGGTGAATAAGAAAGATAAATAAATAAATAAATATACAGATACAGAAAGTCATTTTACAGATTGTAAAATGTGCTATGGTAGACTTATGCACTGGGCTGTGAAGGAGAACTAGAGGGGATCTACTTTAGTTAGGGTCAGAGAAGTCTTTGAGGATAAGATAGTCTTTAGGCCGAAACCTAGACAATGTCTTCTGGTCAGTTTTAAACTACTAACTAGAGGGATACATTCATTCAGCTAATGTTTATTCAGCACCTAATATGGACCAGATACTGGTGCTTAGGATTCAACAGTATCGAGACAGATAAAACTCTCTGTTTTTTTTTTTTTGAGCCAAAGATTTATTTATTCATTTCTTGCATTTGAAGTACTCTTCGATAACATCCTTAGCCTGAGACTCCTTTCCATAGTCCTTAACTACTACACAACTGCAACCAACCACTTTACGGGGTTTCCCCTCTCTGTCAGTTTTACAGAGGCCTACCCATTCTCCTAGTTTCTTGTTGTCATCAACCTTAATTAGGTTGATCTGGTGTTCAGCACAAAGGGCCTCCACCAACTTGACATACATAGGCTCATCACAGTTGGATGCAAACACACAAAGATGGGCTTGGCGCTTGTCTAAGGCTTTGGCAGCTTCGCGAATTCCACGTGCTAGGCCATCGTGGATGAGGGCGGTCTTCAGCACCTCTTGTAAAGCAGTATTAACGTCCATTACACCTCCAGCAGCAATGCCTTCCTCGGCCATGGCGGTGGGTTACGGGTGAAGCGGAATCTTGAACGCACCGAAGCCTCCGCCTCCGCGCGACTCCGCGGCGGCAGGGAAAGAGCTAAAACTCTCTGTTCTAATGCAGTTTACATGCTACTGTGGAAACATTATTTTCTAAATGTTGTTTATAAATCTAAAATTATTACATATTAAGTATATCATTTGCAGTCCAGTCAAGAAAGCAAACATCATACTAGGTTTTTCAACAGAGGGACTCTATTATAGGCATTGGTATTAGAGATCTGAAAAAGCAGAAAGAGAGCTCTGAGGTCATACAAAGGAAATAACTTCAGAAAGCAGCCTGTATGGTTGGATGGTGGGAGGATCAAAATAAAGAGTTTAGAGTTGTTTGAGTCTCGAGGCTCAGAGGAGGGATCCCTGTCGCAGAGAGCTCAGATGTCTGAGAAGGTGGCACTGGTACCTCTTGGGATGCGATGAGACCGACTCTGGGGAGCTGGAGACTGGAACCAACTTATGCTGCCAGGGCGAAGGGCCTCTGCCGGGGACATACTGACAGGAATAGCAACCATACGGGAAGTAGCTAGTCCACTCTGAGCTCCCACCTTCTTTAGTTTCCCCGTATTGCAGAATAATCCTAGGAAATAGAGTTTGTAGACTCCTCACTTGAGCGTTGCAGAAGAGCGTTTGGAAGGGTAGGTTAGGAGCCAAGCCACTAGTTTAATAATCAGTACAAATGGTGATATGTGCTGTGGAGAAAGACAAAGCGGGATAGGTAGTTCAAGGGTGGGAGGAAGAGCTTACAATTTACAGTAAGCCACTAGGAAGCTCTTTAACAAGAAGGTGACTTTGGAGCAAATTCTTGAAGGAAGTTTAGGAGGAACCATTGGGGCTGCCTTGAGAAAGAGTGGGCAACTGAGACAAGAGTGTTGTAGGGATGAGTAATAGCAAGTGCAAAGGCCCTGAGGCAGGATTCTTTCTCAAATATTCTAAGAACAGAGGCCAACATGTTTGATGCAGAATGAGACATGAAGCCATGTAGTGTAAAACTTTAGAGCTTAGCTTCCAGAGTAGGAAATCCTGCATTTTAATACCAGTTCAGCTCTCTTAAATAGATGGGATGTACTATATTTCTTTCCAAATCCTCATTTGAAAAGTGGGCTTATTTTAGTATTTTGCTCATGATTGTGATAAGGTTTTAGAGGAAAAGAGAATACAAAGTACTTTCAGTACTTGACATGTAGTAAGTGCTTTATAACTGTTCTGTGGTGATAGTGATATTAACAGACCTCTGTTATTAGGTGAGTACATGCTACTATTTATTATTATTATGCTTTTAAAAAGAGACTGGGTCAGCCAGGCCAGGAGGCCAAGGCGGGTGGATCACAAGATCAAGAGATCAAGACCATCCTGGCCGACATGGTGAAACCCCGTCTCTACTAAAAATACAAAAATTAGCTGGGTGTGGTGGTGCCTGTAGTCCTAGCTACTCGGGAGGCTGAGGCAGGGGAATTGCTTGAACCTAGGAGCTGGAGGTTGCAGTGAGCCAAGATTGTGCCACCGCCCTGCAGCCTGCCAACAGAGTGAAACTCCATCTCAAAAAAAAAAAAAAAAGAGAGAGAAAAAAGAGAGAGAGAGAAAGGGTCTTGGTATGTTGTCCAGTCTGAACTTGAACTTCTGTGCTCAGGTGATCCTCTCACTCTCAGCCTCTTGAGTAGCTGGGACTATCGGTGCGTGCCACTGCACCCAGCTTATTATTACACTTTGTAAAGGACCTAGAGCTTGAAAACTAGGGCAAGAAACTGTTTTTGATAATTTCTGCTGTTTCAATCCCCTGTACCCCTGTAAAGATTTTTGAATTGTGCATCAGTCAGTACTGCCTTCTCCAATGAACTTTATGATGTGTTCTCACCCTCATTTTCAGTATTTGGGTAACCCAAAGCATGTAAGTGACAGGTTTGCTATTATGATTATAAAAAATAGCAGTACTTTTTCTCTGTAACATATTGGACCATATGATTCGGTGTTGATTACAATGAAGCCTGAAGCGGCAAGTGACAATTCTGATGGCTGAGAGTTTGGCTGAAGATTCTCGGAATTCATCCCCAGCCATGAGTTGGTGCCGTGGACTTCGGATACTTAGCTGTTGATAGGGTTTATTTCTGGATGGTGGGGGTACTTGTTGTCTTTGGTTTTTTCATAGATTCTACATTGTTTACAGCATTAACTTTTTATATCTGAAAAGAGAAATAAGGGACAACTACCAAAAATTTGATCAGGCCCTATTTTGTGAATTTTGTATTTTCCGTGGCTTGCTTTTAGTATAAGTATCATTCATTGACATTGGTTGGTATTCATTTAAGCATTTAGAAGGCCACTTCTTTTTTCTTAGATGTCTCATTTTCTGTTTTGTTTATGTAAAACAAAACAAAAATTTATTATTCAACATTTTATGAAGTGGTTAATTTAAAAAATTATTCTCTTCAAATGTAACGTATGTTACATGTTGAGATTAGGAGCTCTCTGCATTTCCCAGCTGGTTCATTTAAATACCTTTGGGGTTTTTCAAATTATTATTATTGTTTGGTATTGAAACAACAAACCCATTGGAGACTGAGGCAATAGCTTCAGAATTTATTAAACACTTTGACTCTTTGCTTCCCTCTGGGCAAAAATGTGGGTTTCCCGGAAGATGAGAGCCTAACTGCTAGGTAAATAGGTTAAGAGGCAAGTATCTGGTGAAAACTTATAAGAGCTCCAGGATCATCTATCATATCACCAGGTCTTCCCTGGCTGACAGGAAGCTAATGGCAGTCTCACCCTGCTGCCAAATGGAGGAAATACAGATTGTCTCTGCCCTCTTTTTGCCCTTGATCAGCAGTTGCTGTGACAGGGATGACAAATCAGATGGAACCCAAGAGTGAGAACCAGTAAGCATTGTGTGATAATGACATTCACTTAATACACATGAAACAAAACACAACAAAAACAAAGCTCCCCAGATTTTCTTTTGTTGTTTATATGTCACAACAAAGGTATCCATTTCCTTTTGATGAAAATTATCTCTAATAAATATCCATTGATTGGATTTTATCTAGACTCACATTGGGTCCAGTTTGAATAGATGACAAAGGCATAATTTGCATTCTTGGATTAATGAGAATCCTATAGGCTTAAAGTAATGTGACTGTCTTAGAAGGCAAAGCACTCACCTGACATCTCTGAAATAAGGCCCAATTTCTATTAGATTCTATTTAAACATTATTGTCTTTATGTAACTTATAATAATTCAAAGTAACTTACAATAGTAAAAACTGCTTGATTTTATTTTTTTAAAATTGACTACTACTTTTCTGATAATACCTTTGATACCTCATATAGTATTCTAATGAGATAGTCATTTTTAAAGTCAGTGTGGGTAAAAACCAGAACGTGGGTTTATCACATCAGCACAGGCTTCTGTTCCTCACTGTCTGCATTTTCCAAGCAAATGTTTAGAAGCGTTAGTAATTGGGTTTTTTATGTTGCTGTTGTTAAAAAAAAAAAAAAATTCACCTCTAAAAGCTACCTAATTTGGCTTAACAATGAGACTGAGAAAACTAATTTCTATGACTCATCTATCTAGAAACTATAGTCCATAACATAAAATGAGCTATAGTTGTCACCAGAGAAGTACCACATAATGTGAGAATGTAATTGCTCATTGAGACATGAACTAATTGAAATGAGGGCAATAACAGTTAATCAGCTGGGTCTAGATGATTTTGTAGTTGCTCCAAGTCCATATATTTTTGGATTGTGATTTATAGTTACAGAGATCATTGGCAAACGTTAGATATGGTAATGGACGGGGGTGGGGAGTCAAAGCTATAGTTCAGTTTTCTGGGAATCTGCTGATGTCATTATTTATGGGTAAAAACATAAGCATGTTAGGAGCAACACCAGAGTCCAAAGAGTGAATTCAGCTGCCTGAGAACCCATATTATGACCAGGCTAAGCATTTCACGTGTATTGTCTCATGTAATCCTCATACACTTTTATGTGATATTTAAATTCTCATGTTTCTCAGCCTTTGCTCATGAGACACTTTTTGAATGTTTGAGTTTTTGATGCCAAATCTAAACCCCCTTCAAGGTAAATACCACTATAAATATGAGGGAAAAAAGCACATGTTAAAAAATGGAAAGATATGTTCAGTTTTATGCTACTTACTCTGTAGGCCGTCTTCAACACGATACTGCTGTGTGGCTAGAAATTTTACTGTTCCCAGTAAGTTTTCTTCAATACTATGAAGACCATGCGCGGGTAGTACTATAGTGTACCTTTCTTTGGTGTCGGTTTATTAGTATTGTACCCAATTCTTCTTTATTTTTTCAACAAGTTATATGTTGTATTCTATGATATTTCCTCTTGTTTACTTTGGTATAGCCATGTGTATACTTGATGGTAGCCAAAATAAAATTTACATATTCAAGGCTGTACACTTGAGAAGGCTTCAGAACTCTCATGCCTATGTCAACTGAGAACAAATGTATTTATTAAATGAACATGAACTCCTTTTTCTTGTATCTGTTTTGAATTGCTGTTGTAATTACTTTGTTTTAGTACCAGATACAAATTTATTTCTTTATATCCAGTTATATAATATTTACTCAATAAATATCACATTCATTTAATTATAGAAGGCTTTGATTATGTGAAGAATAACATGGTTAACATGGAATTAGGGCAATTGAGTTCCTCAAATTTAGACATTGTAGTTCAATAAATAGGTATTTTCTTATGGATCCTTGCTAGTGGCTAATGACTAGAATGATGGTATTTATAGAATGTGTTGACTTTGTGATTTCTTATTGAAAGATAATCCAAAAAGTTGTGGTTAGGAGCTATATAGATTCTTGTGTGACTTTGAAAAATGGTGATTAGGGATGGAAAATTTCGTCAAGGTTGGAAAAATATACCCCTCTTGGAAGAATTAAAGTAGGCATTACGTATAGAAAACCTGTGTTCCTTGTTAGAGATATAGTAAGTGATCCATAGTCTTTTCTTTCTTCCATAACCATTTCCCTTTAGAAGCACAGAGTATGTTGTGGTGGGGGGGCAGATACTGTTGTTGTCATGGCTAATGCTTACCGAATGCATATAGCATTTTACATGTGTTGTCTCATGTAATCCTCACACAGTCTTATCAAGCATGCATTATTATTATTCCCATTTTAGAGATGAGGAAACCAAGGCCCAAAATGTTTTCCTTGTCTATGATTGCACAGTTTGCAAATACCAGAGCTGAGATTTGAACTCACCAAATCTGATTGTAGAGTTTGTAACAATTTCTCTAGATTGCCATTCTGAAAGAGTTTTAGATCCCTGCAGTTTTTAGGAAAATGACATAACGTGGTCAGTGATTGCTGATCTCACTCTTTCTCTGAGTTCCCATATTGGGAGGACTAATGAAAGCAGCTGTTAAATTGAAAAGTAAATTATACTATGTATTATTATTTATGGAAATGTAACAACACCTCAACTAAATTATAATATTCATGAGAATAGCGATCATGTTTTACCCGTCTTTACATCTCTGCAGTGTAATAGTTTTTTTAACAACTTTATTGATACACAATTTATACACAATAAAATTCATTCCTTTAAAGTATACAATTCTTTAGTTATTATTATATGCACAGAACTGTGCAACCATTGAAACGATCTAATTTTAAATAACGTTCATTATTCCCCAAGGAAACCATGTAGCTATTAGCAGTCATTCCCGATTATTACTATTATTATTATTATTATTATTACTATTTTAGACAGAGTCTCACTTTGTCACTCAGGCTGGAGTGTAGTGGCATGATCATGGCTCACTGCTGTCTCAACCTCTGCTGGTCTTAAGTGATCCTCCCACCTCAACCTCCCGAGTTTCTAGGACTACAGGCACGTGCCACTATATCTGGCTAATTTAAAAAATTATTTTAGAGACGAGCTTTCACTATTTGCATAGGCTGGTCTTGAACTCATGAGCTATCATGCCTGGCCCCAGTTATTATTATTATTTTTTAACTAAGCAAGAAAGTTGCCAAATATTAGAAACATTCAGTATTTAGCATTGAGCATGCAAAATCACCTAATTTGTAGAAACTTGATATTCTTAATTAATCACAGCTTTTCACCAAAATAATTATTTTCTTTTAATATACTTTTGAAAATTATCTGGTTGAAATCATTGGAAGTAGTTCATTCCATTTTACACAAACAATTGCTATAATTAATCAGAGAAAGCAAAAGTATTACTACCTGCCATAATAGAGAGAGTCTATCTGCTCTAATCCCCTTTTATCATAGACAACTTTTAGCGCTAGGGTATAGTATTACTGGTTTCCTGAATCCCTCTTGGAACAAAAATGCCTCAAGGATAATCCTCAAAAGTTGATTTCTGATAAGTATGTATCTAATGTTGAAGATTCTAATCCTTTATGTCCTGGATGCTTTTTAATACTGTTTGAAATGAATCAATTACAGCTTGAGAATTCTCACGTTCCTGACTTTAATGAATGTGAGGCTTCCATGAGTTTGTATGTGCCAAAGTTCCTTCCCTGAAAAATGAGGAAAAAATGGTTAATGTTCAGGTTCAAGTTGACTTACCCGTGAAATGTTTTCTGGTCCACCTCAGTATTCTGTTTAAGAGGCAGTAAGACATAGTTCCTGACAGTTTAGATTTGGGATCAAAGAGGTTGTGGGGAAGGGTTTTATCAGCTTTCATCTCCCAGACCCTCAACTCCATCAGCTCCCCGCTGTGTTTCCTGGATGAAGACAGTGTTGATTTATTCAACCCTGGGTGAAGAGCTGTGGAAATTCAGCTGCACCTCGCTCCTCCACTAGTTTATCCTCCCAACCCTCCCCAATGTCTTCTCTGTGTACAGAAGTTCCCACCACTCTATAGTAACAAAAACCTGGTTTCAAGTCCTGGTCCTGCCACTTACCAGCTGTGTAATTCTTGGCAAGTCACATAATGTTCTCATCCGTGTCATAGGATAATAATATTACCTACTTTATAGTGTTGTTGCAAGGATTAAATGAAATAATGCATATAAAGAATAGATGTTGACCTAAATACAGATTTTTTAAGTGAACATAATGTTCTAATGCCTTAAATTTGCTGAGGGGTTTTGTATCCTTGCACATGAATTTATTTGGTCTCACAATCATTCTGTGATATAGTCAGAGCAGTGGTTACCCTTTTTGTTTCGCAGATAAGGACATTGAGTGCATAAAAGGGAATTTTCCAAGGTAGTCACATAATTAATTTAGTGGCAGAGCTGGATCAAGACTGGTTCTTCTTACATCAGCAACTTGAGCTGCTATTTTTGTTTATTACTGGGAACGATTTGCTTGCCCTAAACAAATATATACTCTCTTTTTGTTTTATATAATTCATTCAATAATGTGGATGGTCCACATTTTGCTTTGACATAATGTAGATCTCCTTGAAAGGTAGCATGTTTATACTTAAGTGAGAGCACCTGGCTTCCAGGAAAAGGATGCATGGTCAGTTTGCATAGTTCCTGTGGAGCTACTTGGATTTGGCACTCAATCCTTCATCCCGTGTCATAGCTATAGAGAAAAGAGCTAGAAGTAGGATCATGAAAACAAGATCGGATACTTCTCATCTCTCATGTCTAGGCCACTTTTGCAAATCATCAGCACAATGGAATAAATGCCAAGTCCTTATGTATTTCAAATATTTTAGGTGTGGTTTTTAAAATGAAATTCAAGTTCCTTCACCACAGTGTTCCTCCATGCAAGATGGAACCTGAAAGGGTTTGCTGATCCCAAACATGCAAGTTATAGCTGGAATAAAATAATTGTCTTTACACACCTGCTGTTGAGTGGCTTGGCATTATTCCATTTATGAGACACAATTACTGACACTTCTGTGTTGAGATCTGGGATAGAAAAAATGAGGTTCCTGTTTCTGACCTTTGTTATCATAGTTGAGCGTTTTGGATAGAGAATGCCCCATTATTCAAAATGGTGCTTCTAGAAAGGATCCATTCATGTTGCCCTGAGTGGCCTTGCTTCCTTGTGAAGTGATTTGTAGATCACCACATATAAAGTGTTAAATAACTCAACAACTTTCCCTGATCCCCAAGGAGGAGGCTGGCCTTCTTTATTTCTGTTTATTTTATAATGTGTTAGAGGGACTACAGTCAGTCACATCTCTTTTAGCTGCTTTCTCGTTTACAATGAGGCATCAATTCTAACTGGACACAGACCCAAACTGATTCCAAGTTCTTTGAAGACAAGGATCTTACCTTTTCAGCTTTGTTCTACTGGAGGGACAGCACAACTAGGGGTGGGTGGAGGGGTGTGTGTGTGTGTGTGTGTGTGTGTGTGTGTGTGTGTGTGTGTTGCTTAGTGACACTAGCAGTTTGAGTCACATTTATTCACGTGACCCTTCTGAGTCTGCATAGCTATCTCATCTGGGATTACATGTATCATGGATTTTTACCCCCTCTCTCCACTGTTCGTTTTCTAACCACTCCCACCCTCCAAAGTAGTATGAGCCATAGATTTTCTTTCAGCCCTTTCCATGGCACCGTGACCACCTTGCCCACACACCTTTTCTTTTCACGTTGGAATTGTTTCTGCTTCGACACACCCTTCTGTCTCTCTCTCTCACCTTTGGGTCCCTAATTCCTACTGTGATGGTATTTGGAGGTAGGGCCTTTAGGAGGTAATTAACCGAAGGTCAGATTCTCATGATAGAATTGCTGTCCCATGTAAAAAAGAGGATGGGCTCTCATTTCCTGCCATATAAAGATACAGCAAAAAGGCAGCTGTCTGAAAATCAAGAAGAGGGCCCTCTCACCAGACAGTTCTTGTTATGTTCCCCAGGCTGGATTTGAACTACTGGGTTCAGGCAATCCTCCCATTTCAGCTTCCCTTTGTAGCTGGGACTCCAGGTGTGTGTCAAAATGCCTGTCTCAACAAATGCTTGTTGTTTAAGCCACCCAGTTTATGGTATTCTGTTATAACAGTACAAACTAACGAAGACAAATCCTTATACTTACATTGAGGTGAAAGTCCCAAATTGACATTAATAGGTGTCTAAGATATTTCTAATGTTTGTCACTCCTGTTTTGTGATAATAGGATAATTCAGACCTCAGGCTCAAAGTCTTAGGCTACAGATAAAACAAAATGGCTTTATTTTTGTTGCATTTATTTTTAGTTACTATTTATGGCAGGATGAAACTGATTCTCCATTTGAGGTAAAGCTAAATGTTTCCTTTTTTAAAAAAATTATACACAGTAAAATTCACCATTTGTGGTGTGTGCTATGGGTTTTGACAAAAGCACAGTCGTCCAACCACCACAACAGGCAGGAAACAAAACAGTGTCCTCCTCCTTTCCCTAATGACCTGTGCTGCTCTCACCCTACATACCTGGTAACCACTGCTTGATTCTCCATCTCTATCGAATATGTGGAATACAAATGGAGTAGTCACACAGTGAGTAATCTTTGAGTCTGGATTCTCTTTCCCTGAGCATAATGTATGTGAGACTCGTCCATGCTGTGTGTATCTGTAGTTTTGCTGAGCAGTAGTTCTTTGTAGGGATGTGCCACAGTGAATTCATTCACCAAATGAACCACATTTGGTTGTTTTCCAGTTTTGGTTGATTATGCATAAAGCTCTTCTAAACATTTATGTACAGGGTTTTGTGTGAATATGTTTTCATTTGTTGTGAATATGTGTTTTCATATTCATTTTGTGTGAATATGTAAACATTTAAGAGTGGTATTGTTAGGTCATATGAGAAATTTATGTTTAACTTTTTAACCAACTGCCAAACTTTCCCCAAATGGTTGTACCATTTTGTATTCTTCCCAACAAGGCATAAGAGTTCTAGTTGCTCCATATTTTTGCCAGCATTTGGTATTACAGAAACATTTGTAAACCATTCTAATAGGTATATGGTGGCTAAGTATTTCCTTTTTACCTAAATATGTTTAATTTTTTTTTTTTGAGACAGAGTCTCGCTCTGTTGTCTAGGCTGGAGTGCAGTGATGCGGTCTTGGCTGACTGCAACCTGCGTTTCCTGGGTTCAAGCAGTTCTCTGCCTCTGCCTCCTGAGTAGCTGCGAATACAGGTGCCTGCCACCATGCCTGGCTAATTTTTGTATTTTTAGTAGAGACAGGGTTTCGCCATCTTGGCCAGACTGGTCTTGAACTCCTGACCTCGTGATCCACCCACTTCAGCCTCCCAAAGTGCTGGGATTATAGGCGTGAGCCACTGCACCTGGTCTGTTTAATTTTTTTTTTTTTTTAAATAAAAGGTCTGTTTCACCACAAAAGGCAGTTTGATTTGAGGGGTAGGTATTGAGTAAATCGTAGTGCTGATCGTCATATATGGCAAAAATTGTGCCAGAGGTAGGGTAACTGAGGGAATTTGGAGGACTAATACATTCTACTAGGCTCTAGCTCTATCGACTAAAGAATGAACTGCATGAGGCTGTCCTGGATATCTAACTGATACTCTGGATATTTACCAGATGCAAATGATTGTGTTAGAATAGGAAAATGATGATCTGTTCTTAATACGGAAGCAGTTGCAGTGACTGTCATTTTTTGAAGTCTTGTTAGGTTTTGACAAGCCAGACCCAGATTAATTTAACAGCAGATGATATCGTGGAATATTGACAGTTTAATCTTTGTGGGCTGATTAGTTTTCTTTAATAATCTGGCCATAAGACCATTTGGACAGTTGCTGAGTGAGATCTCAACATCTTGAAACCGGATGGCTTTGGGAACGTGAAGCAGTAGGAATTGGCTTATCAGAATTTCACCAGTAAGCTTTTTCTTTTTCTACCTCAACTGGATTTTTCAAGAGAATTTCTAGAATAAAAAGATAGAGTGAACAAGTTCCCAGTCCAGTTTCCTTTTTGTAGTCATGGTTTCAGTGATAAGGAAGGTCACTTTCTTGTTTCCTCAGCGGGAGTCTCTGAAGCCAGACACACTGCAAGTTTATGAACCATAAAATGTGCATAAGAAGCAGGTAGCCACTCAAGCTTTACTGGGTGAACTTCGGGGGCACTGCTAATTCATTCTGAGACACTCAGTAGGACATAGCTCAAATTAATTACTTAAGTTATGATCCAGTGGTGGGAAGGGTTGATATTATTCACTATTCTAGTACAAATCTTGGAGGTACTTAAATACTTAAAAAAGACCCTGTTTAAGTGATGAGCAATTTGAGGTTTAAAAATAAAATCAGGTGGAAAAATAGTACCACTTTCTGAAATCTACTTGTAGTATATTCCTATTCATCGGTAAGGCAAGTAAAGTATTATTGACCTTGAAGGCTGGCTTTCTAAGAGAGGCGAAACCTTGGAACATTGTTTGTGTGATTCAGTTGGAGTCTATAAGTCTTTTGCATGTTTTTTGTGAGGACTACGTTACTATTGAAGATACTTGAGTAAAATACCCAAGAATCAGGTCTTAAAATATTTCTTAGATGATTTCATTTAGTTTATAAAATGCCAAGACAACTACCTGCCTACTAATACCATTTGGAGCATGAGAAGTGTGTAAAGAAGGAAACAATCATTTCATCTCTTCCCATTTCTGAAGTCACCTTCCTGAGGTGGCTAACCACTGTTAAGGGTATAGTATTATTATACCCATTTAACTATGTGAACTCGTAAAACTCATAAACTTGTAAAACATGCCATATTCTGTTTTTTAGTGAAATGCAGTGATAGTTTACATCTTATTCTGTAACTTGTGTGTATATCACTTCAATGCACATTAAAGGTATTCCTTCAGGTAACTGCATGTAGATTTAACCATTCTTTTTCTTTTTTTTTTTTTTGAGATGGAGTCTCGCCTCTGTTGCCCAGGCTGGAGTGCAGTGGTGCGATCTCAGCTCATTGCAACCTCCACCTCCCGGGTTCAAGTGATTCTCCTGCCTCAGCCTCCCGAGTAGCTGGAACTACAGGCGCCTGCCACCATGCCTGGATAATTTTTTGTATTTTTAGTAGAGATGGGGTTTCACTGTGTTAGCCAGGATGATCTCGATCTCCTGACCTTGAGATCCAGCCGCCTCGGCCTCCCAAGTGTTGGGATTACAGGCGTGAGCCACTGCACCTG
The DNA here is from genome assembly GCF_002776525.5 of Piliocolobus tephrosceles. NCBI lineage: Eukaryota > Metazoa > Chordata > Mammalia > Primates > Cercopithecidae > Piliocolobus > Piliocolobus tephrosceles. The sequence continues at coordinate 70,860,518 of NC_045435.1, forward strand.
GCCAATTTAACCATTCTTTACCATGTACCATCATATAGCTAAAACATTTTCCCAAGGGTGGATCAACCATATTTCATTCAATCATTTCCATATTCTTGGACACTCATTTTTTCTGTGTCTTGGAGGGCTACTTTTGTTTTGATCTTGTTTGTTTGGTTTGCTGCAAACCACGCTGTCACAAATATCTAAGAACATTTTTTTTTTCTTCCTAGAGACCACAGCCAATAGGAATCAATAGAATTTTTAGGACAAATCATAGAGTTGACTAGATAGTTTTTCAAAGCATATGAGAGGTTTTTTTTTTGTTTGTTTTTTGTTTGTTTTTTAAGAGAGGTTTTCTTTTATCTGTTTCAGATGTCATGCTGTTTCAGGTAAGTATGTTTCTTGTTCTTGAGTGCTAGAAGTTGTTTGGGACATGGTACTGGATGTAGTGTAATGAAGGCAACTCAGACATTCTCATGGTTGAGAGCTGTACTGACCAGTCCAGTAGCCAGTAGCCACATGTGGCTATTTAAACTTAAAGTTATTAAGATTAAATAAAAGTTCATATTCAGTTTCTCAGTCACACTGGCCAGCCACTTTTTAATAGCTACATGCGGCTAGGGGCTACCACGTTAGACAGCACAGATATGGAACATTTCCATGAAGACAGGTTCCATCAGACAATGATGGTTAAGGATGAGGGATGCTGCCATCAGATTACCTGCATCCAGACAGACCACGGCTCTGCCCAACTTGTTATGTAACCTTGGGCAGGTTACTTCTCTGAGTCTGAGCTTCCTCATCAATAAAATGAGGGTCATAATAATCCTTACTTCTGGGTTTCTTGTGAAGATTATATACAATAATAGTACTGATTAAGTGCTTAACACCTCGCTTGGGACATAAGTGAACATCTGAGAAATGGAAGCTATTATTTTTTTCCCAGTGTTATATATTTTTTTCTTTTTTGGGGGGTTGGACACTGTGTTTATTATTAGCTTAAAGCTAATAACTGCAAGATATTGTTGGCCCAATTTCTAGCTAGAGAAACAGAAGGCAGTATTGTAGGCTAAGGAAAATCCCAGTTTGTCAGCCCGGTGGCTTTTTTTTTTTTTTTTTTTTTAATATGCTGTCCCTGAGAAACATGGTTGAATTTGTTTTACTCGTCTTCTGTCAGGAAGTAACCCTTCTGGCTTTGTTAGAAGCATGGTTTGTAATAATTGTACCCAACCCAGATGGCTCCTGAAAACCCTTTGAAATGCCATCTGCCAGGCGTGTGTCCAGCCAGCAGCCTGTCATTCTGTTACAAGAAAAGAGAAGGCGGGGTCCCCTCCCTGGGTCCTTTTCTCCACAACATCGCTGAATGGAGCCTGGTCAGGCTGGCCCAGACCCAGGGCAGGCTGCTCAGAGGATAGCTGGGAAACCTCCTGCTAGCCTTAGCATGGAAAGGTTTTGTCTGGGTAATAAACCCTGAACGGTTTATGGGTGGAGACTTGCCCGCCCACCCACTCCCTTCCCCTGCTGCTCTAAGGCATCCTAAGCATATTGATTTACATGGAAAAATGGGATCTTAGTTTCATGTTTCCTCTGAAATCTAGCATTTTTGACATTCTTGATTATTTTGAATCCTCTCAGGAAATTAAGACCCCAGGGTGATTGTTGTCTTTAGGGTAAACCTGATAAATTGGATCTGAAAACATCATTGAAAGAATGGCAAAGATGGCTGCAGAAGGAGAAAAAAAATCAACGTTGTCTGGTTTGGCAAGACTATAAAACCCAATACATTTTTTGTTTTGTTTTATTTTGTCCTCACTTTTTTTTTTTTTTTTTCTGAGATGGATTAAGGTAATGGAACTTTGGTATGGAGGCTGAATATGAGAGTTGCCATATAGAACATATTTAGGACAGATCCTTTCACAGCAAGTTTCAAAGAGATTCTATTCTTGCACTGCACTGGAATTCCCAGTGTGATGTAGACTGTTTGTGTTTTACAAGTAGCTGGCTGAACAGCTTTTTCACTTGGCTCCAAGACATCACACCCTCCTCCTTTGCTCCTATCTTGCTGGCTATTGCTGTTTAGTCTCTTTTGACGATCTTTCTCTTACTCCCATATTGTAAAAGTTAAAAGTTCTTAGTGTTCACTCCAAACTTCTTGGCTTTTTTTTCCCCGAACTCTCTCTGTAGATTTTATCTTTCTGTCTCTTGCCTTCAGATGCCTTTGGTTTACTAATCAACTGATCACCCTTATTATTATTAAGTTTACATTCCACCCTCTACTCTGACCTTCAGACTTTTAAGATCAGCTGTGCTCCAGCTCTCTGTACCTAGCTATTAGGCATTTCAAACCTAACATGTCCAAAAGTGAACTTTTGATTTTCCCTTTTCCCAAAACCATTCACCTCAGCCTTCTCAGTCTCTGCAAATGGCACAGCCCATTTGCCCAGGTCACAGCATAAGTATTTCTGTCTTTATTCTTCTGTCTTTCTTACATACAACATCCAGTCCATCAGCAAGTTCTATTAGTTCTGTCTTCAAAATATAGACCTAACATGGTGTGATGAGCTGACATACTTTGTTTTTAAATTTAATTTAATTTTAAGTGCTGGGATACTTATGTAGGACGTGCGAGTTCGTTACATAGGTAAACATGTGCTGTGGTGGTTTGCTGCACCTGACAATCCATCATCTACGTATTAAGCCTCACATGCATTTGCTATTTATCCTAGTGCATCTCCAAACCCCTGATGCTCTCTGTCCTCCATCGGTGGGTGGCATGGAGAGCATCAGGATAAATAGCTAATGCATGCGGTGCTTAATACCTTGATGATGGGTTTTACTTTTAATATGACTGTTCTATGGACTATACTGTAGCTCTTTAAAATACTCTGTTTGTAATAGAAATCTCACTGCTTCTTATCAGTTCTGTCCTACTATTCTAGTCCATATGTTGATTACCATTCACCTGGACACTATGGTAACCACCTAACTGGTCCCCCTGCTTCTATTCCTGTCCAACCCACCTTACTCTGTCAAAACTTGTTCTCCTTGAAGTCAAAGAGCTTTAAAAAGGAAAACCAAGCCGAGTGTGGCGGCTCATGCCTGTAATCCCAGTAATTTGGAGGCCAAGGTAGAAGGACTGCTTAAGGCCAGGAGTTGGAGACCAGCCTGGGCAATATAGTGAGACCCCCCCATCTGTACAAAAAAAAAAAAAATTAGCTGAGTGTGGTGGCACGTGCCTGTAGTCCTAACTACTCAGGAGGCTGAGGTGAGAGGATCTCTTGAGCCTAGGAGTTCAAGGAGATATATTGTGAGCTGTGATTCCTCCACTGCACTCCAGCCTGAGCGATAGAGCAAGACTCCGTCTCTAAAAAGAAAAAGAAAAGAAAAGCCAAATCAAGGCACCCCCTTGCTCAAAACCATTCTAAGGATGGCATTCCATTATCCTTAGAATAAAATACGAAGTGTTTTCTGTGGCCTACGTAATCTTGCCCCTTGCTTTCGTTTCCAGCCCTTTTTTCATCACTGTACTGCAACCATGCTGGCCTTTCTGCCCTTTCCTCAACACACCAGATCACACCTTTATCAAAGCCTTTGCCCTTCCCTCTGCCTGGATGCATTCCCCATCACCTTTGCATTCGCCAGGCTCTTCCTCATCACCTAGCTAAAATCGCTTCCCTACTTCTCCCTTGCTTCCTCCTTCCATGAGACTGTCTAAACCTTTAACCTATGTTGCTCCGAGATACCTTCTGATCCTTCAGTCTATAGAAGAATGATTTCCTCCTGATACTATATGCTGTATTTATTTATATACATATTTATTTTCTGTGTCTCACAGTAACATATAAATTCCATCAGGGCATGAGCTTTGTCTTGTTCACAAGTGTTTTCCCAGTGCTTGAACTAGTGCCTGGCATATGTTGGGGCCTCAGTAAATATTTGTTGAATAATGCCATGGCATTATTCATGGCAATATATAATGCCATGAATACACACACACATACATATACAGATATATATATATATATATATATATATATATATATATGTATGTATATAATAAGAGATTATTATAGTGGGATTTGAACAGTAAGATTCCATCAATTAATTCTAACAAAAACATAAACTATAATGTCTACTAAAAATTATTGAGCAAAGCCTTCAGAAAGGATTATCTCATTCAATACTCACAACAAACTTATGGATTAGGTGCTATTGTTATCCCTATTTTGCAAACAAGGACACTGAGAAATAGTAGACACTAAGGAACCTGTCCAAGACCACAAGTTGGAGAGGTAGACCATGAACCTAGCATTCCCGCTCCAGACCACTGCTCTTTAACAGTATGTGATACTGTCTCTATGTTTCCTGTGCCTGATACTTGATATGTAAATTTAAAAGTTGTGAACTACCTCAAGGGATTTGTCATCACCTGCCAGGGGAGGCACAAAATGGGAACAAATTAGGAAACAGTGTAAGAGTATCTGACTTCTTTAACCCCAAGGTTCTAGCATGCTGATTATGAGAAGCAAACATCTATAATATAACCATTCTATGCCCAATTTGCAGCTATTTAAAATATTGAGATTTCATATAGAAGAATTGTGTTCACTAAAAATACATTTTGCTTGAGTAACGTTTGTACTAAGTGTTGAGTGTTTTTGACTTATGAAAATTATGAATATCCAGTGTAGGTGTGGATGCAGTCATTCACATGAGCAAATGATCAGAGACTGCACAGCACTAAGAACTTTAGGGCCACTAGGCACATACGGTTGGTTATTTAATTCCCAGGCATAGGGAAATATCCTTGCTTATTATATCGGAAAACATTGGTGTTAAATCACCACCACAGGTAATAATGCCTTGCAAAATGAGCTCTGTTGAATGTAACAACAGAAATCACATTTTTTGCTCTCTCTCTTTTTTTTTTTTGGTCTCATAATATTTGACATAGGCTCCTAGTACATGGTACATAGTTGCTGCTTGGCTTATTTTCCTTTCTTGACTTATGTGTAAACCACATTCTGCTCATTGCTTCTACTTTGTTGACTGAGATTGGGCTAAAATGTTAGATCCACAGCCCAGCACCTGAGCTAGGTGACTTTTGTTCTCTGGATGCTCTGCATTATTTCATAAGAAGAAGTGTTACATTTGTCAGCCACTGAGAAGATGACCAGATTAATTCAGGGGAGGAATTTTCTAGTAAATGCAGCGTCCTTTCTCCCTAGTCGGAATTCATGGATGGCCTCTTTTTGCCAAACATATTATTTACATGAGGAGCAGCAGCATTTTAATCGCTGAGAGACGTCCAACCACGGATCTTGGGCAGTCAGATTTCTCTAGTAATGTGTTTATGCAGCAGGTGTCATTTTCTTTAAAGGGCTTTGGAACTTGCCGGTTGTATTGAGGAACACAAGAATTTCAAGACCTGTGATAAAAACACAGACCCCTTAGGATCTGAGCTTAAGGTGGATACGTTTTTAGTATTTACTAGAGTCCTAAAAGCTGCTGACTGTGAATGTTGTCTGTATAAAATCCAGTTCACCTTTTCTATTCAGTGCATTGTCAAAAATGGTATAAAACTCTCTCTAGGTGACCCAGCTGTGCTTGTTTTTCTCTCTCTCCCATTTGGGGTTCCCAGGCACTAGAGTGTGGAAATGAGAATGCTGTTGTGTTGTGTTAGAAAGAAGTTGCCTTTACTGTGTCCCTGTCTGGACAGATGAGGCAGCAGAGTCTTAGGTACGCCAGCTTACTAAACAGGTTATTTTAATTACACCTGGATGTGGAACTTCCTGTTTTAGTTGACTGATGGTTTGTCGTGCCTTTGTGTTTTCTGCTACAGGCACAACCCGATCTCCCAGAGAAGGAGAAGTGCCTGGCGTGGACTATAACTTTCTGACTGTGAAGGAGTTCTTGGACCTCGAGCAGAGTGGGACTCTTCTGGAAGTTGGCACCTATGAAGGTGAGTTACTTGTACGGCAGCATAAAAAGCTTCTCTACTGGGTACTTCAGAGGAGCCCAGAGCCATGCAGGCAAAAATGTTTTGTGGAATCTGGAGGTCTAAACAAATAACAAGAGATTGCAGTTCACTTTAATATGACGAATAATAGATAAAGTCTGTGGAATAAGGCTTTGTGGAGCTCTTTAGAAATAGTTTTTGTTTTTCTCTAGGAGTTTTCTTTTTTAATTTACCTATTAAAGTGTGCAGGTGTGTTTTGTTTTTTAATATGGACATGTATGGTATTAGAAAAGAAGGAAGAATCATGGTTAATCACAAAATGTGACCCTATAAGTAGTGTTGTTTTAATCTTGAAGAAATAAAATGTCACCTTCCTACTGATTGATTTTTAATGTATTTTTATGTGATTCATAAAGTAAACTATTTTTGTTTGTTTGTTTTGAGACGGAATCTCGCTCTGTCACCCAGGCTGGAGTGCAGTGGCACGATCTTGGCTCACTGCAAGCTCCGCCTCCCGGGTTCACGCCATTCCCCTGCCTCAGCCTCCCGAGTAGCTGGGACTACAGGCGTCCGTCACCAAGCCCGGCTGATTTTTTGTATTTTTAGTAGAAACGGGGTTTCATCGTGGTAGCCAGGATGATCTCAATCTCCTGACCTCGTGATCTGCCCGCCTCGGCCTCCCAAAGTGCTGGGATTACAGGAAAGCAAATTATTTTTAAAATATTTACTTAAATAATCTGCATATACCTGTCTCCCACCTGCCTAATTTAGGATTCAATATTATAAATAATCTGATGACTCTTCTGAAGTTGATGTCAATACAGACATGCATGTGCATGTGCATATATACATGTGTGCATGCATGTTGTATGGATATTCCCATTTCTTCCCTGTTTTCCCCAAAAGGTAGTATACAGTACATGCTGTTTGGTACCTTGCTCTTTTTGTTTAACAGTATGTCTTAATAGGTCATTGCAATTCGGTAATAAAGCACTTCTGGTTTTCTTCTTTTTGAAATATAATTACAAAAATTATAATTCCTTTGTATGGGCATACCATAATTTATTTAACCACTTCCCTCTGAACAAATATTTGAGTCAATTTCAATGTTTCATATTTCTAAACACTGCTGAGTTGAATGACATGAATGTATCATTTCACATAGGTGCAAACATATCCATAGGATCAGATCCCATTGCTGGGTCAAAGCCGAGTGTGGTGGAAAAAAGCATGTTTTTCTGAAAACAGTGTTATAGCTTGATTACTTTTTGGAGTGTTATTATTATTTGAGGCGGAAGTGGCGCAATCATACTATTAACTAGGACAGATTATTAACTTGGTCAAGTTATTATGTGTATCTCTTTACTAACTCTTTAAAATTTGGATTTATTAGGCATTCACAGGAGCATTTTAAAGATTAGGCATAAACATAAAGGGTAAATACAAAGTAGATTATTATTTTATTAGGAACATTCTAGCTTTAATGTGATAATTGCTCCTGTTATGGTGACTAACAGTCATATCATGATCATGAATCTTAAAGATGCTGTTTCTGGTTTGATATTCTTTGGAGAAGGGGAGGAGCATTGTCTTTGTACATAGTGCTCATTTCCAAACTGTGAATATACAGTCGACAGTGTATATTAATCAAACTCCTGCTCATGAAGTCAGAAATTTTTATTTGTTTGTTTTTGAGTATTGCTAACTATCAGTTGGCTTAGTTTCCTGAAACTACATGTTGGGATGTGACTGAGTGGCTGGTGGGCTGGGCAGGGGTCCAAGAATAATCGAAGTCTAGGAGTGTATAGAGGGAAGGGGGAGGGGGACTGCGGGAAGGTACAAGGAGCTTCTTCAACTTGTTGTCAGCATGCTGTCCTCACATGTTGTACATGTGAATTGAGCTAAAACTTCAGTGGCCGTGGATAGAGCATGTGTGACTCCTCTTTGGTTAGCAGAGAGAGAATTGTCCTCATCTGAAATCAGTTATTATGCCCATCTGGGAGGCTTCAGTCATCAAATATACAAAACATCTATTTACATTTTTGGAGAGGCTGGGGTAGGAGTGGTTGTACAAAGCAAAAGAGGATTGGGTCGGACAGGAAAAACTTGTGATTTAGACTCCAATTTAACTTGAAAGATGGAAAGTAAACTCGCTTTATTCAGTGTTAATGGAACAAATGATATATAGGTGGAGTCAGTTCTTTTCCTCATTTAATTTTATCATTGCAACAGAGGCACTATTATCTTCACTGAATTTTTAGATGGAGACACTGAAGCCAAGTGGCATTAAATAACTTTTTCAGAGTTGCATAGCCAGTTCTAGAATGCTAGAGCAGGAACCAAACCCAGCTCAATGTGACTCTCAGATCCTACACTCTTTCCTAAAAACCCCAAGAATATCCTAGATGTAACTAAAAAGCTAAGGAAAGTAGCCATTAGTACGTGAAGCTAACTTCCTTGTGTGTAGCGATAGAGGAATGTTTTTCAGAAAATGTCTGATTGTCTTATAGAAAATGGTGCCTTTGTGAGTGTTGCATAGTTATTTTGGAATTGGAATTTTCTTAGGTGCAGGATTAATCTTTTCCACTTCTAACCCATTTGACTGTGCAGTGTTCTTCAACCTTTGGCCTATTAGCAACGAAATTTCCCTACCACATGAGATGGCTCATAAGTTTTTTTTTTTTTTGGAAACAGAGTCTCACTCTGTCGCCCAGGCTGAAGTACAGCGACACAATCTCAGCTCACTGCAACCTCCGTCTCCCGTGTTCAAGCGATTCTCCTACCTCAGCCTCCTGATTAGCTGGAACTACAGGTGCATGCTACTGTGCCCGGCTAAGGTTTTATATTTTTAGTAGAGATGGGGTTTCACTGTGTTGGCCAGGATGGTCTCAATCTCATGACATCGTGATCTGCCTGCCTCGATGGTGCTGGGATTACAGGCATGAGCCACCACACCTGTAATTTTTTGGAACTGACCCGAGTATACTATATTGACTCTTAAAAACTGAGAGCCAAATGGAATGTTTATTAAATGCCATATACCCTCATAGGAGTAGGGCTGGAAAGACATTTAGAGAACTTTCTCTGTCTTTGCCTCCCCTGGATAAGTCCCTTGATGGTGGCTGCTGTCTATTGGTGGACACTAACAAGCTTGCAAGCCCTGCTGTCACACTGCCTAAGTTTGATTCTCAGCCCTTTTGCTATTGAGCTGTGTGCCCTCCGGCAAGTTACTTAATGCTCCATGTCTCCATTTTCCCATTGGTAAAATTAGGATAATAATAGTGCTTCCTCAGAGGTAGGGCTAAATGAGACAATAATTGGAAAGGGCTTAGCAGAGTGTCTGACACATGTAAGCTCTCCATCAGCATTAGCTCTTGTATTTACACGCACCTAGTTCTAAATTGCTCCCGTAGTGGATCCCTTTCCTCTCTACTAGTCAGTAAACCAGCAGATTTGCCAGTGAAATGTCTTTATTTACTTCCCAGGTACTCACCTTATTTTTTACCCTCCTGAAATTGCTTTCTCCACACCTCTACTGGTTCCAGAGAGGAAAAGTCTACCGCAACAATACAAAGTACTCTTTAAAGCAAGACATGTATAAATGTTTAAGTAACAGTAATAAGCATACATGATGGAATAGTTCCTACAGTAAAAGACTTAAAACTAGCTAAGTCCTAGTTGCTTCCCCTCTTCCGTATAGGTAACCATTATTAAAGATGCTAGTGCAAATATCTAGAAAACTTATATGTACACGGTATATATGTATATCTTGTTTATTTCACTCTGTTATTGCCCTTTGCCCTTAACACACCTTGGAGATCTTTCCACATTACCCCATACAGTTTCACCTCATTCTTTATAAATGCTGCATAGTATCCCAGTGAATGAGTGTGTGTGTGTATGTGGGTGTGTGCGTGTGTATATATGTGTATATATATATACACACACACACATATAATGAGTATCTCAGTGAATGAGTGTGTGTGTGTGTGTATGTGTATGTGTGTATATATATATGTATATATAACTTATTTAACCAGCCCCCTGCAGATGGACATTTTAAATGTCCCCTGTCTTACCTCCCCCTTCTGTTTTTGGTCGTGGTGTTATAAACAGTGCTTCAGGTATCTTGTTATACAATTAAGAGCATAACTGTAGGGTAAATTTCTGGTAGCACAGTTTTAAAGCAAGCCTTTTAATGCATATATAATTTATTTCAACAAGTATTTATTGAGCATTTATTTCAGATCAGACTTTTTTTGTGAGGCAAGGGATATGATGTACAGAGTAGTAGACCAAAACTGCCTGACTTTGAAGGTGCTTATGTTTTTTAGTAATTATTTTTGCTAGTGCTTGTGTGGCACATAGTAGGTGCTCTTCAAAGTGCACTGTATACACAAATTCATTTAATCTTCGTAACAAGCCTATGAGGTAATTTCTATTTATGTCCATTTTACAGAAGAGGAGTATGAGGCCCAGAAAGGCCAATAATCTCTTCTTAGTTCACGTGGTAAACCAAAGATAGAGCTGGGATTCAAATTCAGGTACTCTGGCTGCAGTCTACAGTCTTCCCCCACTCAGTCTTGTGAGGCGGATTAAACATAAACAATTTTGTTGGGCATGATGGCTGACACCTATAATCCTAGCACTTTGGGAGGCTGAGGTGGGAAGATTGCTTGAGCTCAGGAGCTCGCGGCCAGCGTGGGCAACATGGCAAAAGCCCATCTCTACAAAAAAATACAAAAATGAGCCAGGCATGGTGGCGTGCACCTGTAGTCCTGGCTACTCAGGAGGCTGAGGTGGGAGAATCACCTGATCCTGGGAAGTTCGAGGTTGCAGTGAGCCACGATCACACCACTGCACTCCAGCCTAGGCAACAGGAGTGAGACTGTATAATATATGAACGAATGAATGAATGAATGTAAACCATTTTAAGAAAAGTGATGAGTGAGCCGGGTGTGGTGGCTCACACCTGTAATCCCAGCACTTTGGGAGGCCGAGGCGGGCAGATCATTTTAGGTCAGGAATTCGAGACAAGCCTGGCCAACATGGTGAAACCTCCTCTCTACCAAAAAAAAATACAGAAATTAGCTGGGCTTGGTGGTACATGCCTATAGTCCCAGCTTCTTAGGAGGCTGAGGTGGGAGAATCACTTGAACTCAAGAGGCAGCTGTTGCAGTGAGCCGAGATTGTGCCACTGCACTCCAGCTTGGGTGACAAAGTGAGACCCTGTCTCAAAAAACAAAAAAAAAGAAAAAAGAAAAGAAAAGTGATGAGTGTTCTGAGAGAAACTACACAGCGCTCCAGAAGCTTACAGGAAGGGCACACCATTTCATCTAGTTTTGGCAGACACCCTGGAGGAGGCGAAGCTATGTGAGGACTATGTTTCTGCCACTTTGGGTCAGGTGAGAGGCTGGGAGATGGTGTTTGAGTTTAGTAGTCAGCATGGGTGGTGGGGCCTGAATCCACAGAGAGTGATGTGATGATGAACCAAGAGAGGGTTAGAAGGGTGGCTTCCAGAAAGGGAGGGGAAGCAAGCACACCCTGTTTCCCTTAGAACCACTGCTGTCCCATAAGAACTTCTTTCCTTGCTGGGAATATTCAGTATTCTGTACTGTCCGGTATGGCAGCCGGTAGCCACCTGTGGCTCTTGTGATTGAGAAACTGAGTTGTAAATTAACTTTAATTCAATATAAACTCATTTAAATGTAAGTAGCCACACATGACTGGTGGCTCCAGTTTTAGAGTCAAAGCTTCTGAAAGGAAGGTTGAGGACCTGCTCAGCAAGATCATCTCTGTCCTCACCAACTGACTTCACAAAGCAAAGCGTATCTTAAGAGTTAAGCTCCTTTCAAAAAGAATCATCATTTTGATCCTCCCAAAGAGGATGTTATGCAAAGGAATGATGATCTTCTTTTGTGGATACATTCTTTGACAGGCGAGATGCAGACAAATAGAGTGAACCAGTGAAGCCTCAAGGCCCAGTAACCTTCAGAATTCTCTTTCAAGCCCAATATTTGCTTGATTTAGATTGGTAGGGATGTAGTAAATGGAACTGCAGTAAAGTTAGTTTCTTCAGATAATAGAACTGAGATCCAGAGAGAGATTGGTTTAAGATACTGCAAGGAATTAGGAACATAGCCTGGCCAAATGTTGCAGGACTGGGATGCTTTTATTTGCCTGTTGCCTGAAAAGTAATGCTTCTTTTGTAGCCTCAGTTACTAGTTTGTGAGTTCATTCATTTATTTATTAAAGATAAAATGCTGAACAAAAGCAGACATGGTTGTGGTCACTGTCTTCATGGGTCTTAACTGTCTAGTGGACAAGACACATTATTTAAATAAATAAATATCCAATTTTAAGTGTGCAAAGGTCTTTAAAGGAGACCATAAGATGAGGAGAGTGGATGTCTATGGAACTGAGAAAAGGTTCCCCTGTAGAAGTAGTAATTGAAGTGAGGTCTGATGGGTGAGCTGGAGTTAGGTTGCTGGATTTAGCAAATAAAAACACGGAACACCCTGTTTTGCATATCATCTGGCAACACCCGTTGGAGTTGGCTTTAGACCACATTGGTGATGGTGGTGGTAAATAGTCAGCTGAATCTAAAGATATTTATGTGAAAAGCTGAATTTGTTAATGTATTGGTTATTGTGAGAAGGAGGTAGAAAAGACAGATGATGGTAATCCTGCTGAGATGACTCCTAGTTTCTGTCTTCTATAACTAGATAGATAGTGGTACCATTTGTGAAAATTAAAAAATACTAGAATTGGGGTAAGTTTGACGGGCAGAGGCTGCATCCTGAAACTTTCTATCCCCCCCAGCAACTGTAACACTGAGAGTTGCATATACTCCCAGCAGAGTAGAGCCCCTTCCTAGCTATGTAAGGAATCTGATTATCACCCCTCACAAGGCATAGAAGTTATTAGTAGAGTTTGTCATTGATTTCCACTTTATAATTTGAACCAGCTCCTCATTCTGTCACTGAACAGAATTGGCATCAAAGCAAGGCAAAGAAGACAAGAATAAGCACATCTTTCCAACTTGGGCCAACTTCCTAATTGTGGCACCAAGTTAATTTATTTGATATGGTGCTTAAAATAAGTCAGCGGAACCATTTCCCTTTTCCCTTGCTTTTCTTGTTTGTCTGTTGACATTTTTGCTCTGCAAGACAGGTCACTGCCTCAGCCAGCCCTTGGGACTTCTCTAGGGGAGAGTTTACACGGGATGAAGTATTCAGTGGAGAGTGAGGGTCCAGACATGGCTGTTTTACAAATGCCTCTGTGTAGAAGAGGCTGATTACACACTTTGGGCATTGCAAAGGTTTTCCTTCAGCGTAGAAGTGCAGTGCCAGGGTGACATTTCAAATTGGAGTTATGGGTTGCATATTTCTGCATGTTAATTAGGAAGAGGATGTTAGCATTCAATAATGTTGTTGTTTTGCTTCCTAGAAGGTCTGCAAAAAGGCAGCTGCCAATGGTTTAATTTTTGGGGACACAGAGGTAAAACAGGGGTGAAGAGAGTTCTTGTTTCTGGTTAAAGAAAACGAGACTGTCTGGAGTCCTGTTCTTTGGCAGGCCCTAGAAGCAGTCTGTTGTGATGAGCTCTGTTGGCAAACTCTGCCGTGGAATGTTCTCTGTTGATAATGAAAGTGACCAGATGAAATCTGTGCTATAATTGGCTGTTCTTCTGCTTATGAAGATGGGGAGGCTGGAGAAGTTTTCTTTAATTCCCTGCTTAGAGATCCCCAAAGATTCCTGGAGTTAAAAGCATAGATGTCAGAGACAGACTAATCTGTGTTTAAATGCCAGTCATCAGTTTTGACTTGTGTGAATACTAGTTTCTTTATGTGAAAATGGGAATATTGATGCCTTTTTTTCCTGTAAGATTGTTTATGAAGATTAGAATAAGTGAATAAATGAGTAGTGACAATCGGTGCACAATAAAGGTAACTTTAAAAAATGTTGTTATTTGAATATGTGTTTTGATAATACACTCTTCTACACGTTAACCCTATTATCTGTCTACAACATCTGGCCTGACTGGAGACTGCTAGAGTTTATTATAGGCTAACATTGTGCCAAGCACAGTGCTGGGTGCTTTATACACATTGTCTAATTTAATCTTGACAAAAACCCTATTAGGTTGCCATGATTTTTATCTTTATCCTATATGAACTGAGGCTGAAGACAGAGAGGTCCCTTATGTCACTCAGGGTCATAAAGCTCTTATATTGTCCTCTTTGATCTGGTATTAGAAGCCAAATGGCACTGGCAAGGACAAACTGCTAATTATAGGACAGTGGTGTATTGTCCTTCTGTGCGTGAACATCGTATTTTTGTAGGGTGGGGCAGGTAGGAAAAGGAAGAGTAAAAAGAAAGGATTGCAGTTTTGTGAAGGAACTGTCGTGTGCTGAGCAAGCAAGTAGCAAAGCGAAGTGAGGCAGATCTTGGTAATTCAGATATAATTGATGGACTGGAAAGAAAGTATTGTGAGTCGGCCGGGCGCGGTGGCTCAAGCCTGTAATCCCAGCACTTTGGGAGGCTGAGATGGGCGGATCACGAGGTCAGGAGATCGAGATCATCCTGGCCAACACGGTGAAACCCCGTCTCTACTAAAAAAAAAAAAAAATACAAAAAACTAGCCAGGTGAGGTGGCGGGCGCCTGTAGTCCCAGCCACTCGGGAGGCTGAGGCAGGAGAATGGCGTGAATCTGTGAACCTGGGAGGCAGAGCTTGCAGTGAGCTGAGATCCGGCCACTGCACTCCAGCCTGGGTGACAGAGCGAGACTCCGTCTCAAAAAAAAAAAAAAAAAGAAAGTGTTGTGAGTCATGCTATTAAAAACTGGATCCACAATACAGGTTTTTAGGAGGATCCCAGGCTGGAATTCATGTGCATGCTCTGCACTTATTCATTTACTCATTCTGCAGTGAATTACCGGGTAATGATATGTGCCTGGCACTGTGTCAGGCCTGAGAACACAGTGGTACCCAAAATCAGATGTGGCCCCTGGCCTCTTGGAGCTTATAGTCTAGAGATGAAGACTGGTACTGAATAATTAAACAGTCTGCTATATACAATAAAGGGCATTAGGAAGGGGAGGTACCTGGTTCCTTGAGAACATATAAGAACTGATAAGGATAGCTTTGGTCTAGTCTTTGGGGTCAGAGATACTGTTGCTGAGGATAAGCAGGCAGTAACAGGGTGAGGAGCAGAGGGAGGAGTGAGTGCAAGAGCTATGAGGTGGGGAAGGGGGCACAGTTTACATGCTGGGGGCTGAAAGGCAACCAGTGAGGTCAGAACAAAAAGAACAAGGTGAAGGCAATTAGGACAAGTGCTTGGAGAGTGGGCCTGGGGCAGACCACTCAGGACCTTGAGGCCAAGGCAAAATCAGATATGCTGGATGTCCATGTATTCATGTACTCTATACATATTTGCAATATACGTAAAGAAAGTAAGGTTTTTGTACCCCTCCCCCCCAAAAAAATTTTTTTGCCTCCTTGGGGGTGATATTGCCCCGGTTGAAAATGCATGCTATAGATTCCCAGCCATGGGTGGTCACTACCATCCTGTTCTCGGGCTTATTTTCAAAAGCTTGTCTCATAGGAAGAAGACAGACAAGTACCCCCAATTCCCACCCCCATCTACCCTGGACCAGCCATGTAACTCCATGGCAGGCGTTTCTGCCACTTTGGGCCTCTATGTTTGTCGTCTGCAAAAGAGGAATGATTTTCTCTGTCCCAAATGGCTTTGCTACACAAACAGTGATCCTTGGATCTCAGGCCCACCCTGATCATTATTTAATGTAATTTAATTGTTTGCACATTGAAGCTTGACAAAACTGATGTATGCCATATAGAATGATTGCAAAGATCATGTTTCAGTCCAATTTTTACTTTGTATTTCCCATGCTTGGCATTAAAACGGTTCTCTGTAAGGAAATGAATGAATGAATGAATACTAAATTTATATAATTTGAAAGCCATACAGATTTGGTTCATCCTAGCTTAAATTCCAGGGTTACAATCCTCCTTAAATATTTTATAAAGCTCTAAAAATTGATTCGCAGTGCCTATTACTTTTTAAATGTGTGTCAGAAAAATATTTTTTTTGGCTTTGTCCTGGCCAGAGATTGTGCTTCTTAATTAAGGCCAGCAGTGGCTTCCTCTTAAGTCCTCCTTTGCCCTCCGCTTTCCTCCCTGGCCACCCTCCCTGTTGAGTTTTGTTGTAGAACCAGTTCTGAAAATAGCAGCAGAGAGAACAAGTTTCCACTTGGGAGGGAGCCCAGCCACTGCAGGAAACGTGTGTTGGATAACGCAGAGCCTGTGGGACAATCAGGCTCACGGCTCCTAGACACTGTGCAGCCTACCAAGTGATAGCCCCCAATTAAGTTTTTAATCACTTATAATTTTTCAGATGATTTTTATTTAATACCATTAAGTGGCACATATTGTCTGTGAGGTTTGTGTTTCTACATGGCTAGACATTGTAAGGTTTGTGTTTCTGCTATGACTAGACTTTGCTTGATTGTGACAAGAGTGCAAACCTTTGCAGAAGGTGGAGTGTTTCTGGAAGGTTAGGGTCATGAACTCAAATGCCTGAGGGGCCAGACAGGTCAGGTAAGAGGGTGAATAGTCTGCGTAGAGGCAGAGAAGACCAGTGGTGACTGTGGCAAACTGGAGCATACGTGACCCATCCTGCCCATCGCTGCACGGTAAGGACAGTTCACAGCAGAGTAAGACAGCCAGAGTTGAAATAA
Organism: Piliocolobus tephrosceles; assembly: GCF_002776525.5. Lineage (NCBI taxonomy): Eukaryota > Metazoa > Chordata > Mammalia > Primates > Cercopithecidae > Piliocolobus > Piliocolobus tephrosceles. The sequence continues at coordinate 70,877,215 of NC_045435.1, forward strand.
GACAGCCAGAGTTTTTGTCCAAAAGCCCAGGGCCAAAAGCAAGTCCTCCAAAAATCACTTCACTCAAAGGCTAATCTGTGAATTATTGAGGACTTTTTGAAGTTTGAGGTTTTCTTACATCTACTCGTGCCTCTGCTCGTGCCCCATATCTGCCCATGCCCTTGCATTGCCGCAGCCTTAGGGCACTGTTTTAGATGGGGTCCAAGATCTTTGTCTGCCAAGGGTCAGGCAAAACCAAGAGGGAGAGCAAAAATTTCTCTGCAGAAATCCTTGATTTAGTATGTTCATGTGAATTGGCTTTAGACACATACTTGCCTTTCAGTGTCCTCTATAAGAGATGGAGTCCCTGGAACCAGACTTTACACTTTGTCAAGCAGGGAATCCAGACTTCAACTAGAAGCTTTCTAATTTTAAATGTTGGTCACTAATCCGAATTATTTTAAAACAGTGGTGTATGAAAGTTTGAACACTCTGCAGTTAGAAAACCACTAGACAGAAACTTTTCTATAAAGGTTGTAGGTTTCAGTATGGAAATAAGAAATAATGGAGAGATTTGGATAATAATAACACCGTCTCATATGTAACACCTTATAGGTTACAGAGTACCTTTGAAAACTCTGCATTAGTTAACTGTCACAATCCTATGAGGTTGCTACAGCTGGTGCTACCATTCCCATTTCACAGAGAAAGTACTAGAGAGACTGAGGGTGGAAGACTTGGTTATTTGGTTATTGACAGGTTTGCTTGCTTAGTGCTCAGTTACCCTGTGTGACACTTTGGATACGTGATCTCCGATCCTCAAAACAATGTAGTATGGGTGTCATTTTAAAGATTGGAAACATGCAATAGCAACTTTAGATAGCATTTATCTACCCTCACCATAGTGGCAGACTTCAGCATAGGTTAAAGGCAGACCGTCTCATTTTGTCCTGCTAACAGCTATTCTAGGTGTAAACTAGGTTCTCTTAGAATCCCAAGTTAAAGGAGGACAAAGACTTGCCCAGAGTCCCACAGCTAGTTAGTTAGTAGTGGGCTTTCAACTCTGAACTGTCTCTTCCAAGCCTTTCACCCCATGATACGGTGTGCCAAGGCTCTGCAGTGTTGCTCATGGGCCACTCATTAAAGCCAGTGAAATTGCTTATGTTTGACAGTTTATATCTTCTACAACAGCAATTTCATATAGTTCAACCTAATATTATCTACTTTATCTGCCTCCACTCAATGTTAAACTAATTTTCAGAAACAGGAAACCATTGTGAACAAATGGATTGTTCTGGGTTGTATGTAGTTGCATTGACAGATCTGCTAATCATTTATTAACTTAAGAAAGATTTTGAACTTGAAAAGTGAGGATGGGTACCTAATGGAAAATCCGCACATATTTGTCAAATTTAAGTGGAACTTTTATTTTCCGAGCACTTACTATTTCTGCCATAAATGCAGATGTTGAAGTTTTAATTGATTTTAAATGATTAATAATTCTATGAATGCTACTTCAGTTTAATGGCACTGAAAGTGAGGGATATGGCTAGGAAATTATACACATAAAAATTATGAGGGAGGGATTCCACATCTTTCAGTAGAAGTTTCTTATTTTTAGACATTAGCCTTAGTTTAACATCTGACTCGAAAATGTACATGATGTCTTGATATAATAATGATTGTAAGGAATGAAAATTAAATTCACTAGAACCTAGTCTCTCTCCTTTTTTTCTCACTGTGCAGATTATTTTTAAAATAGTTAACGATTATACTCTCCTAAACTTCACTAAATAGTCTTCAGTTACTGAGAAAGTTAACAGTTTGGCCTAGTTACTTACACCTTCAATGAAGGCATGAGACATCCTTTGATACAGCCTCCATAGAAATGCAAGATTAAGTGCATTTCTTGGTTGACACATGTGCTAATTTTTTCTTTGCTCAAGTGTTAGCCCCTAAAGACACATGTGAGATGCCTTTCTTCAAGCTGATTCGACTCAATTCCAGCGCCTTTAAGTTGAAAACCTGAAAGAAGATTTTTGAAGATATGGATAAATTACTTCCTATGAAAACACTTGAATGATTGAGTTGACTGTAAACCACCAGAATATTCGTATCAGGTTTCTACCTGGCATCCTTCAAATTTGAACATGGTGCTCTTTCATGTACTGCATTTAAAAAATGTGTATGTTGAGTTTTCCTGCTGATACAGACTATTACACTCCTCTCAAAGAAAATGGGTGTGTATCTCTATACATTTTGATGTTTCAAAAAACATTTAAAAAAACTATTAAACCTTTTTCTCTTAGAAAAGAAACCTTATTGCCAGGTGTGGTGGCTCATGCCTGTAATCCCAGCATTTTGGAAGGCTGAGGCAGGTCGATCACCTTAGGTCAGGAGTTCCAAACCAGCCTGGCCAACATGGTGAAATCCCATCTCTACTAAAAATACAAAAAAGTTAGCAGGGCATGGTGGTGCATGCCTGTAGTTCCAGCTGCTTGGGAGGCTGAGACTGTAGAATCGCTTGAACCTGAGAGGTGGAGGTTGCAGTGAGCCGAGATAGTGCCATTGTACTCCAGCCTGGGTGATGGAGAGAGACTGCATCTCAAAAAAAGAAAAAAGAAAGAAACCTTATTGATAAGAATAAAACCCAGTAGAAGCAATTTTTTTTTTTTTTTTTTTTTTTGGAGACAGGATCTAGTTCTGTCACCCAGGCTGGAGTGTGGTGGCACAATCTCTGCTCACTGCATCCTCAACTTCCCAGGCTCAAGAACTTCCCTCTTCAGCACCCCCGAAGTACCTGGGACTACGGGAGAGTACCACCAAGCCCAGCTAATTTTTGTATATTTTTTAGAGACAGGATTTTACCATATTGCCCAGGCTGGTCTTGAACCCCTGAACTCAGGTGATTAGCCCGCCTCAGCCTCCCAGTGTGCTGGGATTACAAGCATGATCCACTGTACCCTGCTGAGAAGTGAATTCTATATCTGTATATCTCATGAAGACCAGGCTATTATTGTCTCCTTTTGCTTTTCTTTTCTTTTTTTTCTTTTGGTGCTTGTGTAATAAAATGTGTTTCTTATGTAGCTATGTACTGAGGTTAGACAATGGGGTTGGATCCTTGGGAAGAAAGAGTGTGTATAGGATTTATTATTATTTACAAATCCTGCTTTACTAAGCATAGAATTACAAACATTAGTTAGGATTGATTCAGTATCTCAAAATCATTTCCTATCTTCCTGGCCTTGCTCTGAAAGATGCAAAGTGGTAAATGGAGCGATGACATTCTAAGGTTGATGTCTTTTATCATGTAGCCACTGAATATTATTGTTATCAACTGTGTTTTTCAAACGTTGCTCTTGATGAACCACCCTTTATGATTTTGTTCATATGGAGAACACGTATTATTTATTTAATGTTATCTTTAAAATAACTTTTAAAAAATAGCTGGCTTTTTAACTTTTCAAAGGGAAACTCCTATTATTACCATCACTATTATGTATTCAGCTTATTTCTTATTATATAAAACTGTCTTTTTAAACTTCAAGTGAAAAATAAGTCAATTTTTTAAAGTATTGCTTTTTTTCTTAAATTCTAAAGGCAAACGTTATATTGCTCTCATAACTTACCAGTGAGATTTCTCTATAGCAAATTAAAAATATATGTATCTATTAAAATAAAAAAATTAAAATGTAAAAATCTATTTATGTACAAGTGAGAATCACATAGCACACTATAGAGGGACCTAAATCAAACTGGGAAAGAGTGGCTGAAAGTGAAGATGGGCCACTACTGGAAGAGTGACCCATACTGGGTGCCACCATTGACACAGGGTTTTCTGTTAAAACTTGGCAAGGGTTTGTTCCTACCCCTCACGACTGTGAGAGTCAAGCCTGCCATTCAGCTAAAGAGGCGCCACGTGGGGTTTACTGTCTTCCTTTTTAAATATTGCCCTGGTTCCCTCTTGACGAGTCCCCTTATTAACGGAAGGTGACCTCAACTTTTTAGGCCTGTAAGAATGCCGGCAGTAATGAATTTTTTATCTTCTGTGAGTCTTGCTCTAAATTGGATTCAGCATTATGCTGGTGCATATATGTAAAGAGATGACCAATTGATATTCAAATGTAATGAGGAGGAAGGTTTACTATTCAGCATAGCCTCCTTTGTTTTTAGCCCTAGTAGGTTCTTTGCACTAAAACAATACAGCTTTCCTCTTCCCATCTGAAATCACTGTGTCTAGCTGGATAGGAAAGACATCTTTTCTAACCCACTCCAGAAATAAAATACAGTTTGTTCTGGTTTTCTAGTTTAATTTTTTTAATGTGACTAGAGATTTGGATGTGAAGTCTTAAAAAAAAAAAACAAAGTATTCCTTTTGAAACATGCAAATGTGTCTCTCTATCACCTAGGAAACTATTATGGGACACCCAAGCCTCCTAGCCAGCCAGTCAGTGGGAAAGTGATCACGACGGATGCCTTGCAAAGCCTTCAGTCTGGCTCTAAACAGTCAACCCCGAAGCGAACCAAGTCCTACAATGATATGCAAAATGCTGGCATAGTCCATGCGGAGAATGAGGAGGAGGATGACATTCCTGAAATGAACAGCAGCTTTACAGGTAAAGGTCAGACCATGTTGCCCTCAATGGACCTGGGGAAGGGATGACAAGGAGGCTTTTGCATACAGTTTTGAAAAGGATGCTGTTCTCAAGAGGGATTTTGTAGGGTCACCAAAATTCAAACTTGGACCACACAGTGCTTGCAGAAGAGATAGTCCTTTCCCTGGTCTTCTTTTCATGCCCCTCTACAGGAATATTTTAACTTCACCAGAATACCTTAAAGGAGCTGGGGGTGAATGTATGAAGAAGGAAAATGAGAAATCAGCATGGTTTCTTTCTCTTCAAAATGATATATGTATATAAATAGCTGTATTTTGTTCATTGATTTTTTTTTTTTTTTTGAGGGGGGGATCTTGCAGCATCTCTACCATTATGGCTGATTGCTATGAAGCAAAATATGAGAATGTGTTTTATCAGTGTAATGTCAGTTGATGCTGTATGGAAGGCCAGCAGGACCCTCTTACATCTTTGAAAGCAGAGATATAATGGAAGGATATTATGTGTTCCGTTAACTTATGCAAAATTGCTATATGCCTTAAAAGGGGGAAAGATGGAAAAGTAAAATTCTATCATTATATCCTGTATATGCCTTCTATATTATATAGCCTATGTATTACTGGCTATATTATATATCTATTTTATCTATATTCAGGGCTGTCTACCTCTGAGCTTAAGTATGTTGTATTTTATGAAGGGTTGTTTATTATTATTATTATTATTATTATTATTATTATACTTTAAGTTCTAGGGTACTTGTGCACAACATAATTGTGAAGGGATTTTCAAGGACAAGGCCTTTGGGTAAGGCCATACTGCACAACTCCAGGGGGCACCATTCACAGGGTATAATGTGTGTTCCCTGGAGGGCAGAGGTTGTAGTGAGCCGAGATTGCACCACTGCACTCTGGCCCGGGTGACAGAACAAGATTCTGTCTCAAAAAATATAAATAAAAAAATAAAATAATAATAATAATAATAATAATAATAATAATAATAATAATAATGTTGTGTGTTCCTTGGGTTAGTGCAGTGACCCAGAAGAGCTCAAGAATATTTTTTACTATATAAGGATTTGACCTTACATAGTAACTCCAAATGTAACAGCTGAATAAGATAGGAGTAACTTCAGTCTATAGTGTTGTGCATTAGAAGAACATCTTGTTTCTTCTGTTGTCCTGTACTTAAATATTGTATTTAATATTTTAGAGTTATAGCTATGAATAAGTTATCCATTTTCAACATATGAGATTATCCTCTCCCATAGTGACCTTTTCTCACATTACCATACTTTGGTTATTGATTAGCATCAGCCCTGGGGAAGGGAGAGATTACTAGACTGTTTTCCCCTGTGCTACCAACTCTTAGCAGAATATTTAGGAAAAGTTTGTTATTTATGAATGCTGTCTGCAACCTGTATGGGCCTCACTGAGGTTTTTAAAAATTTATTAACTAAGCTCAGAAGCCTACAATTTATCAAATGGCAATAAAATTTTTTGGATGAGTTTATTGTTATAGCAACTGGATAGCCCAACATTTGTGCAAGAAGTGTCAGGTAAAGACAGAAGAGATTTGTTTCTTATCCTGGCTTGGCTCTTGGTAGTTGTCTTCTTAGGAACATTATGCCTAACTCATCCATGTATAAAATGACTTGCTAGGAGTAGGTCATTTCTGAGTTTCCCCTTCTAGCTGTATGAATTTGACTCCATGGAAATTTCTTATTTTCTCAATTAGAATGGGTTAGGCCAGTGCCTGCCCTATAGTTGTAATATCCAGAAGAAATTTGCCACCTTGTACCTATGTTTTAATTGAAATCAGCTGGTTTCATTCATTTAGGAATCTTTCGTATGTTTATAGTAGCCCTTACCAAAATGAAAACAGATCAGGAAAACATGTTAACATTTCTTTCAAATAATCTCATACTTTAATGCCTTGATATTTTGATAAATAAGAATAGCAAATGATGGTGTAACCTAAACCATAGTTGTGGTCACAGAAACAGAAGACCTTGGGGGTAGTGTGCAGCAAAACAGTTCTGCCAAGCAGATTGGGTGGTCCCCAAGAAGCTTGTGTGTCTGTATTTGTCCTTCATTTATTAAATAGATTTTTTGGTAGAAATAAGGAACAAAATAGAGGTAGTTGACTGTAAGTCTAGATGCAGTTTCCTATTTCTAACTACTATCAATCTCTCTCTAGAAGCCATGCCTCAGAAAATTTGACCCCATAAAATCCCCACTTGAAATCCTGGCATCTTAGAACAACTTGTGGGCCCAGATCATCATTGCCAAAGTCAGTCTGATGATTAGTTTCCACACAAAACAGAAAGCTAAGTGGCACCTGATTGTGTTCCTCACGTTCTTGTCTGATACCAAGAAGGCCAGTAGGATGCACTGAGGAAAAAGTGGCCTTGAGATATGTACGTGATGGGACCTCTTCACAACGTATGGAGCATGTTGACTGTCCCCTCACTTATAACACTACACCTGCGACAGCTGACAATCTGTCATACACTAACTCATGCTAGATCTTTCACATAATTAACAGTACCCAGTCCATACGTATGTGAAACTAGTGGTGTCAAAGCATTTCATATTCTGAACCACGTTAAATAGGAATCCACCAGCCACTTTGCATGTAGAGTGACAGTGGCATAATGAGGTGTTGGCTCCTGCTTGGGCCAGCTATGATAAAGGCATGAGCATCATATCAAAATGTAGAAATATTATGGAGCCATTAAAATGATATTTACCAGGATATTTTTAATAACTTGCTGCTATTTCTATCTTAGCTGCCTTTTGCTTGAGTCTTTTGAAGAAGGTTTGTTTCAATAACATGCCTAAGTAACGCTGGGACTGTTTGCAGACAAAAGATCAGGGAGCCTATTGGCCAGAAGCATCCTGAGAAGACAGCCCACCCCTCCTTTCTGCAGTCATTGATTAAGGCAGAAGCTGAGCGGTGGGCAGTCATCCCAGATGCTCACCGTGGAACTGACTGTGAACACAAAGCAATGGGAGAGTCTTCTACAAATTATGCCCAAATTATGGGCCTAAAAAGAGTCCTTGAGAAAGAAGACTTCCTATGTGGGCTTAATGAAGGTAGAGTTACACTGTTGGCCAAAGCACAGTTACATACACAAAGACTTTTGCAAAAATACTGTGTTTTTTAGAGACACCTTAGAAAGTGTGTAACAAGGGCGGGGCACGGTGGCTCATGCCTGTAATCCCAGCACTTTGGGAGACTGAGGCGGGCGGATCACCAGAGGTCAGGAGTTCAAGATCAGCCTGGCCAACATGGTGAAACTCTGTCTCTCCTAAAAATACAAAAATTAGCTGAGTATGGTGGCCGGTGCCTGTGATCCAAGTTACTCAGGAGGCCAAGGCAGGAGAATCACTTGAACCCCGGAGGCAGAGGTTGCAGTGAGCCGAGACTGCGCCATTGTACTGCAGCCTGGGTGACAGAGTGAAACTCCATCTCAAAAAAAAATAAAAATAAAAATAAAAAAATAAGAAAGAGAATGTGCAACAAATCACTACAACTAAAAAAACTAAAAAGTAACAGGTTCATTCATGAACACCTCTGAGAGACATCAAAACATTACTTAATCATGTTTCTAGGCTTTTTTCTTTCAATAATCCCTGATATTCTTAAACATTAGGTTGCTGACACTTTTTTTTTTTTTTTTTGAGACGGAGTTTCACTC
>NC_045435.1:70885906-70887025 GCF_002776525.5 Piliocolobus tephrosceles
CCCAGCTAATATTTTTAGTAGAGACGGGGTTTCACTGTGTTAGCTAGGATGGTCTCGATACCTTGACCTCGTGATCCACCCGCCTTGGCCTTCCAAAGTGCTGGGATTACAGGCGTGAGCCACCTTGTCCAGCCTGACACTTCTTTTTTGTTGGTAGACAGTGATAAAACATTGCTTTGGAACATTAAGAGATAATCATTCTATAAGATCTAATGTTTCTCAAGTATGGACTATATGGCAAGCACTTTGCTGACTTCTTTATGCATATACCAGGGAGGTCAAATACCTTGTCCAGTATCACAGAACCAGTGAGGGAGGGTCAAAGCTGCCACTGCAACCCAGAAAGTCTGACTCCACACCTACTATGCTATTTGTGTTTTAAATCAAGTTCATCAGCTTTATGGAACCTCAAAGATTATGACTGGTTGTACACAGTGGGAGATACATATAAACCTGAAGCATGTATAATTTAAAACGAACTTAAGAAATTTTCTTTGACTTGGCTTATGTTCTTGAAGTCACCTTTAAAAGTTCCCGTGTGTGTCGGGGTGTGTGTGTGTGTGTGTGTGTGTGTGTGTGTGTGTGTAAATACTTGGAAGCTTCTGATTTACTATGAATAAAAATGTCATTCATGTTCGTTTATGTTTTACAAACCATTTTTACATGTATCCCATAAACCTCCTGAAAATCTTGAGAGAGAAGCAATCCAGATATTACCTTTCCAGTTTTGCAGATGAGAACCCTGAAGGACTGTGTACCTGTTACACCACTGAACAATGGAAAAACCAGGTTCCCTGTCTCCCTATTCCATCTTGTTCCAGTATTCCATTCTACCTGTCCTCTTTGGTTTCAGTGGTAACCTTTAGTAAGAAAGTGGTAGCAGTGCTCCTAAATCTTTGGTAAATTAAATGAAAGGTTTTGTTTGTTTGTTTGAGACAGGGTCTCGTTCTGTCACCCAGGCTGGAGTGCAGTGGCACAATCACAGCTCACTGCATCTTCAACCTCCCAGGTTAAGTGATTCTCCCACCTCAGCCTCCCCAGTGACTTGGACTGTGGACACGTGCCACTACACCCAGCTAATTTTTTTTTTTTTTTTTTTTTTTTGAGACGGAGTCTCGC
>NC_045435.1:70887125-71105305 GCF_002776525.5 Piliocolobus tephrosceles
GGTTCACGCCATTCTCCTGCCTCAGCCTCCCGAGTAGCTGGGACTACAGGCGCCCGCCACCACGCCCGGCTAGTTTTTTTTGTGTTTTTTTAGTAGAGATGGGGTTTCACCATGTTAGCCAGGATGGTCTCGATCTCCTGACCTCGTGATCCACCCGTCTCGGCCTCCCAAAGTGCTGGGATTACAGGCTTGAGCCGCCGTGCCCGGCCCACCCAGCTAATTTTTAATTTTTTGTAGAGATGTGGTCTCGCTATGTTGCCTAAGCTGGTCTCAAACTCCTGGGCTCAAGCAGTCCTCCCTCCTCAGCCTCCTGAATAGCTGGGATTACAGGCACATGCCACCATGCCCAACAAAAGATTTTTCTGAAATCACAGCATGTGTCAAAGTCAAAGCCATGACTAAGGCTGTGAATTCTTGAGTCTGCCATATGTCTGTGCCAGCAGCTCATTTTTGGACTTTCCATTTTCTTTCAGAGAATGAGATTCAGATTCTGTTGAGCTGAGAAGAAGATATAGAAAGATATAAAATAAAAACAAATACTTGGATAATTTAAAGTAAGATCTAGTTGCTGGAGGGATTTTTTTTCCTCCAGGAAATTAAAATTACTGAGAGATTTTCCCAGAGGGCTAATATTCCCTTCATGCAGTGTCTGAGAGGGAAGGACTTTTTTTTTCTTGGTAAACATGTATACACTCAGTGTTAAATTGAGTGCATCTCATTTCATATGTAGTGGCTTACCCATTGGCACTACCCTTTTCCTGTTATATCCAGTTTCTATTAAAATAGGTTAATTAAAATTTTTAAATGAAATTATTCTTTCTCCTTATCATTCTGACAGTTTGCTGTCTCCTAAGTGAAAAGTCAGTCACTGAGTTTGGACAGTTGTAGTTCCAGTAAGAGGTCTCAGTCCCAAGCACCCACTGAGCACGCCGCAGGTACCAGGCACTTTGCATGTGTTAATTCTGTTCTCATGCCATGTACATTATGCCCACTTTACAGATCAAGAAATACGTGCTCAGAAAGGCAAAGCTGCACAGCTTGAAGCAGACAAGACTATGATCTGTGGTCTGTTGTTATAACCTATCCTTTTTCTACTTATTTGTAACATATTTGCAGGCTGGGGGCCAGGTCTGGCCTGAAGACAAAATTGATCATAATTTTGATGAAGATAGAGGTACTTTTGCTGCTGGCAACTACTTACTGTGGCTCACTATGTGCTAGACACTATTCTGAGTGCCTTATCCACTTATTCCTCCCCACAGCTCTGTGAGGTAGGGATTGTTTTTGTCCCCATTTTCCAGATGAGCAAGTGAAGGCACACAAGGTTAAGTACTTTGCCCACATTAGTAAGTGGTAAAGCCAGGATTCAAACTTAGGTAGTGAGGCTCTCCGGGGTCAGTGCTCATAATCATGACCTTTCATTTTTCACTGGTGTCATACTGCATTATTTTTTAAAGAAATTATGATTGAAAACTTGGGAGATTTTACATAAAAATACAGATTTCCAGCTTGTCTTGAAAAGTCAGAAGTTTGGCAACCCCAAGTCCACTCTCCTCCAGGGCACAAACTGGCACTGAGTGCCCAGCTCCCTTCAGCCTAGACCCACTCTCTACACATCTCATTTGCATCTCTGGCCTGGCACTGGTGCACGGAGGAGTATGTAGCCGGAGACTGCCCCACTCTCTGCTCATTGGCTTCCGGCAACACCTGTCCTAGGAGCCAGAGGTTCTAGTGATTCTGGAACATGGCAGGTTCAAACCAAGAAAGGGGTAGAGTAATTCCCAACTGAAATTAGAACTTTTTAAACAATTGATTTTCTACATCATTTTTTCTTTTAGTTGGTAAGAGAACTCTTAGTGTCTTTGTCTTTAAAGTGTAGTTATTATAGCACTGGAATCTTCATCACCTGGGTACTTTAAAAGTGTGCATTTTGGAACCTTACCCCAAACCTGTTTCCTGGAGGACAGAGCCAGAAATAACACATTTTAACAATCTCTCCAGGTGATTCTTTTATGCACTTAAGTGTGAAAAGTCTACTTTCCAAGATATGCCAGAAATGAGTATTTGTTGGCTTCTAGAGAATTAAAGGTGACTCTTTTAATTCTTGCCAGGTTTTGAATTTATTTTGTTATTGATTAGTCATTTCAAAATTTTTCTTCTGTGTTGGCCTAGTTCCTTTCTGTTCCCTTACTTATAGTTGATCTATTAATCTGCACTCTTGGATGCAAGTTGCAAAATTAACTCAAATTATTTAAGCAGGAAAGTGAATTTGGGAGTTCAAGCAATCAAAACGATGGGCATCCTTGATTTCAGGTACGAAATCAGAGATCAGAGGCTCAGTCTGGGATATTAGATGACTTTCTCCATCTTTCACCTCTCCTTTCCTCTGTGTGGACTTAATTCTCTGGCAGGTCATGTCAAGCTATGTCAAGATGGCTGCCAATACCTGCAGCATGAGAACCTATTAGCAAATAGGCTCCAGCCTCAAGCAACCACCTCTGGCTTCATGGTTCCAGTAAATCTTCCATGTCTGACATTCAAATTTCTTTGCCTTAGATCACATACCTATTCCTGACCTAATAACAAAGATAAAAATGATAGAATACTCCAGATTGGCAAGGAGTACGATGTGGAGCCAGGAGTAGGTCCCCTCCTGGACCATGTGGGACCTGGAGTGGAGGGAAGCACCACAAGGATGCCTGAGTGGTGCTAGCAGGAGAAGAGCAGGTAGATGCAGGGCTGGGAATACCTACAGGCAGCCTCCTCAAGGGTAGTATGTCTTTGGTGGTGGTGGTGGTTTAGTAGGCTTAGCATGTCCTCCATCCAGCTTTTAGATTACCTTTACTCTCATGTGTGTCATTGGGAGCTTCTCATCAGAGAAAGCTTTGAAAACAGCCTTTTATCATTCTTCAGTCTGTTTTCACTAAATCAGAAATGTCTACAGAATTACTGTGGGAGATAGAAATTTGCTACATACCCTGATTATTCAATTTTAAAGCCCCATAGAGATTGACATTTAATATCATCGGCCTCTATAAAAATTCAACCAGAATGTCAACAATGCCATTTGGGGATACTTTGATGACATCACCCCTGATGTTTCTAGTTAATAAGAAGGCAAGGAGACTCAAGTATTTCGAGCCTTCTTTTAAGACTCAAGTCGTATCAGTCCGCCCACATGATACTGTTCTCGGGGTAACTGTCTGGGTTTTCACAGGAAGATAACTTTTCCAAAAGAGGTTCCAATCTGACTCACTGGTGTAGCTCTCTCCATATTCTAAACTTTTGTATATGTTTCAGCTTAATTTACCATTCTTTGATCTTTGCCTGTGTCTACCAAAGATATTTATACAAATATAAAAATAACATAAAATAATTATACAAGAATGGGTCATAATGCCACTGTGTCTGTGTTTTCACCCTGGATACATTTTTGTGCCCAAACATCTTCTGAATAATGAAATCAAGTGATACCTATGGAATGAGGGTGCAGATCCATCTGTGTTTTAATGGCCTTCTTAGTTTAAGAGTTTGAGTCATGAATTTGTTTCTTCTTTGACATTTCCAAGATTGTGAGCAATACATTACTTGGGATTTTTTTCCCCTTCCTCATAAGTAAAATAAGTTTCATTGATCATTTCGATGCTTTCTAATTAAGGGACAGACATCTAAATAAAGTAGAAGTAATAGTTAATGGCCAGGAATTAGGAAAGGATAAGAGCGTTTAAGAATATAGATGTGTAAGGCCGAGACGGGTGGATCACCAGGTCAGGAGATCGAGACCATCCTGGCCTACACGGTGAAACCCCGTCTCTACTAAAAAATACAAAAAACTAGCCGGGCGAGATGGCGGGCGCCTGTATTCCCAGCTGCTCGGGAGGCTGAGGCAGGAGAATGGCGTAAACCCGGGAGGCGGAGCTTGCAGTGAGCTGAGATCTGGCCACTGCACTCCAGCCTGGGCGACAGAGCGAGACTCCGTCTCAGACAAAAAAAAAAAAAAAGAATATAGATGTGTAGCCGGGCGCGGTGGCTCAAGCCTGTAATTCCAGCACTTTGGGAGGCCGAGACGGGCGGATCACGAGGTCAGGAGATCGAGACCATCCTGGCTAACACGGTGAAACCCCGTCTGTACTAAAAATACAAAAAAATTAGCCAGGCGAGGTGGCGGGCGCCTGTAGTCCCAGCTACTCGGGAGGCTGAGGCAGGAGAATGGCGCGAACCCAGGAGGCGCAGCTTGCAGTGAGCTGAGATCCGGCCACTGCACTACAGTCTGGGTGACAGAGGGAGACTCCGTCTCAGAAAAAAAAAAAAAAAAAAGAATATAGATGTGTATAGTTGCATACTTCCCAGGTATGGGTTATGATTGCTGAATACCTTTTTCTTCCCCCCCTCTCTTTCTCTCTCTCTCTCTCACCTCTTCACATGTTTAAGCAGCCGATTCTGGTGAACAAGACGAGCACACTCTCCAAGAAACAGCATTACCACCTGTGAATAATAGCATCATCGCTGCTCCCATCACGGACCCTTCTCAGAAGTTCCCTCAATACCTACCTCTTTCTGCAGAGGATAATTTAGGTCCTCTACCTGAAAACTGGGAGATGGCCTATACCGAAAATGGAGAAGTCTATTTTATAGAGTAAAGTATACCATTATTTCTACCTAAATCTCTCTTTCTTTTCCCTTCCTTTCCTCTGTCTAGCAGCTGCCAATGTAAACTACATTTAAGGAATTGATCACCCACTGATGGTATTTTTTAATAAGGTTTAATAAGTTTTGCATACAAAGGTAATTAATTATCTACTTATTGATTCTGAACAGTTTAAGGAAGCATAAAGTTAATCATTTCCCTAAAGGTTTAGACAACTACATTATGGTATATAGAAATTATGACATAATATTTAAAGAGCATATTTAACCATTAAAAATAGTAAATATGTTGCTTTTTTTTTCTTAATTGAACTGCAATGTCCTTATTGTTTTAAGACTTCTTCATATATTCTGGATACAATTCCTTTATCATATATGTGATTTGTATGCATTTTCTCCAACTCCAGCTTTTCTTTTCATTGTCTCAACTATGTCTTTCAAAGAGCAAAACTTCCTAATTTTGATGAAGTCTGATTTATCAGTTTTCTTTTTAGTCAATTGTGCTTTTTCTGTAGTAGCTAGGAAATCTTTGCCTAACACAGTCAAAAATATTTTCATTTTTTACATTTTGTGTTTAGGTCTGCAATACACAAGTTAATATTTTTACATGGTGCAAGGTGTATGAATTAAGATTTGAGAACAGACAGACAGGAAAGTCTTTCAGATTTATAAAATGTAAATGCTATATAGTTAAACATTTAATAATCTTTTCTGAAAAGGAAAAGAAAAAAGGCTACATTTTAAACCATTCTGGAAAATCTAAGATAATGTGGTTTTCCTAACCAACAGTAGTCAGTTTTTAAATGCAGTATTTTGACTGTATTATCCTATCATTGAGATTCATCATGTTTTAATGTACCACTAAGAAAAAGAAAATGCCTGATTAAATTATCTAAAAAATGAAACCACAGCTTCATCTATTATACTCACATAGATTGAAATTGATCTACTGTTAAGTCAACAATAACAAAGGGGAGGACATTGCAGAAAACTATGAGAAGGATCTCAATTTTGCAAAATATGCACGTATACACACATATCCTACATCTATTCTGTGTGTACATTTGTTTCTGTTAATGTGTAGATCAAGTTCTAGACGCAGAAAGTTCTAGAAGTATCTATTAACAGTTGGGTTTGAGTTAAGTAAATAACTTACTTTCTAACCAGATGTTTCATTGATGTGGGTCGTGAATTTTTTATACTTTGTGTGTGTGTGTATACACACACTTATTTATTTATTTATTTATTTATTTATTTATTTATTTATTTATTTATTTATTTCCCTTCCTGAGATGGGGCCTCACTGTATTGCCTGGGCTGGAGTGCCGTGGCATGATCATAGCTCACTGCAGCCTCTACCTCCTGGGCTTAAGTGATCCTCCCACCTCAGCCTCCCAAAGTGCTGGAATTACAGGTGTGAGTCACTAAGCCTGGCATACTTAAGCATATGTTTTATAATTAGAAAAAAACAATGAAAATTAGGTAGTATGATTTTTCTAAACATATGGGAGTTAGAGAAAAGACTTGGATCTCAGAACACCCTCTTGGACAGCCGGATACAGTGGCTCACGCCTGTAGTCCCAGCATTTTGGGAGGCCAAGGCAGGCAGATCATCTGAAGTCACGAATTCTAGACCAGCCTGGCCAACATGGTGAAACTCCATCTCTATTTAAAGATACAAAAATTAGCCAGGTATGGTGGTGCATGCCTATAGTTCCAGCCACTTGAGAGGCTGAGGCAGGAGAATCACTTGAACCTGCCAGATGGAGGTTGCAGTGAGCAGAGATCGCACCACTGCATAGCTTGGGTAACAGAGCAAGGCTCTGTCTCAAAAAAAAAAAACAAAAAAAAAACAATACCCTCTGTGAGAACCTACCCAGGAAGAATTCTGAGATAAGTGAATTAGAGTTTCTGTGCTATTTTCTAGCTAGAGGGAGGGGACAACTCATGTTTCTGTCTTCATGTTAATGACAACTGCTTTTTAAAGATAAGGATAAAAGAAGTAGTCTTTTCTTGAGAGTCAAGAAGTGTATCAATTAAGAGCTCAACTAAAGGGTGATGTTGTTTCTATCATTTACAAGTTATTTGACCTTAGGAGCTTTAGTTTACCTCTTGCGTCTCAGTTTTCTATATATATATGTAAAAAGAGAACATGAATACTATGAATTGTACCTACCTTGTCAAACTGTTGGTAAGAATTAGAGGAGATAGAGAAACTAAAGTTCTTGGGCTAGTACTAATTAGTGATCACTACTGTTATTGTTACCATTTTCATCATCATTAGCTGTGGTTATTCTGAGGAGTTTAAACATTGTTATAAAAATGGATGCCAACCATAAAATCAGGATGTTTTACTTAGCTTTTGCAATAAATTGCCTTTGAAATTATGTCACATTAGTAAAGAAGAATTATGCTGAGAAAAGGGAAGGATATTAGGTGTTCCTGGTACAGATTAATCTGTGAAACTCAGATTCTTAGAAAAGAATGTACCAGTAATTTTGTTCAAAACTAACTTGATCCATTGGAAAAAGGGAAGTTGGATATCTTGATGGTTAGCAGGATGCTGGCGTTCTAAACTATGGCTGGCTTTCAAGAGAATGTAGTGATTTACCTAGTTTTTATAACTTAGCTTTTAGGTGATGTAAAGCCAATGTTTCACTTGCCTAAGGTTTAGTAGAAAAATTATACAAAAATGTGGCTTATGATAATTATGGGATTTGTTTGCGACTATCAAATTCCACATATATTAAGTGATTAGATACATATCATTTATATTTTTAGCCTAAATTGTATATACCGGTTACTTTGTTTTCATGTGTTTTTCATTCTAAAAATCTTCTTTTTAGGATATCTTACATTGAATAGCAAATTAAACCGCATTAGAACCAGATCTACCTTGTTTATACATGTGCGTGTGTGTACATTCACACGCAAAAATATATACATTTGTTTTATAGTTTTTGGGAAATTGAAGAAATAGTAGAAATTTAAAAGAACTGTGAAAAATCAAGCATTGATTTATAAACCTTTGACGTTGTACAGCAAATAAACATAAGAAGTCTTTGAAAGGAAGAGCAAATAAGACAGACTTGCTAGGGAACCTGGGATCAAAGGAATACTAGGTGATGAGTTCCCTTTCTGTTTTACTTCATTTATCCAGACTTAGAGCTAAAGAGCCAGCAACCCAGAAATACTAACAGATGGAGGCAAATAAAGCCCTAATAAAAGCCTGCTGTCTCTAGCCAAAGGATCAGGAAAGGGGCATCCTACAAGACAGAAAACTTTTATTCAACAACCATTCTACTCTAGCAACAGCACAGAAAAACCTGTGGTCCCACGCCCCGAGGGTAGAAGCTTAGACTTCTATCCTGGACAGGCTGTGTGACTAGAAGCTGAAACTTCCCTGCTGGGTGGTGTCAGAAAACGCCAAGTGTAGAGCTGGCACTTTGCATCCAGGCAGTAAGGAGATTCCCCTTATTTCCACATAGATTTAGTGGAGACCACTTGAGGGAACTCAGGACTTCCACCCCACCTGGCAGTAATGAAACACCCTCTTCCTCCCCACTGGTGTGATGTCAGAGGAGGTTTAGAGGAGAATCAGGATTTTTACCACCATCCAGTGGTAAAGAGCCGACCCTCTCCGTGTGGAGTCAGAGAGGCCACCTTGTGAGCAATAGTGAGATAGTCCTACCCCTCCCAGCCTAGCTGGTATCAACAAAGGCCTAGAGGGGAGCTCAAGCCACCATCCCCACCCAGCAGTAAGAAGGAGCCCATTCCCCTCTCCGGTGTCAACAAAAGCCAAGTGAGGACCCCACCTAAAAGTAACAGATAACCCCCTTTCCTCTTTTCAGCCATATTAGGAAAAGCCAATAGAAGGTTTAAGATCCAGACCCCTATAATGTAATACCAAAAAGATCCACATTAATAAAAAAAAAAAAAAATCACTTGTTATCCTAAGAATCAGGAAGATATCAAAATGAGTGAAAAAAGGTGATGAGTAAATACCAACGCAGGGATAATAGCACTGTTAGAATTACGTAACAGATTTTAATGCAGCCATTATAAAATTACTTCATCAAGCAGTTATACCATGCTTAAGCCAAATAGAAAATTAGAATATTTCAGCCAAAAATAGAAAGTCTCAGCAAAGCCATAGAAGATTTAAAAAAACAATAGTAATTTTTCAACTGAAAATTACAATAGCCAAAACAAAAAGCTTAGTAGATGGATTCAACAGCAGAAGAGAGTGGGGAGAGGAAAGAATCTGTGGACCTGAAAATAGAAATTACCCAATAAGAACAACAGAGAGGAAAATCAACTGGGGGAAAAAAAAACGACCAAAAATACAAACAAACAGAGCTTCAGGGGCACTTGGAACAATAACAAAAGATCTAACATTTATTTCATTGGAGTCCCAGGGGAAGAGAAAGTGGGTGGGACTGAAAAGAAAAGTACTTGAAGAACTAATGGTTGAAAATTTTCTGAATTTGGCAAAAGAAATAAACCTACAGATTCAGTAAGCTGGCTGAACCCAAAGAAAACTACAGCAAGAGGGTCGGAGCAAGATGGCTGAATAGGAACAGCTCCAGTCTCCAGCTCCCAGCGCGAGGGACACAGAAGACAGGTGATTTCTGCATTTTCAACTGAGGTACTGGGTTCATCTCACTAGGGAGTGCCGGACAATCAGTGCTGGTCAGCTGCTGCAGCCCGACCAGCAAGAGCTGAAGCAGGGCGAGGCATCACCTCACCTGGGAAGTGCAAGGGGGAAGTGAATCCCTTTTCCTAGCCAGGGTAACTGAGACAAACAACACCTGGAAAATCGGGTAACTCCCACCCCAATACTGCGCTTTACCAAGGGTCTTAGCAAATGGGCACACCAGGAGATTGTATCCCATACCTGGCCGGGAGGGTCCCATGCCCACGGAGCCTCCCTCATTGCTAGCACAGCAGTCTGTGATCTAACAGCAAGGCAGCAGCGAGGTTGGGGGAGGGGTGCCCGCCATTGCTGAGGCTTAAGTAGGTAAACAAAGCTGCTGGGAAGCTGGCACTGGGTGGAGCTCACAGCAGCTCAAAGAGCCCTGTCTGTCTCTGTAGACTCCACCTCTGGGGACAGGGCACAGTTAAACAACAACAACAACAACAAAAAGCAGCAGAAACCTCTGCAGACGCAAACGACTCTGTCTGACAGCTTTGAAGAGAGCAGTGAATCTCCCAACACGGAGGTTGAGATCTGAGAACGGACAGACTGCCTGCTCAAGTGGGTCCCTGACCCCTGAGTAGCCTAACTGGGAGACATCCCCCACTAGGGGCAGACCGACACCCCACACCTCACACGGTGGAGTACACCTCTGAGAGGAAGCTTCCAAAGCAAGAATCAGACAGGTGCACTCGCTGTTCAGCAATATTCTATCTTCTGCAACCTCTGCTGCTGATACCCAGGCAAACAGGGTCTGGAGTGGACCTCAAGCAATCTCCAACAGACCTATAGCTGAGGGTCCTGACAGTCAGAAGGAAACCTATCAAACAGGAAGGACACCTATATCAAAACCCCATCAGTACGTCACCATCATCAAAGACCAGTGACAGATAAAACCACAAAGATGGGGAAAAAGCAGGGCAGAAAAGCTGGAAATTCAAAAAATAAGAGCGCATCTCCCCCTTCAAAGGAATGCAGCTCATCGCCAGCAACGGATCAAAGCTGGACAGAGAATGACTTTGACAAGATGAGAGAAGAAGGCTTCAGTCCATCAAACGTCTCAGAGCTAAAGGAGGAATTACGTACCCAGCGCAAAGAAACTAAAAATCTTGAAAAAAGAGTGGAAGAAGTGATAACTAGAATAATTAATGCAGAGAAGGCCATAAATAAACTGGTAGAGATGAAAACCATGACACGAGAAATACGTGACAAATGCATAAGCTTCAGTAACCGACTCGATCAACTGAAAGAAAGAGTATCAGCGATTGAGGATAAAATGAATGAAATGAAGTGAGAAGAGAAATCTAAAGAAAAAAGAAGAAAAAGAAATAAACAAAGCCTGCAAGAAGTATGGGATTATGTAAAAAGACCAAATCTATGTCTGATTGGGGTACCTGAAAGTGAGGGGGAAAACGGAACCAAGTTGGAAAACACTCTTCAGGATATCATCCAGGAGAACTTCCCCAACCTAGTAGGGCAGGCCAACATTCAAATTCAGGAAATACAGAGAATGCCACAAAGATACTCCTTAAGAAGAGCAACTCTAAGACACATAATTGCCAGATTCACCAAAATTGAAACGAAGGAAAAAATCTTAAGGGCAACCAGAGAGAAAGGTCGGGTTACCCACAAAGGGAAGCCCATCAGACTAACAGCAGATCTCTCGGCAGAAACTCTACAAGCCAGAAGAGAGTGGGGGCCAATATTCAACATTCTTAAAGAAGAGAATTCTAAACCCAGAATTTCATATCCAGCCAAACTAAGTTTCATAAGTGAAGGAGAAATAAAATCCTTTACAGATAAGCAAATGCTTAGAGATTTTATCACCACCAGGCCTGCCTTACAAGAGACCCTGAAGGAAGCACTAAACATGGAAAGGAACAACCAGTACCAGCCATTGCAAAAACATGCCAAAATGTAAAGACCATTGAGGCTAGGAAGAAACTGCATCAACTAACGAGCAAAATAACCAGTTAATATCATAATGGCAGGATCAAGTTCACACATAACAATATTAACCTTAAATGTTAATGGACTAAATGCTCCAATTAAAAGACACAGACTGGCAAACTGGATAAAGAGTCAAGACCCATCAGTTTGCTGTGTTCAGGAGACCCATCTCACATGCAGAGACATACATAGGCTCAAAATAAAGGGATGGAGAAAGATCTACCAAGCAAATGGAGAACAAAAAAAAGCAGAGGTTGCAATACTAGTCTCTGATAAAACAGACTAAACCATCAAACATCTAAAGAGACAAGGAAGGCCATTACATAATGGCAAAGGGATCAATTCAACAGGAAGAGCTAACGATCCTAAATATATATGCACCCAATACAGGAGGACCCAGATTCGTAAGCAAGTCCTTAGAGACTTACAAAGAGACTTAGACTCCCATACAATAATAATGGGAGACTTCAACCCCCCACTGTCAACATTAGACAGATCAACGAGACAGAAAGTTAAGGATATCCAGGAATTGAACTCATCTCTGCAGCAAGCAGACCTAATAGACATCTACAGAAGTCTCCACCCCAAATCAACAGAATATACATTCTTCTCAGCACCACATCACACTTATTCCAAAATTCACCACATAATTGGAAGTAAGGCACTCCTCAGCAAACGTACAAGAACAGAAATTATAACAAACTGTCTCTCAGACCACAGTGCAATCAAACTAGAACTCAGGACTAAGAAACTCAATCAAAACCACTCAACTACATGGAAACTGAACAGCCTACTCCTGAATGACTACTGAGTACATAACGAAATGAAGGCAGAAATAAAGATGTTCTTTGAAACCAATGAGAACAAAGATACAACATACCAGAATCTCTGGGACACATTTAAAGCAGTGTGTAGAGAGAAATTTATAACACAGTGCCCACAAGAGAAAGCTGGAAAGATCTAAAACTGACACTCTAACATCACAATTAAAAGAACTAGAGAAGCAAGAGCAAACACATTCAAAAACTAGCGTAAGGCAAAAATAACTAAGATCAGAGCAGAACTAAAGGAGATAGAGAAACAAAAAACCCTCCAAAAAATCAATGAATCCAGGAGTTGGTTTTTTGAAAAGATCAACAAAATTGATAGACTGCTAGCAAGACTAATAAAGAAGAAAGAGAAGAATCAAATAGACGCAATAAAAAATGATAAAGGGGTTATCACTACCGACCCTACGGAAATACAAACTACCATCAGAGAATACTATAAACACCTCTACGCAAATCAACTAGAAAATCTAGAAGAAATGGATAATTTCCTGGACACTTACACTCTTCCAAGACTAAACCAGGAAGAAGTTGAATTCCTGAATAGACCAATAGCAGGCTCTGAAATTGAGGCAATAATTAATAGCCTACCAACCAACAAAAGTCCAGGACCAGATGGATTCACAGCCGAATTCTACCAGAGATACAAGGAGGAGCTGGTACCATTCCTTCTGAAACTATTCCAATCAATAGAAAAAGAGGGAATCCTCCCTAACTCATTTTGTGAGGCCAACATCATCCTGATACCAAAGCCTGGCAGAGACACAACAAAAAAAGAGAATTTTAGACCAATATCCCTGATGAACATCGATGCAAAAATCCTCAATAAAATACTGGCAAACCGGATCCAGCAGCACATCAAAAAGCTTATCCTCCATGGTCAAGTGGGCTTCTTCCCTGGGATGCAAGGCGGGTTCAACATTCGCAAATCAATAAACGTAATCCAGCATATAAACAGAACCAAAGACAAAAACCACATGATTATCTCAATAGATGCCGAAAAGGCCTTTGACAAAATTCAACAGCCCTTCATGCTAAAAACTCTCAATAAATTCGGTATTGATGGAACGTATCTCAAAATAATAAGAGCTATTTATGACAAACCCACAGCCAATATCATACTGAATGGGCAAAAACTGGAAAAATTCCCTTTGAAAACTGGCACAAGGCAAGGATGCCCTCTCTCACCACTCCTATTCAACATAGTGTTGGAAGTTCTGGCCAGGGCAATCAGGCAAGAGAAAGAAATAAAAGGTATTCAGTTAGGAAAAGAAGAAGTCAAATTGTCCCTGTTTGCAGATGACATGATTGTATATTTAGAAAACCCCATTGTCTCAGCCCAAAATCTCCTTAAGCTGATAAGAAACTTCAGCAAAGTCTCAGGATACAAAATTAATGTGCAAAAATCACACACATTCTTATGCACCAGTAACAGAGAGCCCAATCATGAATGAACTTCCATTCACAATTGCTTCAAAGAGAATAAAATACCTAGGAATCCAACTTACAAGGGATATAAAGGACCTCTTCAAGGAGAACTACAAACCACTGCTCAGTGAAATCAAAGAGGACACAATCAAATGGAAGAACATACCATGCTCATGGATAGGAAGAATCAATATCGTGAAAATGGCCATACTGCCCAAGGTAATTTACACATTTAATGCCATTCCCATCAAGCTACCAATGAGTTTCTTCACAGAATTGGAAAAAACTGCTTTAAAGTTCATATGAAACCAAAGAAGAGCCCGCATTGCCAAGACAATCCTAAGCCAAAAGAACAAAGCTGGAGGCATCACGCTACCTGACTAACTATACTACAAGGCTACAGTAACCAAAACAGCATGGTACTGGTACCAAAACAGAGATATAGACCAATGGAACAGAACAGAGTCCTCAGAAATAATACCACACATCTACAGCTATCTGATCTTTGACAAACCTGACAAAAACAAGAAATGGGGAAAGGATTCCCTATTTAATAAATGGTGCTGGGAAAATTGGCTAGCCATAAGTAGAAAGCTGAAACTGGATCTTTTCCTTACTCCTTATATGAGAATTAATTCAAGATGGATTACAGACTTAAATGTTAGACCTAATACCATAGAAACCCTCTAAGAAAACCTAGGTAATACCATTCAGGACATAGGCATGGGCAAGGACTTCATGTCTAAAACATCAAAAGTAATGGCAGCAAAAGCCAAAATTGACAAATGAGATCTAATTAAACTAAAGAGCTTCTGCACAGCAAAAGAAACTACCATCAGAGTGAACAGGCAACCTACAGAATGGGAGAAAGTTTTTGCAATCTACTCATCTGACAAAGGGCTAATATCCAGAACCTACAAAGAACTCAAACAAATATACAAGAAAAAAACAAACAACCCCATGAAAAAGTGGGGAAAGGATATGAACAGACATCTCTTAAAAGAAGACATTCATACAGCCAACAGACACATCAAAAAATGCTCATCATCACTGGCCATCAGAGAAATGCAAATCAAAACCACAATGAGATACCATCTCACACCAGTTAGAATGGCAGTCATTAAAAAGTCAGGAAACAGCAGGTGCTGGAGAGGATGTGAAGAAATAGGAACACTTTTACACTGTTGGGGGGATTGTAAACTAGTTCAACCATTATGGAAAACAGTATGGCGATTCCTCAAGGATCTAGAACTAGAAGTGCCATATGACCCAGCCATCCCATTACTGGGCATATACCCAAAGGATTATAAATCTTGCTGCTATAAAGACACATGCACACGTATGTTTATTGCGGCACTATTCACAATAGCAAAGACTTGGAATCAACCGAAATGTCCAACAGTGACAGACTGGATTAAGAAAATGTGGCACATATACACCGTAGAATACTATGTAGCCATAAAAAAGGATGAGTTTGCGTCCTTTGTAGGGACATGGATGCAGCTGGAAACCATCATTCTCAGCAAACTATCACAAGAACAGAAAACCAAACACCGCATGTTCTCACTCATAGGTGGGAACTGAACAATGAGATCACTTGGACATTGGAAGGGGAACATCACACACCGGGGCCTATCACGGGGAGGGGGTAAGGGCGAGGGATTGCATTGGGAGTTATACCTGATGTAAATGACGATTTGATGGGTGCTGACGAGTTGATGGGTGCAGCACACCAACATGGCACAAGTATACATATGTAACAAACCTGCATGTTATGTACATGTACCCTAGAACTTAAAGTATAATAATAATAATAATAATAATAATAATAATAATAAAATTGAAAAAAAAGAGAAAACTATAGCAAGACACATTCATAGTCAAATTTTTGAAAGCTAAAACCAGAAAAACGTTGAAAGCAACAAGAAATGACACCCTATGTATGTTATTGAAACAAGTAAAATGACAGCATATTTGTCATCAGAAGCAACAAAGGCTGAAAGGAAGTGGCATAGCATTTTTATAGTGCTGAAAGAAAAAAGAATTAACCCAGAATTCTACATCCAGTGAAAATATCTTTTAGGAATCAAGGGAAAATGAAAATATTCTTAAATGTAAGAAAACTAAGAAAATTTGCTGCCTGCAGGCCTGCTCTCAATAAATGGCCAAAGGGTGTTCTGTGAACAAAAAGAAAATTCTAAAACAAAACCAAAATTCTAAAAATACAAACAAAAACAATCAGGAAAATAGAAGAATGGAGAAAGTAAAACTATAGATAAATAAAATACTTTTCTTCACCTTTTGAGTTTTCTTTTTTCCCATTTTTATTGAGATATAATTGACATCTCTTTAAATTTTCCAAATTATGTTTAAGTGTTGAAGCAACCATAATACTGTTTAATGGTTCTAAATGTGTGTAGAGAGACTATTTAAGATAATTTATTATAAGTGAGGGAGGGTAAAAGAATATCAATGGAGATAAGGTTTATCTACTTCAGTCAAAGTGGTAAAATGATGATGTCAGTAGACTATAAGATATATTAAATATATTTATAAATTATATATATATAATATGTGCATATGTATGTAACGTAGTGTCTAAAGCAGCCACTTACAAGCTATACAAAGGAGATATACTCAACAGTACTGTAGATATATAAAAATGGAATTCTAAAATATTCATGTAACCCACAGAAAGGCCAGAAAAATAAAACAGAGGAAAGAAAAACAGAACAAAAAAAAAATTACAAGCAAAATGGAAGACTTAAGCCCTAACCTATCAATAACAACATTTAATAAAGTGAACTAAATACAGCAATTTAAAGTTGGGGAATGGCAAAGTGAATTAAAAAGCATGACCTAATTGTGTGCTATCTGTGATGCATTATTTCAAATGTAACAATATAGGTATGTTGAAAGTAAAGGATGGGAAAATATATCTTGCAAATGTTAATCAAAAGAGCAAGAGTTGACATATTAATGTCAGATACAGTAGGAAAATCTCCAATGAATTAGAAGTAAACTAAACAACATACTCTTAAATAATCTATGGGTCAAAGAGGAAGTCTCAAGGGAAATTAAAGATAAGTAAATAAATTGAACTGAATGAAAATGTAAATACAGCACATTAAAATAGGTGCGACACAGTCAAGGCAGTGATGAGAGGTAAATTTATAGCACTAAACATATATATGAGAAAAGAGGAGAAGTCTCAAATTAACAATCTAAACTTGCAATGTAAGAACCTGGAATGAGAAGAATAACTGAAATGCAAAAAGATGGAAGGAAATAATAAAGATAAGAGGAGAAATCAGTGCTATCAAGAGCAGAAAAACAATAGACAAAAATCAATGAAAGAAATAGCTGATTCTTCAAAAGGATTAAAAAAATTGAAGAATCTCTAATAAGATTGAGAAAGAAAAAATGAGAGAAGACCAAATTGTCAATATTAGGATTTAAATAAGGACTCGCTATGGACCCTAAAGTCATTCAAGATAATAAGGGGTGGAGATTCCTCCTCTCCACAGGGCATCCCTGAAAGAGAGAAGAATCAAATAAACACAATTAAAAAATGATAAAGGAGATATCACCACTGGTCCTACAGAAATACAAACTAGCATCAGAGAATAGTATAAATATCTCTACGCAAATAAACTAGAAAATCTAGAAGAGATGGATAAATTCCTGGACACATACACTCACCCAAGACTAAACCAGAAAGAAGTTGCATTCCTGAATAGACCAATAACAACTTCTGAAATTGAGACAGTAATGAATAACCTACCAACCAAAAAAAGCCCAGAACCAGACAGATTCACAGCCAAATACTACCAGAGGTACAAAGAGGAGCTGGTATAATTCCTTCTGAAACTATTCCAAGCAATAGAAAAAGAGGGTGTCTCCCCTAACTTTTTTTGTGAGGCCAGCATCATCCTGATACCAAAACCTGGCAGACACACACACACACACACACACACACAAATTTCAGGCCAATATC
This sequence comes from Piliocolobus tephrosceles, assembly GCF_002776525.5. Lineage (NCBI taxonomy): Eukaryota > Metazoa > Chordata > Mammalia > Primates > Cercopithecidae > Piliocolobus > Piliocolobus tephrosceles. The sequence continues at coordinate 70,904,671 of NC_045435.1, forward strand.
CTTGATGAACATTGATGTGACATTGATGTGAAAATCCTTAATAAAATACTGGCAAACCGAATCCACAGTAAAACGCTTATCCACCACAATCAAGTCATCTTCAACATATGCAAGTCAATAAACATAATCCATCACATAAATGGAACCAATGACAAAAACCACATGATTATCTCAATAGTTGCAGAAAAGGCCTTCAATAAAATTCAACACCCTTTCATGGTAAAAACACTCAAACTAGTTATTGATGGAACATATCTCAAAATAATAAGAGCTATTTATTACAGACCCTCAGCTGATATTATACTGAATGAGCAAAAGCTGGAAGCATTCCCTTTGAAACTGGCATGAGACAAGGATACCCTCTCTCACCACCTGGAAGTTCTGGCTACGGCAATCAGGCAAGAGAAAGAAATAAAGGGTATTCAAATAGGAAGAGAGGAAGTCAAATTATCTCTATTTGCAGATGAAATGATTGCATATTTAGAAAACCCCATCATCTCAGCCTAAAAACTCCTTAAGCTTGTAAACAACTTCAGCAAAGTCTCAGGATACAAAATCAATGTGCAAAAATCACAAGCATTCCTATACACCAATAGTAGACAGAGAGCCAAATCTTGAGTGAACTCCCATTCACAACTGCTACAAAGAGAATAAAATACCTAGTAATACAACTTACAAGGGATGTGAAGGGTCTCTTCATGAAGAACTACAAACCACTGCTCAAGGAAATAAGAGAGGACACAAACATATGGAAAAACTTTCCATGTTCATGGATAAGAAGAATCAATATTGTGAAAATGGCCATACTGCCCAAAGTAATTTATAGATTCAGTACTATCCCCATCAACTACCATTGACTTTCTTCACAGAATTAGAAAAAACTACTTTAAATTTCATATAGAACCAAAAAAAGAGCCTGTGTAGCCAAGACAATCCTAAGCCAAAAGAACAAAGTTGAAGGCATCATGCTATCTGACTTTAAACTATTCTATAAGGCTACAGTAACCAAAACAGCATGGTACTGGTACCAAAACAGAGATATAGACCAATGGAACAGAACAGAGCCCTCAGAAATAACACCACACATCTACAACCATGTGACCTTTGACAAACCTGACAAAAACAAGCAATGGAGAAAGGGTTCCCTATTTAATAAATGGTGCTGGGAAAATTGGCTAGCCATAAGTAGAAAGCTGAAACTGGATCTTTTCCTTACTCCTTATACGAAAATTAATTCAAGATGGATTAGAGACTTAAACTTAAGACCTAAAACCATAAAAACTCTGGAAGAAAACCTAGGGAATACCTTTCAGGACATAGGCATAGGGGAAGACTTCATGACTAAAACACCAAAAGCAATGGCAACAAAAGCCAACATTGACAAATGGGATCTAATTAAGGTAAAGAGCTTCTGCACAGCAAAAGAAACTATCATCATAGTGAACGGGCAACCTATGGAATGGAAGAACATGTTTGGAATCTATTCATTTGACAAAGGGCTAATACCCAGCATCTACAAGGAACTTAAACAAATATACAAGAGCAAAACAACCCTATCCAAAAGTGGGCGAAGGATATGAACAGACAGTTTTCAAAAGAAGACATTTATGTGGCCGACAAATATATGAAGAAAAGCTCATCATCACTGGTCATTAGAGAAACGCAAATCAAAACCACAATGAGATACCATCTCATGCCAGTTAGAATGGCGATCATTAAAAAGTCAAGAAACAGGCCTGGCGCGGTGGCTCATGCCTGTAATCCCAGCACTTTGGGAGGCTGAGGCGGGCAGTTCACGAGTTCAGGAGATCAAGACCATCCTGGCTAACATGGTGAAAACCCATCTACTAAAAGTACAGAAAATTTGTCGGGCATGGTGGCAGGCACCTGTAGTCCCAGCTAGTAGGGAGGCTGAGGCAGGAGAATGGTGTCAACCTGGGAGGCAGAGCTTGCGGTGAGCCGAGATTGTACCACTACACTCCAGCCTGGGTGACAGAGTGAGAGTCCTTCTTAAAAAAAAAAAAAGTAAAGCAACATTGGGAGGCCCAGGTGGGCGGATCACAGGGTTAGGAGATCAAGACCATCCTGAGTAATGTGATGAAACACCATCTCTACTAAAAATACAAAACACTAGCCAGGCATATTAGCATGAGCCTATAGTCGCAGCTACTCAGGAGACTGAGGCAGGAGAATCACTTGAACCTGGGAGGCAGAGGTTGCAGTGAGCTGAGATTGTGTCACTGCACACCAGCCTGGGCAACAGAGCAAGACTCCATCTCAAAATAAATAAATAAATAAAAATAAATAAATAAATAAATAAAAAGTCAAGAAACAACAGATGCTGGAGAGATGCTTTTATACTGTTAGTGGAAGTGTAAATGAGTTCAACTATTGTGGAAGACAGTGTGTTAATTCCTCCAGGATATAGAATTAGAAATACCATTTGTCCCAGCAATCCCATTACTGGGTTTATACCCAAAGGATTATAAATCATTCTACTATAAAGATACGTGCAGACGTATGTTTATTGCAGCCCTATTCACAATAGCAAAGACTTGGAACCAACCCAAATGCCCATGAATGATAGACTGGATAAAGAAAATGTGGCACACATATATCATGGAATACTATGCAGCCATAAGAAAGAATGAGTTCATGTTCTTTGCAGGGACATGGATGAAGCTGGAAACCATCATTCTCAGCAGACTAATATAGGAACAGAAAACCAAACACCGCATGTTCTCACTTATAAGTGGGAGTCGAACAGTGAGGACATATGGGCACAGGGAGGGAAACATCACACACTGGGGGGCCTATCAGGAGGTGGTGGGTAAGGGGAGGGACAACATTAGGAGAAATACCTAATGTAGATGACAGGTTGATGAGTGCAGCAAACCACCATGGCACGTGTATACCTATGTAACAAACCTGCATGTTCTGCACGTGTCCCCGAACTTAAGTATAATTTTTTAAAAAACGAAGAAGAAATAAGTAATGCAAGTAGTATTTCCAGGCTTAAATGAGGAGTCACTCATCACCAAAAAAAAAAAAGATAATGAGGAATGAATTTGTATATTTAAGAACTCCTGAAAAAGAAATATTGAACTATTAACACTATTTCTACATAATCTCTTCCAGAAAATAAAAAAGGAAGAACACTGTACAGTTATTTTTATGAAGCTAATATTACCTTGATAACAAAACTAAACACAGTACAAAAAAGGCATAGATGCAAACATCTTTAACAAAATGTTAGTAAGTAGTAATCAGCAATTTCCTATGACCAAGTGGGAATTATTCTAGTGCTGCAAGGCTGTCTCAGTATTCAAATAAATCAATCAATGTAACCCACCATTTTAACAGGCTAAAGAATTAATGCTTATATTAATTGATGTGGAAAAAGCATTTGACAAAATTTAGCACTCTTCACGTGAAGGCTTCTTAGAAAAATAGGAATTAAGGGAAATTTCTTTGACTTAATAAAGAACATCTACAGAAAACCTATGGCCAACATTATACTTACTAGTGAAAAGATGAAATGTTTTCCTTGCAAGTGTGAAAACAAGCCAAGGATGTCAGCTGTCCCCACTCTTTTTTCTTTTTTTTCTTGAGGCAGAGTCTCACTCCTGTTGCCCATGTTGGAGTGCAGTGGTGTGGACACAGCTCACTGCAGTCTTAACTTTCCTGAGCTCAGGTAATCCTCCCACCTCAGCCTCCCGAGTAGCTGGGACTACAGGTACATGCCACTATACCCAGCCAATTTTTTGTAGTTTTTGTAGACACAGGGTTTCTCTGTGTTGCTCAGGCTGGTCTCCAACTCCTGGGCTCAAGAAATCTACCTGCCTCAGCCACCCCAAGTGCTGAGCTCTTCCTATGCTTACTCAACATCATGCTGGAAGTTCTAGCCCGGGTTATGATTCAAGATAAAGAAGTAAAAGCCATACAGATTGAAAAGGAAGAAATGAAGCTACTCCTCCTGTTTGCAGATTATATGGTTACCTTAGTAGAAAATCATGAGAAATGTACCAAGAAAATTTTATAATAAATGAGTTCAGCAAGGTTGCAAGATAAAAGAGAAGCATATAAATCATAGCAGTTGTATTCCACGTTATAAATAAATATCAGTTGTGTTCCACATTCATGGATTGGAAGAATCAATATTGTTAAAATGTTCATGCTACCCAAAGCAGTCTACACATTCAATGCAATCCCTATCAATATACCAAAGACATTCCTCACAGAAAAATGAAAAACAATTCTAAAATTTATGTGGAACCACAAAAGTCCCATAATACCCAGACGTAACCTGAGTAGAAGAATAAACCTGGAGGAATCACATTACCTGACCTCAAATTATAGTACAGAGATGTAGTAACCAAAACCGCACAGTACTGGCATAAAAGCAGATACATAGACCAATGGAACAGAATAGAGAACCCAGAAACAAATCCGTACATCTACAGTGAACTCATTTTAGACGAAGGTGCCAAACACACCCATTGGGGAAAGGACAGTCTCTTTAATAAATGGCACTGGGAAAACTGGATATCCATATGCAGATGCCTGAAACTATCCCATATCTCTCTCCATATACTAAAGTCAAATCAAAATGGATTAAAGACTTTAACCTAAGACCTCCAACTATGAAACTACTAAAAGAAAACATTGGAGAAACTATCTAGGACATGGGAGCAAGCAAAGATTTCTTGAATAATACCCCATAAGCACAGGCAACCAAAGCAAAATGGACAAATGGGATCACATCAAGTTAAGAAGCTTCTGCACAGAAAAGGAAACAAAGTGGGGAAACAACCCATATAATGGGAGAAAATATTTGCAAACTGTCCATCTGACAAAGGATTAATAACGAGAATATATAGGGAGCTCAAACAACTCTGTGGAAAAATCTAGTACTCTGAAAAATGGGGGAAAGATCTGAGTAGACGTTTCTCAAAAGAAGACTCCAGATGGCAGACAGATATGTGAAAAGGTGCTCAACATCACTGATCATCAGACAAGTGCAAATCAAAACTACAATGAGTTATCATCTTACCCCAGTTAAAATGGGTTTTATCCAAAAGACAGGCAATAACCAATGCTGGCGAGCATGTGGAGAAAAGGAAACCTTCTCACACTGTTAGTGGGAATGTAAATTGGTATAACCACTATGAGAAACAGTTTGGGAGTTCCTCAAAAAGAAATAGAAAACAAATAAAAAAGCCATAAAAATAGAGCTATCATATGATCCAGGAATCCATTGCTAGGTATATACCTAAAAGAAAGGAAATCAGTATATTGAAGAGATATCTGCACTCCCATGTTTATTGCAGGACTGTTCACCATAGTCATGATTTGGAAACAACCTAAATGTTCATCAACAGATAAATGGATAAAGAAAATGGAGTCCATATACCCAGTGGAGTACTGTTCTGCCATAAAAAAGAATGAGAACCAGTCATTTGCAACAACCTATGTGGAATTCGAGGTCATTATGTTAAGTAAAATAAGCCAGGCACAGAAAGGCAAGCTTCACATGTTCTCACTTATTTGTGGAAGCTAAAAATTAAAACAATTGAACTCATGGAGATAGAGTAGAATGATCGTTACCAGAGGCTGGGACGGGTGGTGGGGTGGTGGTAAGGGGGAAGTGGAGATGGTTAATGGCTACAAAAAAAATAGAAAGAATGAATAAGATCTAGTATTTGATAGCACAGCAGGGTGACTGTAATCAATAATAATGTAATTGTACATTTAAAAATAATAAAATATATATGATTGAATTGTTTGTGACACAGAGAATAAATGCTTGAGGGAGATAGTCACTTCATTTGCCCTGATGTGATCATTATACATTATATGCCTGTATCAAAATATCTTCTATACCTCATAAATATATGCACCTATCATGTACCCACAAAAATTTAAAATTTAATAAATAGCAAGTGTGTGTCTATATACTAGCAATGAATACCTGGTCACCAAAATCAAAAATAAAATATAAAGTTGCTCAGAAAAAGAATACGGGTATCAATCTAACAAAACATATATTGGATCTTATATGCTGTAAACTATAAAATGCCACTGAAAGAAGTCAAAGAAGTTCCTTATAAATGGAGAGACATACTTAAACATGTACATGAATTTTTATAGTAAATTTGTCCACATAGCCAAAAACTAGAAATGATCCAGATGTCTTTGAGTGGTTAGACAGGCTGTGATACATTCATTCCATGGAATACTACTCAGCAATAAAAAGAATTGATTATTGATATATACAGCAATCTTGATGAAAATTATGCTGAGTGAAAGAGCCAATCATAAAGTATTACATACAATTCCATTTATATAACATTCTTTTTAAAATTGTTTTTATTTTTATTTTTATTTTATTTTGAGACAATGTCTCATGGACAGACAGGAAGACTCAGAATTTATAGAGATATCACTACTCCCCAAATGGATATACAGGTTTTATGTAATTTCTGTCAAAATCTCAGTCTTTTTGTAGATACAGACAAGTTTATTCTAAAATATAAATAGAAAGGCAAAGGAAATAGAATAGCTAAAACAATTACGAAAGGAAGAATGAAGTCATAGTAATTAGTCTGCTTGATATGAAATGTACTAATTTACATTATTGTGGCTTTATTATTTAGTCACAATAATAAAGACTGTGTGGTGTTGGTGAAGGAATAGACTCATAACTTAATGGAACAGAAGGTAGAACCCAGAAATAGATCCACAAGTGTGCCCAACTGATTTTTGACAAAAGCAATTCAATTTGAAAGCAAGCCAATGGAGGGCAGATAGCCTTTTCAGTAAATGGTCCAGGAGCAAGTGGATGACCAGAGGCATGTAACCTAACCTCCACCTAAACCCCACACTTCATACAAAAAAATTAACCCCGAATAAATCAGAGACTGAAATGTAAAACATAAGGCAATAAAACATTTAGGGAAACAGAAAGCCAGAAAATTTTTGAAATACAGGGCTAGGCAAAGAGACATCAAAAGCAAGATCCCTGAGAAAGAAAAAATGATAAAGTCGACATCATTAAAATGAAAATTTTTTGATTTGTGAAAGAGCCTGATAGAGGATGGAGGGACAAACTACAGAGAAAATATTTACAGACTCCACATCTAAAAAAGGACTGGTATGTAGAATATACAAAGGACTCTCAAAACTCTGGAGTGAAAAAAAATCAAACCATTCAGTTAGAATGTGAACTGAAGACAGGGAGAGAGGGACAGACATTTCACTGAAAAGGGTATATAGAGGGAAGAGATGCACATGAAAAAATTAGTTCAGCCCCATTAGCTCTGGGGAAATGGAAATGAAAACCACAATGAGATATCATTTGCTTATTAAGATGGCTAAAGTAAAAAATAGTGACAACACTAAGTGATGGTAAAAATTCAGTGAAACTGGATCTCACATCCATTGCTGGTGGGATCATCTGGCATTCTAGAAAAGAGTTCCTGACAAACTAAGCATGTAGCTCATACCATTCGGCAATGGCGCACATGATCATTTATCCCAGAGAAGTGAACAACTTAAATTCACACAAAAACATGTACATGAATGTTTATAGTACATTTGTCCAAATAGCCAAAAACTAGAAATGATCCGGATGTCTTTGAGTGGTTAGACAGACCGTGATACGTTCATTCCATGGAATTTTACTCAGCAATAAAAAATAATTGATTATTGATATATATAGCAATCTTGATGAGAATTATGCTGAGTGAAAAAGCCTCATAAAATATAACATACAATGATTCCATTTATAAAACATTCTTTTTTACATTATTTTTATTTTTATTTTATTTTGAGACAGCGTCTCACTCTGTCACCCAGGCTAGTGCAGTGGCACAATCTCTTCTCACTGTTACCTCTGCCTCCTGGGCTCAGGTGATCTTCCTACCTCAGCCTCTCCAGTAGCTAGGACCACAGGTGTGCACCACCACACCTGGCTAGTGTGTGCCGCCACACCTGGCTAAGTTTTTTTTGTATTTTTTTGTAGAGATGGCATTTCATCACATTGCCTAGGCTGGTTTTGAACTCCTGAGCTCAAGCAAGCTGCCTGGCTTGACATTCCAAAGTGCTGGGGTTACAGGCGCGTACCACCATGCCCAGTGCTATATAACCTTCTTGAAATGACAAAATTATAGAAATAGAGGTCAGATTCGTAGTTACCAGGGATTAAGAAGACAGTTGGGGAGAATGGTTGGAAGGGAACCAGGTGTGACTATAAAAGGGCAACATGAGGGACCCTGGTGATGATGAAAATGTTTTGTATCTTGACTGTGTCAGTATCAGTATCCTAGTTGTCACAGTATACTATAGTTTTGAAGGATGTTGTTATTGATGGGTTCTAGGTAAAGGGCGTGTGGGATCTCTCTATTCTTTCTTTTAACTGAATGTGAATCTACAATTATTTTTGTTTTAAACACAGTTTTTTTTTTCTTAATCCTGCATAATCTACTCTCCTGACAATGATTCTTGTTACTATCTTACTGCATAGGAATAGTGCAGACTATGGATTCTAGTGCAAAACTCTCTGGGTTTAATTCCCAGTTCTGTGATGTCTCAGCAGGGTGTCCTTAGGCAAATTGCTTTACCTTTCTATTATCAGTTTTCTCATTTGTAATATGGGAAGCAATAGTTTTAATGCTAATAATACTTCTCTCATAGGGTTATTGTAAGGATTAAATAAATTTTAACATGTAAAAGAATAGATTCTGGCAGTCATATGTGGTCACATTAAGTAGGATTGGTGGTGGTGATGGTGGTGGTTGCTATATTACCTTTTGTTATTTTTATTTTAACACAGTTGATACGACGTGTATACATTTGCAGATTCTGTTTTTCTCTTAAGCCATATATTTTTTTTTAACAATTAGTAAGATTTGAATCAAAAATAAAGAACTTTGGCAACCTCTCTGCCCTGCCAACTCGCAAATTTACAACCGAAATGTCACAGTTCAAACAAAGTTTTAAGTTACTGCCTAAACTTAATTTTTAAAAAATTTCTTGTTTTCATGTCTAGTTTGTAGCCAGAACTACGGGACTGGAGTTGTTTGCCCCACCCCCTTAGCTGCATAGTGCCCTGGGGGCTCAAGCAGAACTTTGTCCCAGCCACTACTTTGGGAAGCACAAAGGCTGAATGCTTCCAGCCATTCTGGTGACATTTCTAACATGATTGAATGACGATATCTTTGGGAATGTGTCTGTACACTTTCATATCTGCAGGGCCCCAGTCACCATCTGTTGAAATACTTCATCTAGAATTGAACTATACCCCTTAGAAGGCAGTTGAGTGACATGTTTAGCCTCTCCAAGCTTATCCTCGGCCCAGATTCTATTTATGACGAGTAATTGGGGGCTGCCATCATTATGTCCAAAGCATAATTTAGGACACTGTGATTTAATGATGTGTATTGGCAGTTTTGAGTCATTTATGTGAATTGAGGTAGTTTCATGCTGTCAGGAGAATTCTTATGTAATATAATGAATGAAATAGCAGCCCTCTCTGTGCATTTCAGCATCTAAGATTCAAATCATAGTTATATTTAAAATAAATTGAAGTTTTCTCTGTGACAAATGCGAAGTCTAAAATAATCTAGACATGGGTGGATGGTATAGGCAAGGGGTATCATTTGCAACTCATTTTTCAAAAATGAAACTGGTATTATTACTTTTTAAGCTTTCAGTAATTTAATAATCACATGTTACGTAAGTAAAAAGCCTACCTAAGACCCTCCCCAAGCCATTTTATAATTCTAAACTCAGGCCGTCTTCTGGTTTGGATTTGCTGTTGGAAAGTATCTTTGTTGTGGTTAAGGAAGAAATATTCAAGAGTGTGTAATTCCGTCATGGGCTTCTTGCTTTTTTTTTTGTTTTTTTCAAACAAATTCCTTATTTTTGTTTCTGGATTGCAGCCATAATACGAAAACAACATCTTGGTTAGACCCTCGGTGCCTGAACAAGCAGCAGAAGCCTCTGGAAGAGTGTGAAGATGATGGTAAGGGGCCAGGCAGGTCTTGGGTTAAGTGAATTGGGGACACTGTTCACATGTGCAAATTTTAAAGAGTCGTAGCCAGGTCAGTCGGGTCTTAGGTTGAGTTTTTAAAAGGTAATCCAATTTCTGCTAAATGGACTGTGGTTTACAAAAGCAGGAGGAAAGTCAGAGTTGTTTCAAGAGAAGAATTTGTTTACACATGAAGACAGATGCATACTGATATCTCCATTAGGAGCAGAACAGTCAAACTGTTCAAATGAAGATACATCCTCTGTCTTCAGGAACTTAGAGAAAATTCTAGAAAGTCTCTAGGAATAAAGAAACCAGAGATGCTCTGGTCACTCACACATTCTCAGCTTTAACCCTACCTTTTTTTTAAAAAGGGGGAAAAGTTGGGAGTTTTTCTTGAACTCTACTTATTCCACATACTTCCCTAGTCTTGGAGGTAGGGGAAACAGATCTAGGTATGTTTGAGAATCTCTGTGTAACTTACAGTATACCCACAATATGTAGTAAGTGTATTCTTTTGAGACAGAGGTTGAGGTGTTACCTAGAGCACCACTCTCCCTGTTAATCTTGGAAATGAACTAACAGGCTGTAAGAGCTTTAGTTGAAAAAGTTCATTTTAAGGCTTTGGGTTTTTTAATTACTTCTCCAAAATGAAAAAAAAAAAAAAATTAAAACAGAGCTAGTGTGTCCCTTTTCAGTACACCAACGTCTATCCCAAGTTTTACCAAAATTATTTTTTGATGTGGAAAAATGAAAAGGGAAATGGTTTGCTTTGCTCTGCTTTGCTACTCATTATTCAAGTCTGGCATGTGAATTAGTAGTATAAATATTAAATATGTATTTTACTGTAAGATAACAGAACGTTATTAATTTGTCCTATAGTGCAGAATTGTTGTATATATAAACTTAAAGATTTTTTGAAAATGCAAGGCAGTAAAGTATAATACTGTGAAAACCTTGTACTCCACGATCCTTCTATTATACATGGTTTGCAGGTTACATTAAATGATGTAGACTATTGTGTCGATATTTATCTGAGTTACTTAAAATGGAAACAAAAGTCCTTCTAACTTGGGAGGCATGACCAAGATGCTTGTTTTATTTTGGTTGCTTTGTTTCATTCCTGAAGAAGGAATAGAGCAGGTTCATTCAGTTGTGGTATTTTGCATGCTTGAGAGATAATGGACTGTACTGATTATTTCGGTATTCTGTTTAACATATAATACCAGTTGAGTATCCCTGATCCCAAAATTTGAAGTCCAAAATGCTCCAAAATTGGCCAGGCATGGTGTGGTTCACACCTGTAATCCCAGCACTTTGGGAGGCTGAGGCAGGAGGATCACTTGAGCCAAGGAATTTGAGACCAACCTGGGCAACATAGTGAGATCTTGACTCTACAGATAATAAAACAAAAATTAGCTGGGCATGTTGGCATGTGCCTGTGGTCCCAGCTACTTGGGAGGCTAAGAGAAAAGGATCACCTGAGCCCAAGAGTAGGAGGTTCAGAGAGCTGTGATTGTGCCACTACACTCCAGCCTGGGTGACAGAGAGAGACCCCGTCTTAAAGAAACAAACAAAACAAACAAACAAAACAACAACATGCTCCAAAATACAAAATGTTTTGAGTGTCACCATGATGCTCAAAGGAAATGTTCACTGGAGCATTTTCGATCTTGGATTTTCGGATGAGGGATGCTGAGCCAGTAAGTATATTACACAAGTATCTCCCAATCTGAAAATATGCAAAATCTGAAACCCTTTTGATTCCAACCATTTTGGATAATACTCAACCTGCACATAAATAACGAATTTTCAAAGATCAGAGCATAAAACACATTCAACCCTAAAACTTCATGGAACAATAATTTAATCATTATTTGATGCCTTATGATTTTGAAAGCAATTTAAGCACTCATTACCATAGGGTCTTCAATGTCAATATCCTTTTTGTAATTATTCTGGGAATGTATGAAAATGCCTGTTAATACAATATTATAAATGATAGAATATTGCAATAGCTTTTACTGAGAAAAACTGTACATAGATTAAAAGTATTGAATAGAATTGACATTTTTGTTACCAAATCTAGTGATTTTTAATTCTTAAAATTATCTTTTTGTATTAATGTTATTTCCTTTGGAACAAGAATATATTCATACCAAATGCAATTAGTTTAGTAATTATCTCTTTAATATTAGAATTCATATATTCTGTTTCTAGTAGAAATTCTATGTGTATCTGTGTACCTGTACACACAAAGAGTATAAATATATAATCAGATTATGATAAGTATCAGTTTGCGTTTTCTGTTGCCAGTTAATGCAAAGCTGCCTTGTTGTTATTTATATTATAACACAAAGCAGAAAAGCATATTGGTTGCAAATATTGTCCCTGTATTTCTTTCTGTTCTCTGTAGGTCATACATATGGGGTGTAACAGTATAGCATCATACTTAATTATTGTAAAGATTTAATATGTTCTATTTCCTATCTCAGAAAATCGAGAAACCAGTTTGAGATTTTGATGTTAGTGAATGACTCCTTCTGTCATTGTTGTGTCCAGTTCAGTTAGAAGCCCTCAACCTTGCCTTTGAACTCCGGGCCAATATTTTAATCCACCTGATTGATAATGTCAACAGTTGTCTCAAAGAGACTTCTGAGTCAGTTATATTAAAACCATTAAAACTGATTATCTTTGCCCCCAAATGTGGTCCTCTCTAAGTGTTTCCTGTCTCCATTCCTGGTAAATTTATGCATACTCAAAATTCCCCCTTGATCTGTCACTTTTTTTCACACCTATTTCTAACCTGTGAACCAGCTAAATTCACTTGGCATCCTAAATATCTCTTGGATCCATTCACTATTTTTTTCACCACATCTACCATTCTCCTCTGGGGTCATGCTCATCTCCCATACAGACTCTTTTCACTCTCCTTTTTATGTTGCACTCCGAGCAATCTTTTAAAATGTAAATGTGATGATGTTATCACTGACAACCTCCACAGGGTCTGCTTAGGAAATGCCAAGTCCATAGCTTGCTTCTCTGAGCCCTGTGTGGTCAACCTCTCTAGGTTTTCTCACACTATTTCTCTGCTCTCTGCTCTTCATCCCCACTAGTCCTCATTGAGTTCCTGCCTCATGTCAGTTAAATGTGCATTTCTGTCTTAGAATACCCTTACATTTCACTATACTGTTACATTTCACAATAGTTATTGAATACTTTCTGTATGTCACATGCATCCTAGGTATGCGAATGTATCAATGAATACAACAGACATTAAACTTTGCATATCCTTCAGGTTATATTTCAGGGAATTTTTCCATGACTTTGCCCCCAAAGATATGATTAGATCACTCATGTATCTTACTCTATTGAGAACTTATCATGATTTTAATTTTAGTTTTATTCGTGTAAGCTTTGGATTTGTCTCCTGTTCTGGAAAAGCAGAGATGTCTGATTGTATTTTTTGAGACAGAGTCTCGCTCTGTTACCCAGGCTGGAGTGCAGTGGCACGATCTCTGCTCACTGCAACCTCTGCCTCCCTATTCAAGTGATTATCCTGCCTCAGCCTCCCGAGTAGCTGGGATTACAGGTGAGTGCCACATGCCTAATTTTTTTGTATTTTTAATAGAGTCGGGGTTTCACCATGTTGGCCAGGCTGGTCTCGAACTCCCGACCTCAGGTGATCCACCTGCCTTGGCCTCCCAAAGTGCTGGGATTACAGGCGTGAGAAACCATGGCTGGCCCCTGATTGTGTTCATTTTGATATGTCACCTAGCATAGTGACTGGCAAGACCTATTTATCATAGGTCTTGATAAATAACTACTGAAGAAGTGAACAAATGCTCCCATAGACATTAGATAATATACAAATGGGCATTTTCACAGGTAACTCTGTGTAAACTAGATTCTCCTTTTAAGAAACGGTGCCAATCAAAACTTATCATTGGCATTGGGATCATTTTTAAATTAAGAGTTTACAAGGTGTCTAGGCCCATGTTGGTTATTTAAGTCAATCATTGATTGATTGGTTCATTCATTCATTCATCAACAGAGCTACACTGGGCACTGAGCCTATTGTGGTGGTGAAAACAGGCTCGATCCCTGTGTTTGTGAAGCTTGTAGGAGCCACTTGCCCTATAGCTGGGGAAACATTATGTATGAAATGATTTTTGTGTGTTCTCCTGTGTTTCCTTCTCAGTAATAATAAAATGTTTTACTGACAGCAAGAGAGGAGGTCAAGAACAGAAAGGATTTGGACTTGTTTTGCTCACTGAAATTTTTGAGGACATTTTAATTCTAATATTTCTGAGCTGCTTGACTTAGAAAGTGTGTGTGTGTGTGTGCGTGTGTGCGTGTGTGTGTGCTCACAAAAACAGTAAAATGCCTCCCAACACTCCTTCAGGGCAGTTTTCAAGGCTTTCTTCCTTGATATATTTTATCTTGACATAATTCATCTTTCCAGCTCCTTTTTGAAAGACATCAAAGTTAGCTCATTATACAGTCCACACTCTCAATTTGACCTCACCTTCCATTTTTCAAGCAGCACTGTTACTTGTAAGTTAAATAATGCTTTAATTGTGAGTATAATTGCCTCACTGATTAGAGGATTATTGAAGGATTAAAAGGACTGATAATTGAAAGGTCTGACAGCTTTGTTTACTCCCAATAAGGTCTGTAATAAGTGACTTCCCACTTAAGAACATTGAAACCGCAAAGGTATTTGTCATCTTTTACAACCAATCAAATCCTATTTTGACATGCAAGGAAATGAGCCATATAATTATTTTGCCAATATCAGCTCTTCCTGTTTTGTGATTTACACTGAGGTCGCGAGTTTACTATCCAAGTCAATGAAATAAGCCACAATGCAGGTAAGGACGAACTAGAGTGATGTGTTTGCTGCTGTTTTCCTGAGGAGATTTCCTTTCTTGGTGCTGGTGTCTGAATTTTGCTTTCTCTCTTTTCTGTCTCATTCCTGCTATTCCTTTGGAGAAGAAGGGGTACACACCGAGGAGCTGGACAGTGAACTAGGTAAACCCTTCCTGCCTGCTGCTGCTGCATGACACGTGCATGACATGGCCTGCATGGTTTTTTCCCCAGTGAATTGCTTAATCCCTTTGTTTCTTTAGTTTGCACTCCTCCAGTTATGATTTTCGTTCTAGCTTATCCAGGAAAGGTCAGTCTCACAACCTGCGTGTCTGACTGCAGGCATCACGCAGAGTTGTAATATATTATGTTTACAAAGAAAATGTCTGACTAAACAGAGACTAGAACGAGAGTTAGCAAATTGGTAATAGGTAGTCTTGTAAAGTGAGGATTGGGAAAGAACCAAAGAGATGCTTGCTGTGTCCCTTGAACTTTCGTGTAACCTGTCTCAGTCTTATTTCTTTATTTGTTTAGTGTGGATGGTTATTTGGGTAATACAAAAAAGCCAAGCAGAACAAACAAAAATCTATTAAGACTAGTTTAAGGAGCATTATAGGAGCACTTGCAATAAAAGAAGGTCACTGAGGAATTGAATAGTTAAGTCTTAGGATCATGTTGTTATTACATCACAGACCACATGTTGTTGACCTTGCCGTTATAGTGAGTGGTTGTTTATATAGTGATGCAGCACCTATATGTACTGTTTGCCTTAGAGTTGTGTCAATGCAAATCAAGTCTTGACTACTCTAGTTATTGTTTAGGAATAATTCATGCTAGCAGATGACGCCAAATTCTTGTTTCTTTGCTATTGGAATATATTGAATTATGTTCGCTACTAAGTTCTGTCCTTTTATGTTCAACCTTGAACAACATTAAAATTAGTTTGCATTCCATCTGATACATTTGCTGATGGATAGATAGGAAAGCATAAATTTCAGCTAAATTGCCGACGAAAGCCTCGGCTCATGGGAAGATTCTTTAGCAATTGAATATTGTTTAAGTAGAAGATTGTTTAACATCAGTATGAGTGGAACTGCAGTAAGATTATTGAATCTGCCTGGCATTTTTGAGATTGCCTGAAGACCTGAAAATACAAATCTATTTAATACAGATTATCGTATTCATTTGATTTTCTTTATTTTTGTTACATGAGATAAAGATAATCTGTCTTGGTTGGCTAGAATTATGATAGAATAGAACCAGGCTCTGTTTTTTGTAACATTTGAAACGTATCTGTTGTAATTGATGCACATACCAACAATGGTCGATAACTATTGATCGATCTATTTTTAAAGATGTTTAATAAGTTGTCTTTGTGGTCATTGTAAGAGGAATGACTTAAGGTGCACCCTGAATGATAGAACAATTTGAAACTAATTTGATCGAAAAAAGAATTTGTCAATCCAATGATATTAGTTAAAGTAATTGAAAGAGACAGAAATAGGTTTTCCAGACACAAAATGAGTGTCTTAATCATTTGTTCAGCCAATTTCAACTACTCTTGCTACCTGAGTAATATGTGTGAGAGATCGCTGTGCTGTCTGCTGGCAGCCAGTGGAGATAGCACAGCTGTGTACAGGGGCACAGCCTTATTTGCTTCTCTGGAAATTTGAATTTGAAATTTTCAGGAAAGAAGTTTCTGCATTTTACCCACATGTAACTGTGATATCGTGGAGACTTGTTTATGCTGTTAAAGACTCTAAACATGAGTTGCCTTGGCTTTCTCTGGGTTCAGATCAAGCTGTCTGACTCCCCTGCTTACTGGCTATGCAAACTTCGAGAAGCTATTCACCTTCTTTTAGCTTCCCTTTCCTTATCCATAAAGAGGGGCCGAAAGAGGAGCTCCCATGGTCCTTATGAGGGGATTTAATGAAAGTGTGTTTTATTATTTGTCCCTGTGATCAACACATGCTATTAGCTATTTGCAACTTTATTATTTATTACCTAATTCCCTCTTCTTGGATTTTTCCATACTTCCTTTTGGTACTTTTTTCCATTAACACAGCACAGGGGAGGAATGTGTTCTATACTATAGAAATGACCCAAATGTGTTCTTGTAGGAAGGGTAGAGATAAAAAAAAAAAAAAAAAAAAACCTTTGATTTTTGCCTGCACATGTCCACTGTGTAAAGAGTAGCACACGTGCACACACATTGTTTTCTGTTGCATTCACTTCAGATTCTGTTGACAAGCTCGGTGCTCATTTTCTTAATAAGAGGGTCCTAATTTCAAACAATAGCAACTGTCAGGTTTTCAGTGAACAATGCAATTCCAGATGTGACAAGGAAACCCTCTTTGTAATCGGCCTCTGAGAGGCGTGGGCAGTTGGCTTGGGTGTTGGACACAGATCATTTGATTATAGAGTTGTCATTTCTGAGCTCTGTTGTTTGAGCTGGGTCAATTGCTCCATTATGTACTTTAGTTTGCAGAATTTATCACCTCCTTCGCAGAATCTCCCCAGAATTAAAAAGCACCTGCAGAACCTTCTTTTGGAATTATAGGGTGTTCGTATGGTGAAAGCAACTAGGGGAGATAGAGCCAAGAAAATAAATTCTCCTCCCAACCAAAACTAAGTCACAGTTTTGAAATGTATCTCTGGTTTTGAACATGATTTTCAATCTATACACAGACAGATCTCTTTGAAAAGAACTTAGAAGCTTTGCTCAATATTTGCTCTGTGGAGACAAAATAGTGCAGCATGAGATTTTCAGAGGCAGGAGTAGCAAGTACACAGGCCACAGACATCTGTCTTATTCCTTTTGTGCTTTTCTGGAACAGCTGCGATTTGTGGGCACTTTCTATGTACCAGGAACTGTGCTAAGTGTTCAGAAGTATCCTTGTTTAATCTACCATTGACTTTTGAGGTAAACCCAGGAGAAAGATGCGGTTCAGAGATGTTAAGTAAGTAGCCCAAAGCCACAGAATAGTAGGCCTAAATGAAAGAACTAAAGCTCAATCTTATATCTGGACAATGCCAAAAGGATCTTAGCCACCTGAAATCTTTGTGATAGGTTGTGCAGTCTCATCTGCTCCCTGACTGTGGTTAATCATATGAGGATTCCTTTTTAAGAGTCTTTAGAGTGTTTGCTTAAAAAATTATAATGTCATTATTTTCTGGACTTAAATATTTTCTACCTTTTTCAGTTTTTTAGAACCAAATGACAAATTCTAGGACAAATATCTTCCTATTTAAAATCGATGACCCATTTCTATTTTAAGCATTAGGAGACTAATTTCTATGATTAAGTTAATCACCACATTGGAAGTGAGAAACTATCTTTTCAGTTTCTGGAGTTTGCTCATCTGTTCCAAAAGATGTGTTTAAACTGACAAGTGTCCAGAGATGCTAGTTGACTGGCCCCATTTTTCAACTCTAGAATATTAAGTTGTTGACTAGGCACTAGGAAAGAAGTCACAGGTACCTTCTTTTCTAGTACTCTCCTCGGATCTCCATCAAAGCACATACCACGTGGCTGAATTTTCTGCTTAGATGATGTGCTTGCGTTTGTCTTCGTGTCCCTGGTGCCTAACATACCCTCCGGCAAACAGTAGGCATTCAACAAATGTTTGTAAAATTAATAATTGAGTAACCTGAAAGCTTAATATTTCCCCTTTTTTATCTAAAGATAATCAGGCCACATATTTCAGGTTGCAGATTTTGAAAAGAGATGTTATTTCTATGAAACTTAATGCAGTCTCCTCATACCCACCCACTCTTCTGCCCTGAACAAATGTATGACTGTGCACCAATTTGCATTTTTTTAATCTTCGATTTCCCAACTCTTTGGAAATATTTTCCTGGTTCATTTTCATTTAAATGGTAATTTCCAGCTTTGTAAGGGGAAAGCATTTCCCAGGCATTTAATTTGCATCGGTCCGCAAGACTCAGTATATAAAAATGCCGAGTTGTATCAACATCTGCAAATTGGACCTGTCTTGCATTTTAGTAGCTTATGTGTCCTACAAGTCAAAGACTTCTTTAAAACCTGCTAAATGTTTTTTCTTTTTAATTTAGAAGAAAAGAGGGGAAAACCTGTCTCTTTGTTTGCAAACAAGTAACATGTGGAGCAAAAACCATGAAATTAATGTCTCTTGATGTGCAGCCAAATCCGAACAAAACATAAACTTTAAGTAATTAGTCTGTATAAGTTTGTGTACATGTGCATGCCTCCACCTCAGTCTGGAACTGTTTGTAGCATATATATAGCCTTCTGCCCTGATGACATGATCATTATTTAAATTAGTGACCACATGATTCCTTGAATTAAGCAAAAATCTATTTCAAATATTTCAAGTCTGTAGTATTCTATCAAAGTTGGTCTTAATACCTACTTCTAGGACTAATTATTCACTTTAGAGTGTGGTATTACGTAAGTTTGCCTTGACTACATATCAGGGAAACTTTAAAATTAAGTTGAATAACTGTCATTCTGCCTGAAAGGATTGTTTAATGACAAAAAAACACAACCTAGTCCCTTCTTTCACCAAGTAAAATAATATGGTGCAGTGGGCCTTTCCACAACAGATTCCTGTTCAGACAGAACTATTACCTGTTTAATAAAGTTTTGGCCTTTGATATGAAACCTTAGGAAGTTCTGTAGAGCGTGGTTGAGTTTTGGGAAAGGCACATAGATCCCCTAGTGTGACGGTACCACCACATTTAAAGAAATAAAATCGTCCACTTTAGATAATGAGCTTTCCGGGATCAGGAGCTGTGTTACTGCTTTCACAGGTTAAGTGCTGGGAACGATGGGCCAGTCCAGAGATAGCAATTGAGTGATAGATGTGTGCAGTTCAAAAACCCAACTGCATTTTCATTAGGAACAAGGAGAAAATAAGATGCAGATTTTATTTTATTTCAAGGAGAGCAAAGCAGCACTACTGTACTGAAAATGAAACATTAATTTTCATCCATTTTTGCTTGTGTAATAAGATGGCCTAGAAACAAAATGAGAAAACTGTGAACATTTAAGATAGGAACTATGCATTCAAGGCCAGTTTAACCTATGTTTTCATTGAAATCTAATTTAATAGTGATTTAGAATAAAGGCGTCTGGGGCTGCATTTTATTAAATTTTATTTTCTTGCATTAAATACCAGTCAGTAGATGAAGAATTGCTCTTCATGTACAAAAATACACTGATAAAATAATAGATACTTTTTTTTTTTTTTTGGTTAGAATATACAGTTTTAATTGGATTTAAAGCATTTTTATGAGTCTTTCTCTTTTTGCCTAAGTCAGTTGTTGAAAATACCCAGGCTCTTCAATAATACGCTCTTCTTGCCCTAAATATTCTTTTATTTTTCAGAACTGCCTGCTGGTTGGGAAAAGATTGAAGACCCTGTCTATGGTATCTACTATGTAGAGTAAGTGCCCATTCGCAATCCACACATTAGTTTATACCTCTCTATAATTATGTACATTTGTGTTAAGTACAGCCTGACATCATTAAAAGGCACAAACCAATTAACAATGTTAATTTTATGAAAATATGTATGCATATTTTAATGAATGAGAAAATATTCAATAAATCTGAAAATAGCATCATATTATTAAATTCACATGGACAGGATCCATGTCTTTTGTTCACCACTGCATCACAAAGGCCCAACATGGTCCTGGCATATGGCAGGTACTTAGTGAGTATTAGTTGAATGAATGAATGAGAAAAGCCAGGATTCAGTAGACCAGATGAAGAGGGATTGTTTATCTTTACAAGGAGTATCTGATTTGTCTACTTTTTGCTCTGCCCAGATCTTAACTCCTTAGCGATTACTTCTTTATTCATTCATACATTCCAAAAGGTTCAGCCAGGTAATTTATGAAATGTTGCCAGGATTGAGGAGGAAATGGAGAACTAGCCTAGGATGCAGACCTTGTGTGTTTCTTTGTTTCTCTCTTGCCTGAGGTTCTTGTTTCCCGTTTTTAAAAGTCTAAAACCCTCGTGACTTATTTATTGTGTGCCTTATTCTAGCATTGGGCTCCCACTTTTTCCTTTCATCAAAACTATTGATTGATAGGATGATACTAAAAGAAACCAAAGGTTAGGCCATTGGAAAAAAAAAAAAAAGCTTTGTATTCTATAACTTCCTCTGAGAAAAGTGAGAGGTAACAAATAAAAGTTCCTTCAAAAGAAGCAAATGCCATATAAATGTTGTAGAAACATAATTCTACCTGCCACACTGAAGATGTAACTATCATATTTTCTTTCCTTTTTGCTGCTGGTGATGAAAAGTCATTTGTATAATACCCTGGTGATAAGAACATAAGACAAAAAAAGTGCCAGGCCATAAAATAGATGCCCAGCATCTTATTGTAAAAATTATGAGTTCAACATAGCAAGTGTCCTTGGCCAATACTAACTTTCACCTCCACTTTGCCTGACAAGAGAGATTGGTAATATGGGGCATCAGAGAGGCAAACTTGGCTGTCCCTCTCACCCTCAGAAAATAAATTTCTGTTGTGTGCCCCAAAGATCATCTTTCTCACAGATGTACTGTGGGGTTTTTACTATATGAAGCTTGTTTTGAATTGTCCCTCAACTAGTTTATGCATTAAGAGAGAGCAGGAACAGATGACAAAAGCTTTGGTGGGTGAAGACACAAGTTGTTATCTTACAATACAGTTCTCGCTGTGTCTTTTCAGACTTGTGTGCCTATTAGTGGTAGACTATTTCTTAGAATGAAATTGCTGCAAGAATTAGGAAATAAACATGTAGGCCTTTAATAGAAATTAAGAGCAATCAGTCTATCCATTCTATTGATAACCCTGCTTAAAAAAATAAAGCCTAGCTTTTTAAAAAACTTAGAGTTCTAAATAATCATAATAGTATGCTTCTAAACTTCTAATAAACTATTATTTTGAATTAAGAAAAATAAGTCTGGGCATGGTGGCTCATGCCTGTAATCCCAGCATTTTGGGAGGCCAGAGGAGGTGGATCATTTGAGGTCAGGAGTTCAAGACCAGCCTGGCCTGCATAGTGAAACCCCATTTCTACTGAAAATACAAAAATTAGCCAGGTATGGTGATGCACACTTGTAATCTCAGCTACTCGGGAGGCTGAGGCAGGAGAATCGCTGGAACCTGGGAGGCAGAAGTTGCAGTGAGCCAAGATCGCACCACTGCACTCCAGCCTGGGTGACAGAGAGAGACTCTGTCTCAAAAAAAAATATATATATATATATATATATGTATATGTATATGCTTACGTTGTGTGTGTATATATATGGTGTATATATGTGTGTACATATACATATATTTGGTGTGTGTGTATATATACACACATATACGTATATATGATGTGTGTGTATATATATACACACACACACATATATGGTGGCATGTGCCACCATACCCGGCTAATTTTTGTATTTTTAATAGAGATGGGGTTTCACCATGTAGGCTAGGCTGGCCTCAAACTCCTGACCTCATACGTGTGTATGTGGTGTGTGTATACATATATACACACATATATATGTGTGTGTGTATACATATATATACACACACACACACACGTGTACATACACTAAGGCCATAGCAAAAAAAAAATCTGTGTATGTATGCGTATATAGAGGTGTGTGTATGTGTGTGTGTATTTTTCATTTTGCCATGCAGGGCCTAATTAGTTTTGTAGCCATCTAAGTGTTTGGATCTTTGTCATTTTGAGCACATCACATCTACTTAGTTAACTTTATTTGGAGTCTCTCTGCCTAAGGCCTGTACTTTTAATTGTGCCTCCATGTTTAGTGATCAAAATAGTTAACAGATGTGAGTCGAGTTCTTTGTTTAACTTCATTGTTTGGATGAATGCTTATGCTTCTGTGAACCCTACTGTAGACAGTTACACAGCAGTTCTGGCATTGTATGTTATAGACAGTGTCACACAGCCACTTTAATCTTATTTTTCAATAATTCCTTAATCTACTTCTTGTTGAATTAAAGCAGCTTCCCCTGTCAGGTGGTATCTTGGACATTTGGAAAGGGGTCAGTGGTTAAAATCTGGGATTTGAAAGCAGAAAACCCTGAGCTTGCATGCCTGTTTACTGCTTACTAGCTATATTATGCTAGATGAATTATTTAACTGCCCAGACACTTACTTTCCTTATTCATAAGATGTGAATAAAAATAGGACTTACCTCCTGGCATTTACTGAGGAGCTTTAAATAAAATGCATATAAAACTAGTAGCCAGTGCTTAGTGCATATAAACAGTCAGTAATGGAAACTTTTCATTTTTATTTCCTCTTTCTAACTGAGCATTTTAACACACAAGGGTTAGCATCTCAGACCACCTGCTTTGCTCAGTTTGAATCCAGGGACTTGGTCTGATTGGCATTTTGCTGGTGGGATGAAGTGTTTCAAGCTGAATACTATTTGCTGTCTTCCCCAGCCACATCAACAGGAAGACACAATATGAGAACCCAGTTCTTGAAGCCAAACGGAAGAAGCAGCTTGAGCAGCAGCAGCAGCAGCAACAGCAGCAGCAACAGCAGCAGCAGCAGCAGCAGCAGCAACAGCAGCAGCAGCAGCAGACAGAAGGTTGGCCTGTCCTCGAGGCTTTTTCTTGAGCAGGGGAGCATGGGGCGAAATCTGAGCGCTGACACCCTCGTGTGGTCAGAACTGGCCTTGATGATTGAGTCCTCTCTTGCCACACTGAAGAGTTAATGTCCTGTGGGGAGGAAGAGAACCCCATCTCCACATTCCTCTGGATGGCCAAAGTGGAGATCCTAATTCAAAGGCACCCAAATCTCCCCTTTAATTTAGAAAGGAGCATCGTTAGATCAGAGAACTTTGGGGAAGTTGTTCTCTTGCCCCCGCAGTATTTGCATTGCAACTGGTAGCTAAATCCAAACCACTTTTAGCATTTTTACTTTAAGTGGAGTTACTGGGCATGAAACTAACTTTTAATTTTAGGAACATTACATGTACAGAATCAGAAAGAGCTGGTAGTTTGGGGTGCTTTTTAAAAATTACAGACTAATTCATGCTGTTTGTAAAAATATGGGCAGTTCAAGAGTATAGAACATTAAATTCTCCCCTGCTTGCCCCCTTCCCATTTTTGGAGATAAGCCCTGTGCAGAAATTTTCTAGGGATATACATATATGCATATTTTAATAAAAATCTTATAGTAATTTATACATATATAGTACGTATGTGAGACCTCTTTTCTCACTTTTTATTTCTTACACATATTTCAAAGTTAGCTAATGTAGATTTAGCTTATACTTTTTAATGATTACATAATGTTCCATTTTATGAATGCCTCTGCTTTATTTAACCATTCATTTATTACTAGATACTCTGGCTTTCCCCACTTTTTCATTGTGATCTTTTGGCATCATAGGCTTAATACTCTCCTCAATATAATATGTGAATATGAAACAGAATATCAAGTGTAATGCTTCTGTTACTATAATATTGAATATAATAAATATAAACCGTAGCCTACAGGTTGGCAAACTTTTTCTGTAAGTAGCCAGATAATAAATATTTTAGGCTTCGTGATTCATACAGTCAGTCTCTGTAAGAACTACTCACCTCAGCCATTGTAGTATGCAAATAGCTGTAGACAATACGTAAATGAATAGATGTAGCTGTGTTCAAATAAAGCTTTATGGGCACTGTGATTTGAACGTCACGTCATTTTCATATGTCACAAAGTATTCTCTTTTTTATTACTTTTCAACCATTTGAAAATGTAAGTTATTCTTGGCTCACAGGCTATATCTAAACAGGAATTGGCCCCAGATTGGCTAGTGGGCCATAGTTTGCCAACCACTGCCCTGGACTGTACAGGTTAGAGAGAGTAGGTATGTGTGTCTATGTATATTCACCCATTGAAATGTTATCTACCTTAGTCTCTTTTCTAGCTAAAAAGAACTCTTCTCATATACATTTAGTAGGTACAAATGCAGCTTTTGACACATGGGTATATTAAGTGGTGGTGAAGTGTGGAGTTTTAGTGTAGCCATTACCCAAATAGTATACGTTGTACCCATTAAGTAGTTTATCATCCTTCATCCCCCTCCAACCCTTCCAAGTTGCCATGGTCTCTTATTCTACAGTCCATGTCCATGAGTACACATTATTTAGCTCCCACTCATAAGTGAGGACGTGTGATATTTGACTTTCTGTTTCTGAGTTGTTTCACTTAAGATAATGGCCTCTAGTTCCATTCATTTTGCTGGAAAAGACATATAATTTTATTCTCTTTTTTATGGCTGAGTAGTGTTCCATGACATACATACCACATTTTCTTTATCCAGTCATCCACTGATGGACACTTAGGTTGATTCTGTATCTTTGCTATTGTGAATAGTGCTGCAGTAAACATACAAGTGTAGGTATCATTTTGATAGAATGATTTCTTTTTCTTCAGGTAGATACCCAGTAGTGGGATTGCTGGATGGTATGGTGGTTCTGTAGAGGGTGCAGTCATTCACATTCTCACTGACGGTGTATAAGCATTCCCTTTTCTCCACATCCTTATCAACATCTGTTATTTTTTGTCTAAAAAGAATTTTTTTAATGTATCTTTCCTGAGCTGATAAAACTTGGTAGTGTTAGAAAGTGTCG
This sequence comes from Piliocolobus tephrosceles, assembly GCF_002776525.5. Classification (NCBI taxonomy): domain Eukaryota; kingdom Metazoa; phylum Chordata; class Mammalia; order Primates; family Cercopithecidae; genus Piliocolobus; species Piliocolobus tephrosceles. Next base: position 70,930,205 of record NC_045435.1, read on the forward strand.
TTTGCAAATGAGAATGTACCCTTGAAAGTGTTAGCTGAGCTGGAAGTGATTCTGGGGTGCCATCTCAAGGGTCACTCACTGTGAGTTATGTCTGGCCTTCCAAGGGGAATAAGATTACAATTAGGACCCAGGAGTATTTGTAATAGGTCTCATTTGGATTTCAGAGATAGCAGAAGAGAGCACTATTAGCAATCTGCTGAAATCTACCTTCATCTTCCTCCCTACCTAAGCCAAGCTGGCCTCAGCAGCCCAGCTCGTGTCTCAATCACATTAGAGAAATTTCTCCCTTATACACCTGCCATTAGTTGACTGTGTATCTTTCCTGACAGTTTTTAACTGACATTACTTTGGACTTTCCAGCCACAGAGAACTGGAGTTTTTATTCATTATATCATAATATTTCTTTCCCAAAACGTCTTAGACAAGAAAAAAAGAGCTTCATACAGTGAGGTCAGATAACAACTTCTTTTTAATCTAAGCTATCTGCCCTTGGTTTATTGCTTTGGATATTATTAACAATAAGGTGAATCATAAGGAAGTCAATGAGCCATTTGAAGGAAAAATAGGAAACTTTCTTTTCTTTTTCATAGAATGGACAGAAGATCACTCAGCCCTTGTGCCTCCTGTTATTCCAAACCACCCCCCAAGCAATCCAGAGCCAGCCAGAGAAGCTCCACTTCAGGGTAAAGTACTTGTTTTTCTAATTGTGTTATGGTTTTAGCTCAAAATCTAATTTTTTAAAAGGTATTTTGAAAAGTGCAATCTTGTAACCCCCAAGTCATTCTTTTGATAGTGAAAACCATAAATAATAAAAGCAATGATAAATGTATTGTTAGACTTGTCAAGAAAAATTAGGAATCTTCCTGAATAATTTTTTTTCCAACTATTTGTAATATTTTAAAAATAAAGACTACTTGTTAAATGATCATTCAAACCAACGTTTCTCAATGTGAGCACCATTGCCATTTTGGGGTAGGTAAATCTTTGTTGTGTGGGGCTGTCCTGGGCATTGTGAGATGTCCCCTGGCCACTAGATGCCAGTAGCACACAGCCCACCTCTCTTTGTGACAAGGAAATTGTCCCCAGACATTGTCAGATGTCTCTGGGGAGCAAACCCATCCCAGAGATAGGAATCACTGATTTAGAGATCACAGATATTTAATAGTATGTTAAAAAAGATAAATCTGAAACTCAGCATTAGATATTTCAAGATTCTAGCCAACATATTAGGTTTTGTCTAAGACTTTCCTGTAAATGCAAATGGTTTGATATTGTGTTTTCAGTTCTCATTCCCTATTCTTGCTGCAGTTTTGGTATTTATGCATGTTTACAACGTTTCGATGGATCTTGTTTGTTTACATTCACACATAGGATGAGGCCTTTATAGAGGATTATTCTTGAAAATTGGAAGTTCCAGAACCTTGCAACTTTCAGGCCTCATTACTCTTAAATTATAGAAAATATTTGTGTTTAGTTTTCTTTTTCTTTTAAACAAGCATCATGTTTGACAGAGTTGGGGAATGTTTGTGGTACAGAAGCAATAAAAATACTATAAAATTTTCCTTCCTTTCTACATTTTAAAAGAGATTTAATTGTGTTAGATATAAAATGATAAGTAGAATAATTCATTTTTAAAATTTTAATTCCTTCATTATAATTTTCATAAGAAAGAAATTGTTTCTCTACTAGCTGACATTGTCATGAGATTAGAATTAATATCAATTTATGTAAAATAATTTCTGGCATGAATATACTTTTTAATGGTGATAATGGCTTTAATAAAGATAGGATATAGTAGATAATAATATGTTGATTAATATCAGTATGACTGTGGATTCCTCAGTTTTGTGGGGTTTTTTTGTAAATATAAAATTCCTTCTGTCGGCTCGTGCCTTCTTGCCTTCCCCTCTGTCACAGTAAGTTAGCCTCCTTTCAGTTCTTTTAACTAGCAAAACTGTGGGCCATTTCTGAGCCTTTGCAGAGGCTGTTCCTTCTATTTGCAGTTTTCTTTTCCTCCTAATTCTTATTCTGCTAACTCCTGTTCACCTCAGGTCTTTGCTAGATTCCCCTACCATGTTTACTCTTAACCATCCTGTACTTCACATTTATGAAATTTAACCGTTGTAATTAGTGTTCATTTATGTGCTATTATTTAACAATAGTTTCCTCATTAGACTTTAAATCCCATGGAGGCAAGAGACTGTGATTCTCTGTTTTTTGTTTTTTCACTGTGAGACAATCCCAAACAAGGCATAATCCGTTGTTATCTATTTCTCATGACATTATTGAGTGAAACAGTATCTATCCATCTATCTATCCATCCATCCACATATACATATAGAATAGCCAACCAGACTTTCTTACATAACTATCTTAGAAATTAAGTAAATTAAAGCTGTAAAGGTTCAGGTTCTGGGTGCCAAATGCTTAGTGCACCAACTAAGAATTGAGATGGTATTTATCTGTATTAGACACTTTATCTCAGATTCTTACTTTTCTTTCACTCAACCTTTTTTCTTTTTCTTTTTATCTCTTCTTCCTTATTTCCTTATATCTCTTCCTTATTTCCTTAGTCATCTAATGATTGACTAAGACATCCACTGGTGCCTTCGTTCAGGCTGCTATAACAAGTTGCCATAGACTAGGTGGCTTAAAGAACGAACATTTATCTATCAGTTCTGGAGAGTCGGAAGTTGAAGATCAAAGTGCTGGCAGATCCAGTGTCCAATGAGAGTCCACTTCCTGGTTTACAGACGGCCATTTTCTCACTGTATCCTCGCGTGGTGCAGAGTAGAGAGAGAAAAGATTAGTTCTCTTCCTCTTCTTATAAGAATAAGCCCATCATGTGGGCTCCACTCTCATGGTATAATCACCTCCCAAAGGCCTCACTTCTAAATACCATTCAACAGTGTCTGGGAAGGTTCAGGCTCGTTGAACTTTCCTTGGGATTGACTCATTTATTCTTACAACCCTTCTACTGTGTAGTCTCTCTGTTGATCCACACCTTTCAAGCACCTTTATAATCTTTGGAATATAACTGATACCAAAGAAACCAGTTAAAATCCATACCGTTTGATTCCAAGTTCTGATTTCAATAAACATTAACCTAGACTTTAGCCTCATTGGTTATAACTTTGGGTTACCTGCCTACTGGTTAAGTGTCTTGATTAGCCATCTAGTGTTTAATCTTGGGCAGTATCTAGCGTTGACAGACTGTCAGAAAGAAGCCATATAGCTAATTTGGTTAGATTGTTTGGTAGTAATTTTGCCAAGTTCACAGACCAACTAAATTCTGCCCTAATCAAGGGTGTACTTCTAATCCCAGCAAGTGCTAATTTGGAGATTTGCTCTTATGAAAACTCTCTAGCTTCAGGCTTGTGGTTGGAGAGAGATTTTTGCAGCTACCCCTCTACCACACTCACTCTACCACCACCACCACCATCAAAACAATAACTCATTTATTGAGCTCTTAATTATGTGCCAAGTACCTTCCTAGGCACTTTGCCTACATTATCTGCCATGGTTGTTTCTCACAACTATCGTATGAAATAGGTATCATCATTACCTCCATTTATACCTGTGATACTCTGGCAGAGAGGTTTAGTAACTTGCCCAAGGCCATATAGCCACTAAGTAGCAGAGCACAGATTTGAACACTATTCTTGAGGAATAGTTTAACTTCTGGTTGAAAGGTTTTTGGCTGTTTTGGTTTTTGTGGGATACCTCATTTGTGTAGTCTAAATCTATGTTGTTCAGTATGGAAGCCGCTGGTTACATGTTGCCATTTAAATTTAAATGAATTATAGTTAAAAAATAAAAAAATTCAGTTTTTCAGTCTCACTAGCCATATTTCAAGGGCTCAGTGGCTACATGTGACTAGTGGCTGCCATATTGGACAGTGCAGACACAGAGCATTTCCATCATCACAGAAAGTGCCATTAGACAGTACTGGTCTAGGGTATTTAAACAGTAGTGTCAAGAAGTGACATTTCTTTCCCCTCCCCCCAGCCTGGCAGGGAAACATACACCTAAGGTTCATTCAGGTGCAGAGCTTTGGGGCAAGACCCAGAACGTCCTGATCAGTGAGTCTAAGGAAGGAGCTGAAAATAAGTACATTTTAAAAAGCTACCCAGGTGATTTTCCCTGGGTAAGACACAACCAAGCCTTACCACTGGTGACTGGTAAACAGAGATTAGGATATTAGAAAATTACATGTACTACAGGGCTGCAGCTGAGAGCTCCAAATTCCATTCCTTATGGGGTGAAAAGCATTTCTTTCCAAAAGCTGCATTAACTAATGATCCACCCATATGTAAAAAGGAATAAAATGTGCATAAATGTGAAACCCTCTGATCTTCCCTCCCTTGTTAAATATTGGAAAAGGAAGTCAGTCGTATAATTTCAAAGCTCTGCTCTTGTCTTTATTAAGTTAACATTCTCAGCACAAAATATGCTAATGTATTTTTTTTTAATTAGATAAACTGCCAGGCACATTTTCACATTTTCTAACTTAGCCTATAATAAGAGTGAAAAGCTCCAACACCCAAACACCTCTTTTCAGCCTTCTCAAAGACATGTTAAATATCATTTCTATGTGCTTTTGTTTGTTCATTCATTCACTCACTCAACAAACATTTTTGGAGCACATAAAATGTACCAGACAATATTCTAGATACTGGATATACATACAAAAATCCTCATGGAGCTAACATTCTAGTGGTTTTATGTACCTGCGTATCAATGCCCCTCATGCATGGGAGTGGGGGACAGTAAGAAAACCAAAACAATAAGTAAGATGTATTTTCTGTTAGAAGGTGGTAAATGCTAAGGACAAAACTAAAGCAGGGAAAAGGGATTGGGAATGTTGGAGGTGCTGCAATTTTTAGCAAGGTGGTTAGGGAAGGTCTTGCTGCGAAAGTAATGGCTGTTGATGATGTCTCTGCGTAACTGAAATGTGTTTCCTTCCCTTCAGGGCGCCTGGAATGCCCTAGCAGCACCTGCTGCAAGAGTGTAGGCCACTCACCCTCCTCCCCCTAAAGTAAACTTTGGGGGTTATCTTACCTCACCTCGATTTCCATCTGATAATTATCTTGGCAACTGTCTCCCCAAAGCTCTTAGTACAAGTGACACCACCCTCCCGATGCCTTAGCAGACGACTTTGCCTGGCGAATCCTTCTAAGTCCTGCCTTTCTTTAGCTACTGTGACAGGGCTGTAGTTTGTCAGGCTTCCAATAAGCTTTAGGACTGTGCTAGAGAGCAGGTTAACGAAAGGACCTCTGATTGCTGGCAATTTAAAAGAACCTTCTTTGCAGGAGCCAGAAACTTAAAATATGCAATTAAAAATTGTATGCATGCCCAGAGACCTTTTAAGCCCTTTTAGATATAACTAACCAAAAATAACCTTCTTTCCTAGGTGCCAGGCTCCTAGTGCAGGGGTATAGGGAACTAATTTCTCCCTCTTTCTCTCTCTCTTTTTGTTTTAGATAACATTTTTGATAGAAAAGAAACAGGGCAGATGGTATAAGAAGTAAGTAAAGTTAGAAGAGATGAAAGAAGCTGCTCATGAAATTAGGTCTACTACTTGGGATAATCAGAGAAGTTCCAATAAGTTTCTCAATTACAGAGAAGTGCCTAGTAAAACCCAAAAGAAAACGTTTTGGTTTATGTTCAAAATGTTATTTGTGAATGTATCACGAAAACTCAATAAAACCTTAGGTAGCATGTTTGGGGGTAACTTAGCTATATCTCTATCTGTACATTTATTTTATTTTTATTTTTATTATTTTTTTGAGACAGAGTTTCACTCTTGTTGCCCAGGCTGGAGTGCAATGGCGTGATCTCAGCTCACTGCAACCTCTGCTTCCTGGGTTCAAGTGATTCTCCTGCCTTAGCCTCCCAAGTAGCTAGAATTACAGGCATCTGCCACCTCATCTGGCTTGTGTGTATGTATGTGTGTGTATATATATATATATATATATATATATATTTTTTTTTTTTTTTTTTAGTAGAAAAGGGATTTCACCATGTTGGCCAGCTGGGTCTGGAACTCCTGGCCTCAGTGGTCCACCTGACTCAGCCTCCCAAAGTACTAGGATTACAGGCATGAGCCACCATGCCCAGCCTAATTTATTTTAAATAAGACGGCTGAATTCGGAGCTGTATGGCTACTGTTAGTACTACTTAGTTTAGGGATTTTTTTTTTTTTTTGGTGGGATTTCTTTTTTTTTTGGTTTGTGTTTTTTAAACAAATATCCTAAACTTGTTTTAAACAGTAAATCTTAGCCATAGACATGTGTTGGCTATTTCATAAATTTAATAAAAGGTGCAAATAAATAGGAAAAATAGTTGAATTTGGAGTTCAATTCAAAGTGATGACCCTTAATTTTGAAAATAGTCATTCTACATTTTTGTCAAATTATTATTTGTGACTCTAATATGTTTTCTGGTATTATCTGTGCATTTTCAGCCTGGATTTTCTGTTGGATTAAAACTAAAGTTTTTGTTCAGTTGGTTTTTCGAGTGGAAGCCAGGCCCAAAGCAGCACATCAGAAGCCATATAGCAAAATAAAATTAAAACAAAAGACATAAAACAGACCAGTTCCATTTGCTGTGAAGGGGTTTGTGGCAGCTCAATTCCTGTCAAACTGCATGAATGGATACCAAGAAGTATGTCACCTGACAGGGACTAGTTTCATCCCTCTCTTGTAGCTTCTTTTGGACCCTGGAGTTGACATACTCTGTGCTTTACCTCCTTCCATCAACATTGGGGCCTAGGAACATCCTTATTCCTCAGATTAAGAGGACTTTCTTAAGATGCTATGTGCCCAAAGGCTCTAGGGCATAAGCTTGAAGAATTATCTATATGTTGTCTCAAATCTTGTTAAATTCTCCTTTTCACCAATGGTGACATTCCTTATGCTTCTCTTATTTTAATCCAGGCAAACCCTTTTTTACACGAAACCCTTCTGAGTTGAAAGGCAAGTTCATTCACACAAAGCTGCGGAAAAGCAGTCGTGGCTTTGGCTTCACGGTGGTTGGAGGGGATGAACCTGATGAGTTTCTGCAGATCAAGAGTTTGGTCCTAGATGGTCCTGCTGCGTTGGATGGCAAGATGGAAACAGGTAGCGTCCACATGGCCTTAGTGTGTTCTGTGTGGTGAGACTCCAACCCAGAACATAAAGATGTGCAATCATGACATTGTTTGGTTTGAGCAAGACCAGACAGCGTCATGATTGCACATGTTTATGCCTTTAAACACCTTGAGAATGAGCCCAGTCTCCACATTATATAAATTCATCCCTTGGGGCAGATTGAAACCTGTGAAGTCATTTTAACTTTGGGAAACTGTGTGAGTACAGTAAAGCAATAAGTTACTAAAAATGTAGATCCCCATTTAAATAAATGAATTCTAAACTTGGATTTCTGCAGTGAGATTTTTTTTTAGGAGAAAGCTCCAATGTTCTTTCAGTGATTATTATATTCTCATTAGCAGGGAAGACACTAGGTGCTGAAAGAACACTTTATTAGCTGTTAAAATCAGTAATAGAAACAGTTTATGCCCTATAGTATCACACCCACGTGCAGTTTCAGTTCAGTTTCATATTAGTGGAATATATTATAATACTGATGGCAATTTTATGGGTGCTGTTTTCTTAACCCCCACACTCTTGCCTTCTACAGGGGATGTGATTGTCAGTGTGAATGACACCTGTGTTTTGGGACACACACATGCTCAAGTTGTGAAGATCTTCCAGTCCATCCCCATTGGTGCCAGCGTGGACCTTGAACTTTGCCGAGGTTATCCATTGCCTTTTGATCCAGATGACCCCAATACAAGTTTAGTGACCTCGGTAGCCATTTTGGATAAAGAACCAATTATTGTGAATGGGCAAGAGACCTATGATTCACCAGCTAGCCACAGTAGTAAAACAGGCAAAGTCAATGGCATGAAGGATGCCCGGCCAAGCAGCCCAGCAGACGTGACTTCAAATGGTTCTCATGGTTATCCTAATGACACTGTTTCTTTGGCTTCCTCCATAGCCACTCAGCCAGAACTCATAACTGTTCATATTGTCAAAGGGCCAATGGGCTTTGGTTTTACTATCGCAGACAGTCCTGGTGGGGGTGGCCAAAGAGTGAAACAGATTGTTGACAGCCCAAGGTGCCGAGGCCTGAAAGAAGGGGATCTCATAGTGGAAGTTAATAAGAAGAACGTGCAGGCCCTAACTCACAACCAAGTGGTGGATATGCTGGTTGAATGTCCTAAGGGAAGTGAGGTCACATTGTTGGTGCAACGAGGAGGTAAGTAGGTTTGTTTTGTTCTTTGAATTTTTTTTTTAGTCCCAAATTCATTGCTTAACTTACTCATCTTCAGATGACCACTGGGGGCTTTTTAAATGTGTATTCCTTTAAGTTCGTTTTTATTTAAATGTTTCAAAATGCCTACTGATTTCTCCAAATACTAACCTCTTTAGCATAAAAATTATGGTTTATACATTATGACAGACATATGCAGTTAGAGTGGTACTTTAAAACAGAAATCAGATTGTGCCTTTTTAAAACATTAAGATTTAAAAAACCTAACTTGAGTGTGGTGGTACCTACCTGTAGTTCTGGCTGCTTGAGAGGCTGAGATGGGAAGATCACTTGAGCCCAGGCATGTGAGTCCAGACTGGGCAACACAGTGAGACCCCATTCTCTAAAAAGTTTTTTTTTAATAAAAGTAGTAATAATAGCCTGTATCCTTTAAGCCTCCTGAACTTGGCCTTCATAGCCTGCAAAATGTGGCTGTGATCACTCCTCGAAACTTGTTTCATGTTCCTCTCCTCCATCTGATGGTGCTTTATCCACACTGGCTGCTTATATGGAACTCCTTCAATGCTTCAAGCCTTTTCTTGCCTCAGGCCCTTTGTACTTACTGTCCCCTCTACCTGGAATGGTCCTTTCCCAGCTCTTCCCAGCTGGCTCAGTCTCATTCAGGTCTCCTTCTGAGAGAGAGCTTCTCCCATCACTTTTTCTAAAGTAGCTCCTAACACTTCCATATAATCTTGATCACATTTCTTCGTAACCTTGATCATCATCACCTTTTTAGCACAAGGCATTATTTCATGCTTTTATTTATTTTTCAGTATTTGTCTTTCATGAGAATATAAATTTCCATAAAGGTAGGGCCCATGTATGCATGTGGACAGCTGTTGTCCCCAGCATTTAACACAACACCTGACTCCTTTTAGGTATTTATGAATGAATAGGTATTAAGTGAATAGGTGTGTGATTATTTCTATTTGGCAGAAACAAGAGGTCTGCTAATCATATTAAACACTTCCCTCAGCATGCTTACATTTTAATGAAGTAGTTGAGGATCTCAGAGATCTGGGTTATTCTAAATCTTGAGGCATTAAACTTCCTCCTTTCTCCTTGAGTCCACATCCCACCCTCTGCTTCACCAGAAAACACAGGACCTCACACTGAGCAATATTTTCCACCATATTGAAATGCCTTGCTCTTGGAATATGCGCATATATGTGATTAGTCATGACTGATAGTTTCACACAGTGGGCCTGAGAATGGCTGTTTCCCTGATCCTTGTCACCATGATTTCTTTCATGAACAACATATTCAGGCCTTTTCAAAAGAGATCAAGAACCATACTTTGATTTCCTTTTGGTTTGTTGCAACTGAGGAGTTCATTTGTGTCACAGCAGCCCGATTCTCATGTTTTCATGAGTCTGTGTGTTCTGCAATCAGAATGGCTGGGGTCATTTGAAGGAAACCCAAAATACAGAGTACCTATCTATGTGAATTGAAATGCTCAATGACCCTGGCTTAGGCAGTTACAAAAGGCACTGTGCAAATTTTATTTTTATAAATGTCGTTTCCACTAACCAATTTTCAAGTCTCTTCTTGTACCTAGATCACTTGACTGCCCAGAGAACTGGTTTTAAACAGTAGCCAAGATGTATGTAGTGGGAAATGACTTGGGTATAAGAACGATTATGACAATAATGATGATGGTGATGATGAAACCTGGCACTTATAGAAGAATCAGTGATACACAAAGCACTTTCATACCTGCACCTGCCTCTCCTCTGATATTTGTCACTTTGCTGTGAAGTAGGAAGGTGCCACGCCACAGTAGTTCTGAGCTGTTCACCCTGGCTCTGTGGTTTCCAGTCCAATGTTCTGTCCCACTTAACTGAGTAACACTGATTTTTGTATAATTGCTTAATACTGTGGCTGACAACCTGGAAACTTTCAAATGGTTCTTGGTACATCAGGTGCACCTCTGTTTCAGCCACTGCTCATTTGACAGACACAAACCACCTTGTTCTCCAAACTCATCTATCTGCTTTCTCATTTCTGTTATTGATGTGTTAAGTTTATTATCCCATTAGATTCACTTCTAAGGACACCAAACATAAAGTTTCATTATAGCCAACTAACTTACACACTTAATGAACCGTATTGTAATGAATTTGCCTAAGCCAGCAAACAACTGATTATAGAAACATACTCCTTGATTTTACTTTTTATTTTATATTTTTGAGGCAGGGTCTCACTTTGTCACCCAGGCGGGAGTGCAGTGGTGCCATCTCAGCTCACAGCAGTCTCAACCTCCTAGGTTAAAGTGATCTTCCCGCCTTAGCCCCCCAAGTAGCTGAGACTATAGGTGCATGCCACCACTCTCTGCTGATTTTTGTATTTTCAGTAGAAACTATTTCTCCATGTTACCCATGCTGGTCTTGAACTCCCGCGCTCAAGGAATCCACCTGCCTCGGCCTCCCGAAGTGCTAGAATTACAGGCATGAGCCGCTACGCCTGACTATACTCCTTGATTTTAAATATGTTTGCATTCTCTCTTCTTAGTTCCCAATGCCATCTTCTTCTTAATGCTGTTACATTTTATAACATTTATATGAAAAATCCAGAATATATCGCCATATTCATCAACATCTACATGGTTTATTTCAGAACATGAGTAATTTAAAATCACTGTGACATCAGCAGTCTTTAAAATACACCATATGTCTTGTGTTTGATTTATGTATAGGATAGAAAGTTTGTACATCTGCACTTGGCAGGCTAGCACCAGATACTATTAATCTTTCTGGAAGGCATATAAATATATTTGTTTCTGCCATACATTAGTTGCTTGAATCAGGGCTGACATTTCATCATCTCTTCTGTATAGCGGGGGAGTAATGAGAAGGCTTGATGAAGGTACAAGGCAACAGCTAGGTTGAATGAGAAAGTAAATGGCCACTTCACCGATTCTTTCTAATGAATCTAATTTATTTTGTAACTGCTAGTAAGATGACTGATAAACTCATCTACACTCTTCCACGAGTCTCAGGAATTCCTGTCATGAGGTTGTGGCTTTCTGTGCTTTAAAGAACGGGCCATTTTTACTTTGGGACAGAACTGGCTTTTATGTTTGTAGCATCCATTTTAATTCCTAATCTCTAGAGCTTGTTTTTGACATTTGTTCTTGTCAAGATCTAATACATTTCATTTTTAGTATTTTTAGTCCATCCCCCTTCCCTCATCTGGAAATCGAGCTGAAGGTTGAAATATCATTTGTAAATGTCCAGGGTCAGTTTCCTCAGTCAGGCTTAGAGCTGCTGTGCGGTGTTCATCTGTATTCCCAAGTAGCCAGGACCAGTCCTGATTTGCTTACAAATCTCTTCATCAACATCTCCCTGCTTGCCAGTCGATCACTCAGATTTTTAAAGGGCAGCTCCTTTCTGTGTCTGGTTCCCCTCTTCCAATTGTGTGTCCTTACTCCTCCCCTCTCTGCTGTGCAGTCAGGAAAGTGCTTTTTATCCTTTTATTTTGAACACAGCATCTGCATTCAGAAATTCTGTCACCTGACACCAGTGTGCATGTAGAGACTTCTTTGAAGTGTTTGGAAAATCAAGTTAGTTTGTGGATTTTTATTTTTAATTTGTAAAAGCTATCGAACTTGTCCCATAAAGATTTTTTACTTTTTTAAAAGAAGGCTCATTGCAGATAGCATAACTACCTGTGCCCCTCTGTGTCAAATATTTTGGATATTCAGCAAATTCACACCTATCAGTAGGTGTGACACTCTTTAAGACATAATTTCATGTTGAGTCACAACACTCTTGTTCCAAGAAAAGATTTGGCAACACTATATGCAAGTGAAGATCCTATGTTTTACTTTTGAAAGAAGGCATGTATTAAAAAGAAAAGTGAACTTGGGATGCCAGGAGCTGACCTTGAGTACAAACTCTGCCCGTAAGCTGCTGTATGTGCTTGAGAAGGGTACTACTTCTACCCTGACACTTATTTTTTTAATCTAAAAGATGAATGTTTTGAGCTAGAGAATCTTTCAGGCACTCCTTTCTGGCTCAAATTTTATGCATGGGATGACCTTATTGCTATATAGAGGAGAGACCACAGGACTCTGGAGCCTGAGGATGGATGCAAGTTTAAATCCTGCTCCTGCGTTACTTGCATTGTGACTTTAGGCAAGTCACTTGGCTTCTCTGAGCTTCGTTAGACTTCTGAAAAAAATGGGCATGATGTACATAGATTAAATAAATAAGGTAGCATTTGTGCCAGTTCCTGACATAGTAGTCATCACATGATAAAGCAATAGTAGCAACTGGGTGGGGAAGGATTTGTATTTTATTTTTTATAAAAAGTTCTAGCTGGGCCATACAGCTTGTATGATATTCAGGCATCTGTTTTTTGTTTTTTTGTTTTTTTAGAAGTTCTACTGGTAGGTTTTTTTTTTTTTTTTTTCCTTCTCTTGATACAGGGTCCTGCTCTTTTGCCCAGGCTGGAGTGCATGATCATGGCCCATCACAACCTCAAACTCCTGGGCTCAAGTGATCCTCCTGCCTTAGCCTCCTGAATAACTAGGACTACAGGCATGTGCCATCATGTGTGACTAATCTCTTTTAAAAAATTGTTTTGTAGAGACGGGGTCTCACTGTGTTGCCCAGGTACCACTGGTGATTCTGATGTACAACCAGAGTTGCAAAAAATGTTAGGCTTCTGCCTCAACGGTCCCTTCTGGTTTTGATTCTTTGACCTATAAGTTGGATGAAAATAAGTTTATAAAGCTTATTTAATATTTTCATTTCTGAGTAACGTTCATCTTTTAAAGTCTGTTTTGTAAGTGACAGATTTCTCAGTCTTCCCTAAGATCCATTTCAGCTCCCACATGCTACGTTTTTCTACTTCCGAGGAGAATAGAAGGGGGACTTGCTGTCTGAATGGAGATGTTCATTTAGAGTGCCATCTCCCACTGGCTTTTTCTGATCACAACAGTAATGGAAGTGATATTTTCCTTTCTAGTTTGCACAAACCATATATACTGAATACTTTGGTCAGGCCACTAAATAATTTCAAGGTCTGATTATAAATTCATGGAATGTTAAAATTCCTAGAGGGCAGTAGTGTGTCTGACTCTTACTCTTGTGTCCCTGGCACTTCCTGGGGAACCTGGCAAGCGATAAGGTCTCAGTAAATCATAGCTGAATAAATTAAACTTGATCCACCAGTCACAATAGAAGATTAATCCTCTAGCTTTATAAGCACACTTCATAACTCTAGAAAAATGATAATGAGTTAAAAGGCAAAACTTAGATAAGAAAATGGTGGTGGTGATGGTAATGATTATGTTACTACTGTCATTTCCTGATTACTTACTATGTTCCAGCTATGTTACCATGATACATGTAGTACACATACATACATTCATGCACACACAGATGCCCAAGAAGGTAAATAAAACCTTTCAAGACTTCATTGTTGCAACCACATTGAAACTGCCACCAATTTGCAATGTGATGATGGGTTGGATCTTTGTGAAATGAAGGCAGTGATTGTTAGCTTCTATGCTAGGACAAAATACAAGAAGGAATTGTTTTTGTTTTAGTTGCTGAAACCCCACAGCTTAATTTGGTATGAATTAGTATAAAGCAAAGGAGAAAATTCTGTTTTAGTTGGGAAAACCTGCATAAAATTTGTAATGAAAACAGTAAATGCTTCTACAATGTACCAGGCATGCTTCTGGACATTTTACATATCATAATTCATAAGGGTCCTCTGAAGTAAATACCATCTTAGCTCCATTTTAGAGAAGAGGAAGCTGAGGCCCAGGGAGTTTCTGTGGTTTACACAAATTAGCTGGTTAGTGGCAAAGCTAGGATTGGAACCTAGAAATTCTGGCTCTAGACAGTGCTTAACCACTCTGCCCAACAGCCTCCTGCCTTACAGGCAAGAAATTCCTCCAGTACCATAATTGTTGATGACTGTATCTTATGCATAAAGAAATGAGTAAAGCCTGAAGTCTGTGGGCAAAGTGATGCCTCTTAATTCTCATCAAAATTTACTGATGATATTTAGTTCATTAAATCATCATCAATCCAAACAGAGAAAGCAGTATGTAATCTCATTACCTAAGTGCATCACTAGCATTAGCTCTTCTGTGTGTGTGTGTGTGTGTGTGTGCGCGCGCACATGTGTGTTTCTGAAATGATACAAAACCATCATAATTAGAACCACAGTGAGCCATGCACAGAGAGTTAAACCCAGGTGATCAGGCACTTCTCCTCTTTGCCCTCTGGTCTTGGACCAGAGAATGAATTGTGCATTGTACTGCTTAAGTGCTTGACTGCCACAATGTCTCAGATTGAGCTGTAGGGCCCCAGAAAGGGGAATTCAGGTTGTGTATAGAGTGATATCTTAATAATGTTGGAGCCCTATATGTTCCCATCAGCAAATACCCTATATGTTCCCATCAGCCAGTTCTCCCTTCTCAGTGTACTCATACTTGGTTTACAGGTTTACATCTCACCCCTTCCCTGGCCTCTACCACCCATTGTAGGGCACCTGGCCTTGCAGTGACCTGGCAACAGGTCTCAGTGCTTCCTCCAGTCTGCCCTCCGGCTACAGTGCTTTAAAGTACATCAGATCAAGGCAGTCCTCATGTCAGAATAGCTTCCCATCATTAAGTGTGAACTCCAAAGTCCTGTGTCAGGGCCCTAGCACTTATATCTCCCTCTGTCTGTATTTTTTCCTCCTAGGTAGCCGCAGGACCTCCTCACTCACATCTTTCAGGCCTTGGCTCAGAGGTTATTTCATCCCCTTTCATCTGAGAAGTCTGCTCTGACCATTCCTCCTAAATCAAGCAGCATCTCCCATGATCGCTGTCTGCTCTCGTGATCTTTCTTAGGCACTATACCTACCTGTGATCCCCCTGAGAGAAGGAACTTGGTTGCAATCACTACATTATCCCTGCTGCCTAAAACGGTGCCTAGCCCATTACAGGTGTTCAGAAAATCGTCTGCATTGAATGAAAAGATGAGTTAATGCAGGACCCTTTGTTTTCGTAAGTGCTAATCCTGAGAGAACTTTCTGAGGTGTGAGCATTATAATAGCTGAGGAAATGGGCAGCAGGAGACTGACCACCCCCCAGTCACACAGCTAAAAGGTGACAGATCCTGACTCTGAACCCAGGTCTGTTTGCTTGCAATAGCTGTGTGCTCAGTTCACAGGCTGCCCTGAAAAACTAGTAGATGCATTGTTCATTGTGTCCGTAGGCCAAGATATGGGAGCTTCATGTCAGGGAATCATGTTGGTTCCAAAGCCTGTTCTCCAGCATCTTGTAAAGTAGCCACTATCTCGTGATTAAAATTATGTAAGATTTAAATTTCAGTTTCTCAGTCCATCTGGCCACACTTCAGGAGCTCAGTAGCCACATGTGGCGAGTGGCTACAGTATTGGGCAGTGTAGATAGAGAACATTTCCACCATCGCTGGAAGTGCTGTTACACAGCACAGTTCTAGAGATTTTAATTATTTCACCTTCAGAAGTGAGAGACTGAGATCCTTTATTTTACTCTTTCTTTTGTTTTTGTACATTTGAATAGAAGAAAAATATGGAATTGAAGGCACCTTCATGGTTAATGGATTTCTTTTTATGCAGAGAGTAATAAACATAGGTCCTGTTTATTACATCATTTCCATGTTTAGTCACTGCTCTGAGTTCTTTATATGTGTTAACTGGATGTTAGGGGATGCAAGGAATTGACACTCAGAGGATTTAAGACTTGTAAAGTGTAAGTGCTTAGGGGCAATCTCTACTTTCTCTATCCTGGCATGGTGTCATCAAGTTTATAAGCGGATTACAGGACCTCCACCTGGCCGGGAAGCATCTCAGCTTTTATACTAGACTGATGTTATGTAAGGAGCTTAAATAAAATTATTTCATTAAAGTAGCTTTAATCCAAAAAATGGAAGAAACTTCAAAACACAAGACAAACGCAACTAAAATTTTTATATATCAAATATGTGTAATCTGCCATATGAGCTATCAGCAAGTTACAGTTTGTCAGAAGTCTATTTTAAAGGGGAGACTTTAGTCTCCTTGGTGTGTTTAACTGATTCAGTGATTAAGTATCTCAAACTAATTGACCTCACTCACCACTTATCTATGGTGCTTGTATTTTCTAATAATTTTATAAGTTGAGTCCTCTTGTCACATCCAATGTGCTGCCCAACATCTTCTAGCTGTTAAAAGTTGTTCAAGTTAAAATTAGCAAATTTCCTAGCACTTCCACCATGCTAAACAGGATGGCATTCCAATTTGGTATTATAGGAGCCTTCTGGCCTTTATTCATAATGCAGTTTTAAGTTGCTATTTTGATTTATTGCCATGGTTTAAAGTTATCAGGGATTTTATTTGAGAATTCTTTGTAGACTGATAGGTCACATTTATATTTGAGATGACTTACAGCAAGAGATGAGATAAATATAAAAATGTTTCTATTTTGATTCTGTCTTTCATTACATAATGCATAAAAATTATTCCTCACTTTCACATCTTAAGGAACTCTGGTTTCTTTATGGTTTTTGATCTCATGGTTTTTAAACTTAAGCAAGCTTTGGTAAATTTAACATTTGTATGCAACTCAGATTTTACTGGATGATTTGAGTTTTATTTCTGTTATATTCATAATGCAAAGTGGTTGGCACACCTAAAACTTTTACTTTTGTTCTACAAGACAATGTCTCATTCTCCTTGAAGGTAAACTTAATGCATTGAGTTACTTACTTATATGCATTATTTATTACAAATGTGTTCATGTGTGATTTATAATTCTCATTAAGGTGTGGTGGCATCCCTTCCCCTTTCTGGAAGAGTGATAGAATTTCATTCCCTTGGCTGGCAGGCTGTAGAATTATTGTGCTGTGCTTTTATTTAAGTGCGGAATTTGAATATAAAGAAGTTGCTTTTTTGTCTCTTTTTGGGGGACAAAGTCATTAACATCACATGCCTGTCATCATCTAGGCACTGGGAATAGAGCAACGTCATCTGCAAATGAAACAAACAGGCTCCTGATTTCATGAGGCTTTTATTCTAGGGGAAGTGGGGGAAAGCACAAAAATAAACAAATGAACAAAATCATGTCAGCTAAAGAAAAGTGCTGTGAAGCAAATCAGAGCCGGTAAAGTGAACAGGTATGGCAGGCCTGGCGGTGAGGGGGCTCTTCTAGATTAGAGGTGAAACTTGAGTGACCCCAGAGAAGGGAACGGTATTCCAGCAGGAAGGGATAGTTAGTGCAAAGACCCCAAGGAAGAATTGAAACAGAGTCCTGTGTGCCTGGAGAAAGGGGAGCAGGGAATAGGGATGGCCGAAGTCAGAGACTGGAGGCCAGACCTGCAGTTCGAATTCCATTTGCAGTGGGAGGTCCAGATTCACACGGTGAAGGGACAGGCTCTCAGTAACATGTTCAGATAGTCCCTGTGGCATATATGTGAAGAATGTATTTTAGGGGAGCAGGAGTGGAAGGGGAGACCTGTGAGGGCTTTTGCAGTAGTTCAAGGAAGAGTGTTAGCAGCTTGGACTATAGGGCAGACAGAGGATCACGGCAGTGGGGGACTTGGGACACCTAAAGAATAGTCAGCAGGACTCTACAGGTTGACTGTAGAATGGGGGGACATACTTCTTCCATAAAGAGCCAAAGGGTAGACATATTAGGCTTTGTGGGCCCTACAGTCTGTGTCCCCACTACTCTACTCTGCCCTTGTAGTGGGTGATATGTAAAGGAATGGGTTGGTTGTGTTCCCAGAAAACCGTATGTGCCCCATGGACCATATTTGCTGACCACAACTGAAGGAAAGGAAAAGGGAGGGAGCCAAAATGACCCCAGAATTTTTGACCTGGGAGGAATCTTTGTTGAGATGTGGATACTAGGATAGAAGTAGGTAGGACTTGAGCTGTAAAATCAAGGGTTTCTTCTCACACTTGTTAATTATGAAAGCCCATTTGACAACTGAATGAAACAGAAATGTAGGCAAGTTGTCTGGGATCTGGGGTTTGGTGGTTGTGAGGTTAGGTCAGGAGAAATACACATTTATGGGGCATTATCGTCTCATTGAGTATTCTACAAACTGTGGGCTGTGACCTATTACTAGGCTGTGAAATCAATGTATTGGGCTACACCCAGTGTTTTTCTTGGAAGTGAAATAGAAAACATCAGAGTATATCACACTCACTGAAGATAAGTCCTTTTTTTATGAAACATTTACAGTGTGTGTATACCCACACATGCATACATGCATACACACCCACAAATGTTTCATAAAATGGGAAATACATTTTATAACACATTCATACACATGTATGTGTATGTATGAATGTGTTACAAAATGTATTTCCCATTGTGGACCATAGTCACTTAAGTTTGTAAAAGTCAGAATCAGAGGGTATTTAGAGCCATGGGGCTGAATGAGTTTACTGAGGGAAAGAGTGGGAAGGAGAGAGAAAAAGTGCAAAACAGAACCCTGAGGCACATCACCATTCAAGGGTCAGACTGAGCAGGAGACCCCAGTAGAGATGGAACCGCCAGTGCAGATAGGAGAAAGAACAGGAAAGCGTCGTATCACAGAACCCAGGAGAAGACAGTGTCACAAGGAGATTCTAGCAGCACTCGTGGGCCAGGAGTAGAGGCCTGCAAGGGTGAAAACGCTGCCTGTGGCTGGCGTCCCCTGAGAGCAGGACCCATGAAATGTGGCTGCGAATGCACTTGGGCTGGAGAGGCTGGAGAGGGAAGGAGGTGGGGTAGGGATTGGGGTAAGCTGTTCAAGAAGATCTGCTGCAAAGTGGAACAAGTCCTGGAGAGGGGTGTGGAGTCAAAGGAGAGGGCTTTGTTTTGTTTTGAAGATGGGAGATACTACAGCGTTCTTGTGTATGGATAAGGATGACTCAAAAGACAGGGAGAAAGTAATGATTGGAAGAGAAAGGAGGATTCATTGCACTCCCTCTTTGCAGGAGTGAAGTCTTTAAGAAGGGGAAGAAGATGAGATGCAATATAGACAAGAAGGGGTGGGCCTTGGAGTTAGTCTGTGTAAACTGCAGAAGATGGAACTAGATTTGATGATTGTTTTTCCCTCTAAAAGCAAACTATTGAAATTTCTATTTATTTGAGGCTTTCCTATTTAATTTCATAGTCCTAGTGATAATAGCGACAAGCCTCTTTCCATTTGACCCATACTTGTTCATGGAGGACTGAGGATATAGTTTGTGCACGGTTCTGAAATAAGGAGAAAATAATATTCACAATCTAGTTAGGGAGGCAAGACTAACAAGTGAGCTTTACCAGCAGTAACATGTAGTCTGAGTCTGTGTCGAACATATTTGGATAAGAGGTGAATGGTAGGGGATGGGGGACGGATAACAGAGTCTACTTGAACTGGAGAAGAGTGCCCCAGCCTCCACAGTTTGTGATTTTGGACCAGACAGTTGTTGGTTGTGGGAACCCCTCCTGTGCATTGCAGGATGTTTAACAGCATCCCTGGTCTCTACTGAGTAGGTACCTGTCACACACCTGCCCCCTTTCTCCAATGGTGACTGTCAAAAACATCTCTGGACATTGACAGATGTTCCCTGAGGGGCAAAATCACCCTCTGCTAAGAACACCTGGACTAAAGCAGTGCTTTGAAATGTAGGAAGGATTTAAAGTTACCAACTGGTCCTTGGGCAGTATTTGACATGACTCACTCATGTATTTTTTAATCGGTCTTTTAAAAAAATATTTTCATCCTTCTTAAAGTATAATAAAAATAAAAATAAAAATAAATAAATAAATAAATAAATAAAAATATTTTCAGATCTGAATGCATTTAGCTGGAGCCAACAATCCCAGTTTCGCCCCGGCCTGCTCTTTCCTGCATCTGTCCTTACTCTTGCCTATTGTGTACCTGTGGCCCACAAGGCAACTGAATTTGAGACCGAAAGACAGCATACACAAAGACACCAAGAAAGGCAAGGATATCATGCATGAATGTGCAGGCCTGTTGTGGAACCATTTCCTAGGAATTTCTTTTCACCACCATCTCAAAATCCCAGTAACTGGTAACTTCTCCTTTCTTTTTTGTTTAATTTATGCTTAAAAAAAAAAAAGAGAAACCATATATCATCAGACATTTCTGCCCTTAACTTTGGAGTTTGTTTCCTACCCTTACTTTGGTTCCATGTGAAAATTAATTTATTAGTTGTCAGCAACTTTGGATAGCGTTTCCCATTTGAAAAGTCTTTGCTATGAGGAATATTATTATGATAGCATCCTCCCTTATATCAGTTTTTATTCCAACTTTAAGTTCAGGGGTACATGTGCAGGATGTGCAGGTTTGTTACATAGGTAAACATGTGCCATGGTGGTTTGCTGCAGATATCCCATCAACTAAGTATTAAGCCCAGCATTCATTAGCTATTCTTCCTGATGCTCTCACTACACCTCTGACAAGCCCCAGTGTATGCTGTCCATCCCCCACCCCTCACCCCCAGTCCTTATATCAGTTTTGCAGCCTCACTTTGTTGAGCTTCTCTTTATTGCAAGAGATATCATCCTACTTCTATTAGAAGCATTTTTTTAGTTCTGAGCATTTTCAAAACCATTATCTGAGACAGTTTACCTTGTGTAAAATGTTCCCACCTTCCTTCATTTTCCTCAAATGAAATCACATGTTCTTTACCAACATATGGAGGGAAGTATTTGCCATGGTGCTTACTGAGTCTGTCTTTACTGTGTCACCTGTAAAGTTAAAACTTCTACCTTACCTGGTATTTCCTCTGTTTGTATTTCTGCTTAAATATTAATCATGTCACCTATTTGTGAACATAATCCTTTTTGGTTCAGACATCTTGCTGGTAGAATCTTAATGTCTTCAAAAATTGCCTGGAGCCCTAAAGAGTAATATGTTGCCACTGGCAACATGGAAAATGCCCTTTATTGTGTGCCAAGTTGTTGCCTGGGCTTATTTTAGACTCTTGTTAGTAGTGTTCCTTTTTGCATTTTATTGTTCTCAACGTTTTTGGTTTCTCACCATATGCAATAAGTGTCATTCATTCATTCATTCATTCAACAAACTTTAGCACTGTGCTCTTCTCTCATTATAGAGGAGTACCATGAAGGAAACATCAAAAATACAGTGTGGTTAATCACAGCTTCCCCATTGTCTCAGGCCTCATTCTTTTTCTGGAAATCTCATTTGATGTATTATCTTTGCCATGAAAAATTCTAATATACCATTTTTGTGAACTTTGTATTTGATGCAAGGTTGTTTAAAGTTCCTTTTCCACTGTGTCATAGAATAGCAGTCATCATAACTAGGAAGCTGCAAGATGGACCAGTTATGACTTTGTGATGGAGGAAATCCCTTTCTTTCCCTAGCATTGGCTGTCAATTCCACTCATTCAGCAACCTGAGTTTTTAATTAGGCTTTTATTTGTGCAATCAGTACGCAAAGGGGGTCTTGGCATGATGAACCTGTGTAAAAGCAGTGTTTTAAAAAGCTTTCTTATAGTTACATAAACACGAATTTGTTTTCAAAAATCACTTGGAGATAGTTGGAATTAGGTCTACATGCTCTGAGATATTTTTGTTGTTTCTAAATTTAAAAATGGCTTACATTCTCTGTAGTTACTTTTGCCATAGATACCACTTACCAAAATGGCAGATGATTGCATTGAAAAAAATAACAGCACTGCCCATGAATTAATGGGATTCTATGTTTATATAGTTTGTCTGCATCTGCAAAGCAACTTCACTTAGACTTTGGCAACTGAAGGAGGAAGAGAAGACTGTTTTATAACCTAGCACTAACTACCGGTAGGACCCCTTTCTCCCCAGTTTTAACAACCAATAATGTCTTCAGACAGGGCCAAATGTCCTGTAAAGAGCAAAACCAGATGTGCTGGAGAACCACTGCTTTAACCCCTTCAACACCCATTTGGTTTGGCTTGTTAGAAACGCTGTGTTCTGTTTTTTTAGGTACAAATGAAATCCACTTCTGGGTTATTTTTTGTTGAATATGGATTGAAGAAATTTTATTGGAGAATTCCCCACTTCTTCTTAGTGTTGCATCTGTATCTCCTTAGTAACGGAGTGGCCGTGTAGTCAGCTGTGAGGATCCCCAGCATGATCTCTGCTATCAGCCGTGAGCCTCCAGATTATCATCTGAAGTATGAGTAGGACTGCACCCTTCTCAGCGCTGTCAAGAGGATGGAATAAGATGAGGGCCTGTCACACCTTCAGCACTGCCCTGCTCTGATGGAGAGTTTCTTATTTTCTGGCCCCTTGCTCTGTCACATTGAATGGGGCTTACGAGAAAAGAGGTAGAGGAGAGGCTGAAGCAGACCTACTGTTTTCAGTACCTTTGAATTAGTTGTCTGGAGTAGAGAAAAGATTAGGGAAGGTGGAAAGGAAGAGCCTGGAGGGAAAGGTGGTAGGAGATGTGTTCCTTTTGGCCTGTGACAGCACGTTCCTTTAGTAAACAGTGATGAGAAGAACCAGGATGGAGTAGTAGGTTTTCACGAAGTAAAGATTTTCCAATATGAAAGATTCCCTGTTTAGGTAATGATGTTCTTCTTCTTCTGTTTTTTTTTTTTTTTTTATTTGAGATAGAGTTTTGCTCTTGTTGCCCAGGCTGGAGTACAGTGGTGCGATCTCGGCTCACCACAACCTCTGCCTCCCGGGTTCAAGGGATTCTCTTTCCTCAGCCTCCCGAGGAGCTGGGATTGCAGGCATGCACCACCACACCCGGCTAACTTTGTATTTTTTTTAGTTGAGCTGGAGTTTCTCCGTGTTGGTCCAGCTGGTCTCGAACTCCGGACCTCAGGTGAACTGCCTGCCTCGGCCTCCCAAAGTATTGGGATTACAGGCATGAGCCACCACGCCCTGTGGCTCTTTTTTTTTCTTATGAAAAGATTGTTGTCATTTATCTCCTCCTTTTCAATGTTCTTAGTTCACAAAAGAAAGAATTGGCAACTTAGGATCAATTGCTCAGTTCCATGTTGTCAAAATCTGCTGTCTTATGAAATGTAAAATCCAGGAATCACTGCTATAGGGAAAGGCCCAGAGGAGGTTGAGAATAGAACAGGATACGAAAGCAGAGCTGCGGAAGTAATGTGTGAGTGGGGCTCTGGCATCCAAACCTCAGGAAGAGCAAATGGGAGCTCCCCTTTTTCTTTTATCATTGCTTCCACCAGCTCTTCATTCAAGAAGAAAGCGTTTAGATTCAAGGCCAGGGTTACATTCGTCACTCTTATGTAATACAACATTTATTAGTCGCACCGTTTTATGAAACTCTTTTGTCCTATATAAGTTATCAGGGTAACCCAGAAAAGTGAAATCCAAGAGCAAGACAAAAATTGGGTGAATCGAGCATATTTAGTGTGCTCGGGGGCACCCCAAAATAACCTTGACTGGTTTCTTGTATGTAAAAAGCAGTCTCAGGAACTTTATGACAGCTTTAAAAAAATTCATTTCAAGTTGTGTTTGCTTGCATTAAGATCATCATCTGCATTGACTCTAAGCCTGATTAGAGCTTCATTTACCAAAAAATAAATAAACGATAGGAAACAGCCAGAATCAGACAAGAGAGAAAGTAAAAGGATCTTGGCATTTATTTTCCACAGTGAGAAACTTGTTGACTTGAGTGCTTACTGAGTCAACATGTATTTCATTTCCATTGTACTTACTCTTCCCTGCCATAAATGCAATTCTCTGTTATACTTCTTGTTCCCAGCTGAAATATTTCATTCAAGGGCCTCACAGTTCTTACATTTTCCTGCATCTCCAGTGTACTTGACCTATAAAAGTTACTTCTAATTGAGACTTGTCCTAACTGGGATAGTGTGTGGGTTGGGGTGTATGTGGGTGAAACTGATTCCTGTACTCAGCCTTTAAGCCAGTCCAGTTGGTACAGTGAGCACTGCCTCACCGAAACCTGAAAATCTAATAGCTGAACAAAGCCCGAGTGTCTCTTGCCCCTCATAACTATATGGGGCAGCAATTCATTAGAAGTTGACTTCGTCAAGGAAACAGCTTTTTCCCCTCTAAGTCATATAATCACTTAGACCAGTTCAGATACTGTTTCAGCAAGAGAATTTTGAAGACATTTAATATCTCCATGGGAGATGATTGGGGCTGCTCACTCTATGTCCTTGCTCTTTGGACAAACCTGACCCCTCAGTAAATGGCTTCTTTAGGTCTGACTTGCAGACACTTTGAATAATGCAGTGCTGCAGGACTTGAAGCCTGATCGCCTTGCTATTGTTAACCGTGACCTGTGTTTTCTAAGGCTTATATGATTTCTTAAATGTAAGATATTAGAGTAAAGCTTGATATGGTACCAGGCATGGCCTCTGTTGCAATTAAGCAGTTTGGTTACAAAGCTAATTGAAATTGCCAAATAATATACACCCTTCCAGAGCAAGTTGGAAAATTTCCCTATTTTGCAGAAGTATCTTGTGACAGAACAGTGACCATCACATCAATCAGTCTGTTGAAACTGCTCAAGAGATTCATGGATTTGCCCTAAGAAAAGGACCTGATATATATATTTTTTTTCTTCAGCGTGTGTTTGGTTTTTATAGGGAACGGTGAGGCATTGAGAGGCATTGAACCCAGTGCTGTAATAAAAGTTTGCTTTAGTAAGTAAGGCTATGAAGCTATCCTTACCTGAAGATTTAGATCTCAAAGAATCCTTGAGAACATATCCTTTTGCTGGGGTGGGGAGCTTATAGGGTTTGGTGTTTCCCTCTGAGCTTTCAGTTTGTCCTGAGACCAAAACTCATCTGTTGTGATGGGAAGTCAGGACACAAGGTGGCACAGCGGAACCTTGTTCTCTGTGCTGAGTGAGGCAGCTGTGAGTTGAGCCGAACCTGGCAGCTCACCAGTAAATCAAGAAACAGACCAAGGATCAAGAACTGTTAAACAGTCACTGCAACGATGATGGCAATAAAAAGAAAGGCCAAGCAGCTCTTCCCCTTTGCCTCATCAGCTCTTCCTGCAGCTTTCCAGGTGTAAACTCATTTCATGAGCTCTGCACATTCATATATGCATTTGAGAGATACAGGTATTTATTGAACTGGTAACCAGATACTGTTCTAGGGATAGACTGATAAAATAGAAGAGGTCCCTGAAATAGAGACAATAAATAAGTAAACAATAAACAATATAAATAATAGATAAGCAAACAGGGTCATTTTAGAGAGTGATAGGCTTAATGTAAACAAAGAAACTGGGTTCTGTGAATAAAGTGGATCAGAAAAGGGCCACTTCAGATCTGCTGGTAGCCTGCCTAGATCTCTGGTTGGCCTTTGAGGAGGGTCCTGAGTGACAGGCAGGAGCCACCCACACATAGATCTGCAGACATAGAGTTTCAGGCAGAGGGAGCAGCCAGAGAAGATGCCTGGATAATTGCAAGGAAGCAGTTCCACAGTGGAGGGTGCCGACCTGGCTGGAGTGTGTGTCCAGGAGGAGGACATAAATGAAAGAGATAGGAAGGGTCACATCCAGGAGGGCTTAGTGGGGCACTGAACAAAGAGTTTGTCTTTAATTGAAATGGTGTTGGGAAGCCATAGGGACATGGAGCCAGGAGACGGTACAGTCTGATTTCTGCTGTATAAAGTTGTCTCTGGCCTCTGTGCGGATAATAAAGAGGATAAACAATAAAGCAGAGACTAGTTTCTGGACTCAAGTGGTTATCTAAGCAAGAGAAGGCAGTGGCAGTAGAGATGAACTCGGATGGATTGAGAATGTATTTGGAGACGGATGTGGTGGGAGAGAGAAAAAGAAGCCTCAGGCAGGGTCTTAGGTTTTAGGGGTTTGGTGTCCTATAAGGTTAAAAGCCCGGTTAGTATTCTGGGTTTCTGTCTTGGTCCTGAGCCTAATTTACATTGCTAAAAATAAGCAGTTGGGATAAGAAACAACCTAAAAGTCAGTAATGCAAAAGAAAAGGGCCTCAGCATGTGTTTTTTAACCTATAAGCTTCTCAGCACCAATTACAGTGATAGGTTTCCCTTTGGGGCTGGTGACCTTAAAAGAAGGGCCCACATAGCATCCTGTTTTTCCAACCCAGAAAAGGAATCCTTATCAGTTTTTTATTTCGGTGAGCTATTTTGAGCTATTGTTTCATAATTCCCCCCGTACATTCTATGTAGTTAAAAATCACACTTTCAAATTTGTAGGAACTACATGGGGCTATCAGGCCACCATAGTTTCACCTGTCTTAGGGAGACCTCTGTGAATAAGCTGTTGATAAGAGGAGTGGGTTACATGGTCAATCCTTAAGCATTTGCATAAAAAGAAATTCAAATTTGAAATATAGGTAGTAGAAGCATCAGGTTGTCGGTATAGTAGTTAAGAAATCTTCTTTAGAGGTAGAAGCATTTTTAGATGAAGACAAGACCCAACTTCTAAATGCCACACTTGCAAATATTTTTAACTTACACAAAGTTAGAGAGCTTTCTTAGAACCATAGGAGAAACTAGCTTAATTCTACCCTTAAAAAGTAGATCTTGGTAGGAATATTCCCTAGGGTAGAAAGATTGACCTCATGATATGTACATCTTGACAAATTTGTGGTTGTTTTAAGTTGACGATTCTTTTTCTTTCCCTTCTGGAGAGAAGATGCCATTAATTCACTCTACTTCTGACTCATTCCATATCTTTTCTCTAAGCCCATTAAAAAAAAGAAATCTTGTTATTAGGTGGTGTCAGGAAACATTTGCAAGCTGGAAAAGCTCCTGCCCACTTTGAAACTGAATTTCATAAAGTCTGGTGGCCAGCCAACCTGTTAGTTGTATAGCTTTAAAGACATCCTTCATTGTCCCAAATCAGAGACTGATCTTGTTATATTTTTAGCATGTATAGCCTTGAATGACCAGTGATTTAGGTACTGAGATTTGGAGTAAAATATCAGGGATGTGTTAAGAAATTGATTGCGCATAGACTCCTCTGCTATCTGTAGAAAAGAACTGTCTTCCGAAATGCATGTCGCAGTTATGAGTTCTAGGTAGGTCTGTGTGCTTCATAAAGCTGTATTAAAAATTTTCTGTAAATGCATTTGGTATGTATGAATGGCTGTAGGATTAATCTTGTCACAGCAGGCTCTAAACCAAAACAATTAAGGAACCTTTGAATGAGAGCATATAGTTTAATATTTAAAAGCACAGGCTTGGTTTTAGACCAAGTATCCCCAGCTAGTCAACTGACTGTGTGACATTGGCCATGTTACTTGACCATCAGTGTCTTAGTTTTCTCATCTGCAAAATGAGAAGATATTAGTACTTAGAGAACAGGCATGAAGAATATATTTATGTCAAAGACAGACTCTCAATACTTTTTAGTTGTTTTTGCACTCAGTTTTCAACCCTTCAGGTATACTTCACATGTTTTTGAGAGTAGCAACAGTAGGATCCTCCATGTCATTTCAATGACACCTTCTCTGGAGTTACCATTTATTTCTCAGGAATTGCATGAATTCAACTCATCCATCTTACCTAGGTCTTTGAGGAGCCCAAGGTATTAATGACTTTAGGTCTCTCTTACCTGTGCCAGTTCAAGGTTTGTGACTTGGAGGTGAAAGGCTCTGTAAGCCATCAGCAATCACCAGCTTTGCAAGCCATTTATTTCTCCTGGGACATATTTATTAGACTATGTGTACTGTGTAATTGAAGCAGACTTCTCTGTAGCTGTAAAACCAATACAACTATGTTCTTAATCTTCTTCACAAAGTGCCAGCTGACACTACCTTGGGAGCTACTTATTTCAGACATCTGAAGTCCAACCATCTCTCTAAATTATGATGGTCAAAATACTTCATAATGACCATTATTAAGTCCCCAAAGGAAAGAATGTCTTCATCTTTTTGGAGACATTGAGTCTGATACTTATGTTGTTGGCAGCTGGTATCATATTTGTATTGAAAAATTACGCTACGGGGTTATGATGGTATTTAGCCGGAAGAAGGAGAAAAAAAAATCAAACATGTCCAAACTAGGATCATTTTTTCATTCCTTTTTATGGATTCAATTTTGTGATATATAGTGTTTATAAAGTCCTTCAGTGAAAATGTACTCTGGTTTCAGCTTGGCCTTGAGTTTATGCTGGTACACCGATTTAGCTAAAACAAAACAACAACAAGGAAAGCTTATCATCATTATTCACTCAAGCATCCATCATTGCATGTGTTTCCCACCCACTGCCGCACCCCACGATTAAATGCTAGCCATTCTTCACTTCAGCTCCTCCCTCTGCCCCCTTCTTCATATTGGATTAGATTTCTTTTCTCTGTATTCCTAAAAGCAACAGTGCTCCCTTCTCTCCTAGCATATAACACTTGCCACTGTGAATTATAAAACTGTTGCTTTGCTTTTTCTCTTTTAAAATAGACTATGCAGGCTGGGCGTGGTGGCTCCAGCCTGTAATCCCAGCACTTTGGGAGGCCGAGATGGGTGGATCACGAGGTCAGGAGATCGAGACCATCCTGGCTAACACAGTGAAACCCCGTCTCTACTAAAAAAACACAAAAAAACTAGCCAGGCGAGGTGGCTGGCGCCTGTAGTCCCAGCTACTCGGGAGGCTGAGCCAGGAGAATGGCCTGAACCCGGGAGGCGGAGCTTGCAGTGAGCTGAGATCCGGCCACTGCACTCCAGCCTGGGCGACAGAACGAGACTCTGTCTCAAAAAAAAATAAAAAAAAAATTAAAATAGACTGTGAGCTCCTCCAGGGCAGGGGCCGTGTCTAATTTACTTTCATCTCTTATTGATGCTTTGCTAGGCACATGGCAGAACTCAATAGATCTTGTATGAATAAATGATGTCATGACTGGTTCCTTCTCATACTTCAGGTCTTAGCTCAAATATGATCTCTTCAAGAAAGACTTGCATGATCACCCAACATAAAGTAGTTGTGTGTCCCCGGCACAGCCTGTTCCATTGTCCTGCTTCATTTTCATCACAGAAGTTATCACTCTCTGAAATTATTTGCTAAGTTGTTTATTCTGTCTCCCTACAGAGTGTGAGTGCTGTGAAAGCAGGACCCTGGAGGTCTTGCTCATTGCTTTATTTCATGCCAGTTCCTAGGCTGTCAGCACAGTTTGGTTACATGAGTGAGTGAATTTTGCCTGTTTTCCTTCCTGCCCTCAGTGGAAACTGTGAAGGCTGAATGTACCTTTTCCTGTTTTCTGGACTGTCCTTAGCATTTTATTGGTACAGAGAGAGCAGTTTAAATTTATTTCATGGCTTATGTATTCTCTATTAAACAAAGAAAACAAAACACTGGTTGACAGGAAATGATGCAGATGGCTTTTTTTTAGAAGGGTTGTTGGCCATTGATGTTCATTGTTTAGAACCACTGGATTGCAGTCAAATAATCCTCAATTCCGATTGGCTGGGGAAGTCTCAGATTGTTCTCAATTTGTCTTTCCTGCACCCCATTGCGACTTTGCCTCGATGATCTCTTACTGTTTTGACTCATCATCATACTACTCCCAATAAATAAAAGCATGGCCTAGGAGGCACATTCCTTTTTTCAGGGAGCAGCACTTTTGCTGAAAATTACCTGAGTTCTTTAATACAGTTCCTCTCCTCATAATTTTTTCAGATGTGTCTTTTAGATCTTTCCAAGAAAGAAGGCGAAATAAGCAATGCAAGTTTTACCTTTCTGTTTGATCCTTCTTATTGTCCCCTCTACTTATATGCTGCTCTTACAGAAAATAAAAACTTAGCTAAAGTAAATCTCACCCTAGGAATTGCTTCTAATGGTATAGCCATATACTTGGACAAGGATGATTTAACTTAAGGACTATATATAGGCCCCAATAGAGTGGGTTTCTGAGGGTCATTAGTGAAGGTTTCAAAGACTCCCTGAAATTATATGCAAAATTATGTGCTTCTGTGCAACTTTGCTTGAGAGGGGTTGTAACAGCTTTGTATCACATTTTTCAATCAAGGCCATGACCCAGTAATTTAGGAGCATAAACACTTGAGTAGGAATGGCAATGAGTCATTGAGCCAAAGGAGAGAGAGAACAAACTCCAGTTGTTTTTTAACCTAGCACTGTACTAAGGCCAGTGTGTGCCATTGTCCCGGCATGCTAAATACTGGCTGCAATACCGATCCTGTTGATGATTATTGCCACATTATATGTAAAATCCAGCAATCTTTGAAAATACTGAAAACAAGAATATGAATTACCTATTAGTCCTGATGTTTAGAAAAATATTTTAATACATTTCCTTTAGTCTTTGGGTATATGATGTGTGTGAATATATATGTATATCCACTTTTTAACAATGAGTTTATATATTCGATGCACAGTTTTTACCCTGCTGTTCATGTCTTATATCATTACTATTTCCCCTAATCACTGAATATTCTTTTTTGTGGTCATTTTTAATGGTTTCATAATTTTTCATCTTATTGATATAACACATCTGTCTACTCAGTCCTCTGCTCTTGGAAATTCAGATTGTTTCCTTTTTTTTTTTTTTTTTTTTTTCTTTTTGTGAGACAGAGTCTTGCTCTGTCTTGCTCAGGCTGGAGTGCAGTGGTGCAATCTCGGCTCACTGCAGCCTCCGCCTGCCGGGTTCAAGTGATTCTCATGTCTCAGCCTCCCGAGTAGCTGGGATTATAGGCCTGCGCCACCACACCCAGCTAATTTTTGTATTTTTAGTAGAGATGGTGTTTCACCATGTTGGCCAGGATGGTCTCAAACTCCTGACCTCAGGTGATCCACTCGCTTCAGCCTCCCAAAGTGCTGGGATTACAGGCATGAGCCACTGCACCCAGCCTGTTTCCATTTTTTATGTTCTTAAAATAATGTTGTGTTGACCATCTTTTTTATAGGAATTTTTGCAAGACTGATTATTTCCTTAATACAAACTCCTAATGATGAGTTTACTGAGTTAAAATTCATTGTAAATTTAAACTCCTGCATTTAGAATTACGCACTGATCGGTTTTTGAATAACAGAGAAGGCTTGTGGGGTCTGAGATTGTGCTCAGAAGTACTTTTATCTTCTTTGGTATCTAAGACCAGCTCCTGACCAAGACCTCACTATCATTTTCTTTCAGTGGCTTTCAGTGGTCGCTGATGACTCCGTCTATAGCTCCTACTCTCTCTCTCTCTCCATATATATATATTTCAGAACACACACATATATATGAAGAGAGAGAGATCTATAACTGTGTTTTATACACACACACACACACACACACACACACACACACACACAGAGTTCCCTGCCCCTTGCACACTGTATCACCTAATCCAGCTCCAGGACAGTTTTTATTGCAACATTTGCCTTGCAAAAGTGTAAAGAATCCCATGTGTTCAGTGACATGTGGATTAGTGAGACAGCATTTGTTGGAATGCTTAGGAGGAAAGCAAAATGTTTCTACTAAATGCTGAAGTCTGGAGACCCAAGTACAGAGGGGAATGAATATCACAATGAAAAAATGTAAATTGATGACATAAATAGTACATTTTTCTTATGCGTAGATCCATTTTGTATGTGACAGACATTTTAGGATTCACCCTTTCAAAGCCCCTTTGTGCAGTTTTTCTTGATTCATTCAGTAAGTGAGGCTGGTTGGCATTCCCCCTTCCTTTAAACCTGGAGGAAAATAGGTCCAGAGAGGTTCACTCTCTTTCCCAGCAGCTCAGGTTTTGTTTGTCTCAGTGCTGAAAAGGCAATGCTCGGCTTCTGCTTGGTTTCCCTGACAGCTCAGCTGAGCTCTCCTACTTCTTCCATATTTCTGTTTAATCAGTAGGACAAGCACGGGTCCTAATCTATGAGGGTTCTTTAATAAAACTATATGTATGCATTCATTTTGGGGAAAAGTAAGCAACTCTTGGAGGATATAGAGGTCAGTGATGCGCAAGATATTTTTAAATGCAACAAAATGTTCTGAAATGTGCTGCATTTATCTTAAAAAGCAGTATAGAGGCTGGGCGTGGTGGCTCACGCCTGTAATCCCAGCACTTTGGGAGGCCGGGGTGGGCAGATCACGAGGCCAGGAGTTCAAGACCAGCCTCACCAACATGGTGAAACCCTGTTTCTACTAAAAGTAGAAAAATTAGCTGAGTGTGGTGGCGTGCACCTGTAATCCCAGCTACTCAGGAGGCTGAGGCAGGAGAATGACTTGAACCCGGGAGGTGGAGGTTGCAGTGAGCCAAAATCATGCCATTGCACTCCAGCCTGGGTGACAGAACGACACTCTGTCTCAAAAACAAAACAAAACAAAAAGCAGTATAGAGTTTTGTTTATTGTGGTATCTGTGGATATGTATGTGTGTATTTATGAATAAACAAAGGGTTTCTTGATGTAGAGATACTAAAAATAGGTAATAAAGCCACGCATAATCCCATTAACCAAAGAAAATACTGTTTTCACGCATAACCTTCTAGCCTTTCTTTGCAAAATGGTATGTATTCTGTTATAGCTTTACTTCTTCCATATAAATTATTTGTATACAAGCATTCTAAAATTTCACCAACTATGACATCCTGCCATTTAATTATAGTTTATGGTCTTGATATTTAGAGGAAAACAGATTTGTCCTCCTTACATTAGTTGCTCAGGTCCCAGTCACCAGCAAAGAATTTGCCATTTGTTTTTTCCAAAATGACGCTATTTTAATAGGGAACTTCAGATATTCAAGTCCCAAGCTTTTCTTCAGACTGCAGATCACACTTTGAACATACGCTTCCCGGGAAGAGTTTTCTAGGATCCCTTAGAAGTAACATTTGCTGCCCTCTAAGGCCCTAAGAGTGGATGCTGCCATCCATAAACTCTTCTGCCTCTTCTGAAAGTTCTCCTTCCTTACCCTGAATGGACCAGACAAACCCATTAAGACGGGTGCCGTTTCTGCCCATATGCCTTATATGTAATATGTGATAATGATTTATAGAACACAAACTTCCTATTGCCACAAGGCATACAAAGTGTTTGCTTGTCTAAGGAAAACCACGGATATGCCATGAAGTATGGGATGATGTTGCTTCCTGCAGCCTGGCTGGTAGGGACATGTCTGCAGTTAACCAGTTACATACACGCTATCTCCTTTGATAGGTCTTGGAGCATTCTGTCATGTCAAGCAGTGACCTTTTGAGTCTTTTCTGTTAGGTCTCCCAGCTGTTTTCAATCCATCAAATAGTTTGGGCTAAAATAAATTATAAATTGTAATAAGGTTTTTCCAGCATTCATATGTATTAGATTTTAAGATTTAATGACCATGTGGGCCTAAAACAAATCTTTGAGTTCTTCTTTTTTAAAAAGCAATCAAGTGGAGTCTCTTGATTTTGATATTTAAAACATTAATTTGTGGTAGTAACCTGCTTTTGGGCTGCTGTGAAAGATGTGGCTTTTTAAAATGAAGGTTTTCAGCAACTAGCCAGCAAAGAGGAACAAATGCCTCTTTAAACAAAGATGTTCTTTTTTTTTTTTTTTTTTTTTGAGACAATGTCTCGCTCTGTCACCAGGCTGGAGTGCAGTAGTGTGATCTCGGCTCAATGCAGCCTCCACCTCCCGGGTTCAAGCAATTTCCCTGGCTCAGCCTCCTGAGTAACTGGGACTACAGGCACCCACCACCACACCCAGCTAATTTTTGTATTAGGGTTTCACCATGTTGGCCAGGATAGTCTTGATCTCTTGACCTCATGATCTGCCCGCCTCAGCCTCCCAAAGTGCTGGGATTACAGGCGTGAGCCACCGCACCCAGCAAAACAAAGATTTTCTTATTTGTTGTAATATACAGTTTGTTGTGGCAATTGAACTGGGATTTCTGGAATATTCCATGGACTACTTCCTCAGAGGAAACAAACCTTAATTGGTTACCCCCATATCCTTCAGACTGGTTGACTTTGTGCAGTTAACGATGAAAGGGCCATTAATTAATTAATTAATTAATATTTATTTTTGAATTAGTATTTTATTGTCTCAGTGATATGTGAAAATGCTGGTCTTAAAAAAAGAATTCTAAATAAGGCTAAAGTCTCCTTAAATGAGTCCCTCTGATCCTTGCCCCTCCTTGCACTATTGAACATATCCCCATTATCCATTTGATGTGGACGTTCATGGAGGGCAAAAGCCACGCGTGTGTTTGAGTGTGTGGAACACCTGTCTCCTGCTGTGCCTGCCATTCTGCAGCGTGCCATTTTACTGAATATTATGTTTTAAGATTTTGTTGTTACCTGTAGAGACAGCTCATTCCTTTTAACCTAGCTTTGTAGGTTGGCTGCCTCACAGTTTTTCAGAACTTCCAGTTGTTTCCAGTTTTCCTTTCTACCAACAATAGTGCACTGAACATCATTGTGAATGCACCTTTGAATGTGCATCAGTAGAGAATGTAAAATGCCCCTTATTTTGTATATGAAGCTCCTAAGACAAGGGATTTGAAGATCAGCCACAGTCTTACAAATAATTAGCAGAGTGTAGACTGAAACCATTTTCCCTGACTCCGCTTACCTAATGGGGGATTCTTTCCAAATTTTCTTTTTCTTTTTTGAAATGGAGTCTCACTCTGTCGCCCAGGCTGGAGTGCAGTGGCCGGATCTCAGCTCACTGCAAGCTCTGCCTCCCGGGTTTACAGCATTCTCCTGCCTCAGCCTCCCGAGTGGATGGGACTACAAGTGCCCGCCACCTTGCCCGGCTGGTTTTTTGTATTTTTTTAGTAGAGACGGGGTTTCACCGTGTTCACCAGGATGATCTTGATCTCCTGACCTCGTGATCTGCCCGTCTCGGCCTCCCAAAGTGCTGGGATTACAGGCTTGAGCCACCGCGCCCGGCCTCTTTCCAAATTTTCTTGTCGGTCATTAGGATCCTGGGGAGAGTCAATTGCAGTAGAAGATAACTATGGTGAAACCTTGCTGATTCCAGTTAACTAAGAAGGTCTCTCTGAATTAAGAGAAAATTTGAATTTAAAGATGTCATCTTATATATATAATTTTGAAGTTTATACAGTGACCCACACTAATACAACCTAATAATATTTCTTAAGGGAACCATATGAATAAGTCAAGGAAAGCACCTGATCATTATTTAAAAAAAAAAAAAGATATATCAAAATTGTTCAACACAGTTATTTGTATCCATAGGTAAGATATTTTCTCCTATAACCTTTTTTTATTTTAATATGCTTAGCAGATGATTTTTCTCTAGTTAGTACAAGGTAACCATACCACTTCCTTTCTGAATGACGTAAATTAGCCAAGGAAGGTAAAAAGGTGTAGACATTTGAGTAACTCCTCTGTGCCAGGTAGGAGGCTCTTAAACATCTTCTCTTGTTTCATTATCTTAATAATCTTATGAAGTGAGTCTTAATATGTTCACTTCGTAAATGGAGAAACTGAGACAGAGAGGGCCCCAAAACATTTTGTTAACGGATGCCTATCTGAGTTTGTCTGACTTGAAAGAGTAATACTCGACTGTATCAGAGTTTCCTTAAATACGGTCCTCGGATTCTCTGTATCAGAATCTCCTGGAATTTTTGCTAATACTGCAGATTTCTCGGCCACCAAGGGTGGGACCTGGGCTGCTGCATTTCTAACAAGCTACCGAGTGTGCTTTATGCCCTCTAAGGTCTGGGAGCCAGACTTCTATGGTGACCTCATTTTGGTGATGCGAGGAACCTTGCCAGAGAGTGCCCCCATGCCTCC
The DNA here is from genome assembly GCF_002776525.5 of Piliocolobus tephrosceles. Classification (NCBI taxonomy): domain Eukaryota; kingdom Metazoa; phylum Chordata; class Mammalia; order Primates; family Cercopithecidae; genus Piliocolobus; species Piliocolobus tephrosceles. The sequence goes on from NC_045435.1 coordinate 70,966,190, forward strand.
CAGCACGAGTAATCCTCATCATGCCTCACTCCCAGTGGGCACTTTGCAGGCTCATCTGGACTGCTTCCACCTTACTCACCCACTTGCCTTGCCTCACCTCATATTGCTTGTGCTGAACTTAGCATCGCTCATGGTTTGACAAGTCACTTCCAAAAGAGTTGACATCATCACACTCCCTAGGAATCACTTTCAAAAACAGGTTGAAATCTCCAGGGCAGCATCACCAGATCCCAAGCTTCTCTTGTGTGCTTTATACAGATAGAATCTGCATTTTGCATTGTAACTGCTGCCCAAAGGAAAAAAATCAAAAGAGGCAACAGCTTGCAGAAATGATTACTTTTGAAACACCAGTATACGCTTTATTTTCCTTTCTTGCCTGTCTTTCGCACCCTTCCCTGGTAGTAGATTTCCCGTAAGTCTGCCCCTAATTGCTCCTGACTTCCCTAGAATTAGGGAGATCACTTGTCCCTTCCAGCTCCAGCCCTCCCACTAAGGGGACAGGGTTTTGGAAGAGCCAACTAGATTCAATGACCACCTTTGCCTTTCTTTCTCCATTACTATCTTTTTCTTTCAGCTTTGTGCAATTTTTCTTTTTCACTCCCAAATGACATGCTTTCCCTCTTGAGGGGCTAGTCCTGTTCCCGTCCTTTCCAACAAGCTGTGAGTAGGAGGTTGCTTGGATAACTGGCAGACATCGAGACAGACGTGTGCTGATGATCCAGAGGGGACCCTAGACCAACTTGGATTTGTGTTCATTTGTTAGCATTCTGTGTTGGCAAAAGAGCATCCGTCTTTGTTTTGGTATTGAGCTCATCCAAATAAAGCAGCATTTCCTCTTCTGAAAGGCAGAGGAACAAAAAAGAAAAGACCAAAAAAAAAATTTTAATTTTAACCATGTACTCCTTTGAAACTAAATATATACCCTTTCCTCTGTCCTGATTGGTCCGTTTCAATTGACAAGTGGATCGTGTGGAAAGGAAATATCCTGGACTTAATTGTAAGTTAAGTCTCTCTTAATCCAGAAGAGCATTTGAGATTCTGTCCAAGTGTTCAATTTCCCAGGCCGCTGAGGTCTGTGAATTTCTTTTCCCAGCCTCCAGGCTGCTGCAGTACAAGTCAGCATAGCTAATGCAGATAGATCTCCTGCCTCTCGCTCTCCTCCTCCCTCTGCTTTGATTCGATATGAACAGCCTGGTAACTCCGATGCTGGGGAGAAATCTGACATAACTCTGCAGATGGCTAGGTTGCCATGGAACACCTGGGGATTGTTCTTTAAGGAAAAGGTAACATTTATATGCTAATGATTTCTTCCCCCCTCCCCTCCTTGTTGCATTTTTTCCAGGGCTGCCAGTTCCCAAGAAGAGCCCAAAGTCGGTAAGGACTTGTCAGTTACTTGGTGCTTGTTGGGGCTGGGGTGGATGGTCGGGGGCTGGAGGTGGGAGGGTATTCTGTGGGGCTTCACTTCACTAAATGTGTTTTACAGTGGATGGGGGAGACAGGAGCCGGGGCTCATTTTCTTAAGTTCTGGGGTTCCGTTTGTTATAGAAGGTATTTGGGCTTGTCTTTAACTGTATAGTGATTTGTGGGCAGGCTGCAGAGGCAGGATAAAGAATGCATGTTTGAAATCTTCTCTATATAAATGCGTCCAAACTCTCCTTCAAAGGGATGAGTTTCTTAGCCGTTTTAACTTGATACAAATGCCATTGTTTCCTTTGGAAGGAGAGAAAAAAAGAAAGCTCCACCTGCTCCGTGAGTAGCATTGCTCTCAACTGGTGTTCCTAGCCGTCCACTTGTCTACCCGTTCTCTCCCTTAGCTTTCTTAGGCGCCAGAGGATGAATTATTTACAAAATAAAAAGCCTGTAGGTTTAAGAAAGAATTGCTCTGCCCCATATATGTGACCATGCTCAGATGGAACAATGTTCACTGCCCCAGCACTGAGAGTAAGACATTTCCTTGCTGTGGAAATGTCCTTTGTTGTTTTGCCAGCTTTAGCAGCATTATGCTGCAGGTATAGGATTCTTAAAAAAAAAAAAAAAAAAAAAAATCAATGTTTTGCTGTCTTTTCTAATCTGGTTTCCCTGAAGATGCATTACCTAGTTGACATGTTAGCTAATAGCTTAGAGGCTATAGTGTTTTGCTTGGTGGTATGGGTTTATGCTCCTGGGGCACTAATGACAAATTAAAATGCTGCTTAACTCAAAATCTGGAACTCCAATGCCTGTGAAATTGATCTGGGTGGAAGGGGCTTCCCAATTCATTAATATTAGGATAAAGAGGGATGTTTCCATGTACTTTAGAAGATTTGGGGAGGGAAAATGTACAGTCTTGTGCCATCCGGGAAGGGAGAACCTTGAAAACTTTGCAGCTTACGGTGCTGCAGCTGAATTCTTTCCACCTGTCTCCAAGCCTGGCAGCACGAGGCAGAAGTTTATTAAGATGAGAGAGGGAGCTTCCTGCATTTTTAAACCTCACTCCTAAGTTCTCCAAAGAGAAAAACCTGCAATAGTTGATGTGATTCTGATGGCATAGTGCCGTGGTGATTGGAATATTGACTTCAGGGCTGGTTTCCTTGTCAGTGTGTTAATGTCCAGGCAGAAAAGTGCTGGTTGGTGCCCACATTGGAACCACAAAGATGCCAAAGTGTGTGCATGTGCGCATGTGTGTCTCCCTGTCTCTTGGTCATAGCCAGTAACCCATCTGCCTTCAGAAAAATGGAAGGAAATCCAGAAGATGTGTCTCATAAGCTTAAGTTAACATGAACCATCCTTTTTTCTCCCCCACCCCAGCCATGCTATATTGATACATGGGCCTATTTTACACACCCCACATGGAATGGAGTCTTAACAAGGAGTGTGCTGAGGGAGACATAGTAGTTTTGCACAGGTAGCATGACCTCAAGTAGCAAGGTGTTCTTTTCCATTTTGCATTCCGTTTAAATTTAGTGTGCAAAAGGATTTTTGTAATTCATTTGCATTTCTTCTTCCCCCAAGTGTTTTGGAATTACCTGGTGAACTCAAAGGCTATCAAATAAGTATTGAACCTGCATTCACCAAGTCAGTTAAGAGAATTCCCTATGACAGTTAATTTTTGCAGAAGCCATGTCATTAGCAAGCAGCAAGCCAATTACTCAGGCTGCATTTCTAAGAAGGAAGCTCTCAACTGCTTTGCCCATAGTCTGCTGGCTGTTAATTACCACAAGCTAGGAGAGTGATGTGTTGCTGGGCTAGAAAAGAATAAGCCCCCAGCTTGGGACTTGTCCTTACCTGATTTCTGCGCCAGGACAGGGATGAGGGTTTTCACAGCATTGCTGGCACACACTGGCAGCTGCTGTACAGAATTTGGGAGCTGTTGGCCAAGGTCTGCTGTTGGATGTAAAGTGCTGCTAACATCTGTGATCAGTGAGAGTCCTGTACAGGTGGGTTGAAAGCGCTTTCCCCTTCCCAGTTTGAATTTTGATGATGTCCTGCCAGGGAGACAGACGATTATGGGATTTTTCTGGTGGGGTCAGAGGGAATTCACAGGGAAGCTGGATGTCCTGGTACCAGAAAGCCATTCAAATCATGACAGATAAGGTCCGTTATGCAGGATGCATAATTAAAAACACACTGATTGTACCTGGGTTGTGACTCACTTAGATTTGGCAATAGCTCTGAGCATATGTGCACAGTGGTCTTAGTCCAGGACTGTTGTGTTGTGGTTGTTTGTTTATTTGATAAGAGGCTGCTGACAATGTTGGCTTGCTCATGTGACTGGCAGCTTCCTTTTGCCCTCATACCTTTTTTTTTTTTTTTAAGGTTTTCAATAATTAAGTAGTTGGGTTTTTATTAGAACAAAAGGACTTATCTTTTTTTATCTCATTTCTTCTCCTGGATAGTCCCTGTAGCTTACTCTTAATAAGCAATTTCACCTGCAAGATTTAGTTTAAATGTTGAAATTGTGGTTTATATACTCATTGGGGACAATGGCAGTATCTTAATAAAATTTCATTAATACCTGGACTTTCATAACATCAGGGATTTTTCTGCCAAGTAGCAGAGACAAAAATAAGACATATTTTCTGTCAGGCTTTAGACCTCTCTGGGAAACTGATTCTGTGGCCCAACTTAATCATCCTTACTGAAAACTCATTTAACTGAGACTCTCAGTCTAAATCACCCACAAGGATCGTATGTATGAGAATTTAAAACTAAATATCACACCAAACCCTGAATTTTAAGTCAGTATCCACCTGTTTTCTTATGAATTCATTTCCCAGTTATTCTCCCTTCATCTATCCCCTCTTTTTTTTGAGATGGAGTCTCACTTTGTCATCAAGGCTGGAGTGCAGTGGCACAGTCATAGCTAACTGCAGCCTCGAACTCCTGGGCCCAAGCAATCTCATGCCTTAGCCTTCTAAGTAGCTGGAACTATAGGTATGCACCACCATGTCTGGCTAATTTTTGTATTTTTTGTAGAGACGGGAGTCTCACCATCTTGCCCAAGCTGATCTCAGGAGCTCCTCCTATCTTGGCCTCCCAATGTGCTGGGATTACAGTCATGTGCCACCGCACCTAGCTATCATCTTCTATTTATCCATCTGTTCCTCCACCTACACATTCATCTTTCATCCATTCATTCATCCATTATTCAGAAAACTAGTATTTAGAACCCATTAAATATCAGATTTGGTGTGAAGCGCTGGAAATACTATAATAAATAAGATGGTCATGGCACCTCTTTTCTTGCAGTTTGCAAACAAACCATTTATTGATTGCTCCTTACAAAAGAAAAAGATTCATTGTCACAAATTTCCAAAATGTTTGTGCAGTCATTTCATCAACAAGTATTTATTATTTTATGTGTGCCAGGCCCAGTGCCAATATTTGATAAGAATTAATCAGAAAACATCCCTGCCCTCATGAAAATGGGGAGGGAGAAACAATAACCACATCAGTAGGCAGATCTACAAAGATCCTTACCTCGTGGGGATTAAAGTGTGATACGCATTAATAAAGCAGAAATATAACACGGAACCAAATACACACATAATGTAATCATTCCACTCTTAATTATAATAACCTATAAGTCATCATAAAGTGCCAACACCCGCGATTGAGTAAGTGCTGTGATTGAGCTGTAGAGTACTTTGGAGTTCCCCAGCAGCCTAGGCAACATAGGAAACCACATTCTTTACTCAGCTCTTATTGTCAGATGAAAGAAAGTGTACCATATTCACTAAAGACACAAGATTTTCCTATTTACCTAAAAAAAAAAATCCTACAAGAAGTTTTCATATAGAGGACCCTGGATGGTGGGCAAAGCATCCAGTGCCCATCCACATTAAAGAGGCAGTCTCTTCAACAGCCTCTTTACAGCAGACATAGCAAGCTGTCTGCAGGGTAGCCACAGTGATAGGTTTTTGCTCCACTATCCTCTCCGTCCCTTTCCCCTGCAAGAGATGCTAAAGGAAATTGCTGAAAACTAGTCGTTAAGAGATGTGAGGGAGATACTCCTTTTACACACATATACACTGAGTGACTCTGGTCTAGATCATTCCGTTTTATGTACCCTGCCTCTTTCTCAGACTCACCCAGTTGTGTGGCACCTGTCTTCCTTTTCCCTAATGCCCCCTGGGTGACAACCAGCATGATGATTGATCCCATCAAAGCTTCTACAGCCTACAAGAAGAAGCGGTGAGAGTAGTAGATGGGTGAAGGCATAGGATCACTTAAGTCAGTCTCCTTGCCTCTCACTTCCCGTGGCAACTCCCCTTCTCTGCCTTTTGGAACCCTGGAAGATAGACTTTGCCATTGTATTACATTCCTTTAAGACATGCAGTGTGAACCAGAATCCATTTTCATATCCAGTCAGTGCCTGCCTTTTCTTCTCCATTAACTCCTCTCGCCCACCTTTTTGGAAGAAATCATTTGACTTAGACCCATAAATGATAAAAGAAATAAACAAAAAGAAGGACCATCATCTGCATTGGCTTGGATTCGAGTCTCTGATTTTCACACAACCTTTAATGACATTGGCCTAATACCTCATCAGCACTTGGAGTTTTTCCTGTTGTCCATGTAAATTGCTACAGTAGCCTTCGCTCTTGGCAGATAAGTGAACTGTAAATAATTCTGCTTTAAAATGGATCGATTTGTCATTTTTAAGCCACATGAATTCTTTTCATCATTTAAGCTCCTAAGTGCTGTCTGTATTCATTTGCTCTTCCAAGCAAATATTTTCAGTTCACTTTATAAGTACCTACATTTTGAAATCATTCTGGGAAATACTGATGAGTTGATTTTTTCTTCCCATTTCCATTTATAAAAACCATTATGTCTTCCCAATTTCCCTGGCCTGACAGTAAGCAAGGGAATCATTCATTTCAGAGAGGTTGGTACAGTTTTAATTTAAAAGGTCTTGTGATACAGGTTCATGGTCAACATGTGGCCAAAGACCTTTATGGAATTTTAAAAATTGAACCCATTTCCGTATTCCTAGCTGGCTATGAATTGAGACTCAGCAATAAGACTCTTGCTTCAAAAATATCAGCATAGTGACAACAGTTAGCGCTGGAAATTTCTATCTTAATATATGGCACCCCTTCTCAACCAGTTACTCACACTAGAGATGTGGTGGGTGGATATCCTTGTTTCTGAGCTCTCCTCCTTTTGGTGATCCCCTTCACCTCCCTTCTCTCCTGTCCCCTCCATTCTCCTGCTCCTCAGCCTCCTCCATTCAGTCTGTCAGCAATCCCTGTTGAATTTGGCACCGAAGTGTCTTCTGACCTCACTTGTTCTTTTCCTGGGTAACTCCAGCTACCCTGGTATTGCCCACCTTAGGTCCCCACATTGACTGCAGCTGGGGCTTCCTGACTGGCCTCTCTGCATTCATTCCTATTCCCCACCAATCCATTCACCACCCAGTAGTGACACCAAACTTTCTGGAAACATGTTGGCTCTTGGAACATCCCCACTTGAAATTCATTAATGGATTCCCCCTCTTGAAACTAAGAATGAAACCCAAACTCCTTACGTAGCCCACAGGGCTCATGCATTATGTGGCCTCCCAGTTCCTCTCAGGCCACCCTCCCTTGCTGTGCCACACTAGCGTTTTTGTTCAGAAAGTCCACTTAGCACACCCTCTTTTTTTTTTTTTTTTTTTTTTTTTTTTGGGATGGAGTCTCGCTGTGTCACCCAGGCTGGAGTGCAGTAGTGTGATCTCGTCTCACTGCAAGCTCCGCCTTTCCAAGTGATTCTCGTGCATCAGCCTCCCAAGTAGCTGGGATTACAGGTGTATGCCACCACACCTGGGTAATTTTTGTATTTTTAGCAGAGACGGAGTTTCACCATGTTGGTCAGGCTGGTTTCGAACTCCTGACCTCAAGGGATCTGTGTTACTTGGTCTCCCGAAGTGCTGGGATTACAGGTGTGAGCCACCATGCCCAGCCTTCTCTTTCTGTTAATAGATTTCTTCCAGAGTCCTCTCTTTATCACCTTTCTAAAGGACATTGCAGTGTGTTGCTATCAATATATTATATTTGATTAATATTCATCTACACACACTACATATACACACACTTGGATACCTACCCAGGGATAAATTTCAAGAGCTCAGGTACCATCTATTCCTTGTTTACATGTTGTTTCCCTCAGTATCTGGCACACAGCAGGTGATCCTATGTATTTATTGGGTTAAGTGAATAAATCTATTGCAGGTAGGGCAGCCCACTTAGGAGGTCCTGGGCTGGATGTTATATCATTGGTGTACTATTTTTCCATTTTTCCATGTTCTTAGTATGCACAGGGTTTCGTTAACAGACTTAAAAGTATACCTTTAACTACAGCTACTTGTCTTTGGGCTAGTGTCTCACCTAGGAAAATGAGGTGAAATACAATCTCATTAAATGCAAATCTGATCCTGTGTCATAAATAGTTCAGAAGTGAACATATTCTCGTGTCCCTACTCTTGTAGGAGGTGATCCAGACTACTGAAAATGCATACAAGTTTTCTTTAATTTGGGAGATATATAAACGTGGTTTTTTTCCTGGACAATTCTGGGCTCTAACCTGATAAAGGACAACCTCATAGCTGATCAGCATGCTCACAGAAAATTAAAAAAAAAAAAAAATACTTCAAACTCCCCCCACACCCACAGCATAGTTTTAAAAAATCCAGAGTGCCAACAAGATACTAAATTACAGAATGTATCTTCAAATTAATGAGTTTTCATAATTGAACTTGAGAAGGAACATAGAGTGAGGTTAAGTCTTAGCAGGGAGAACATCCCAAAAGCTTCCAGATTATCGTGTATTTAGCCCATTAGTGTGCCATTTATATATGTCAGTTAGAGATAGTTGAGTGGTGGCACAGTTTTTCGAGCACATTCTCAGGATGCTCCTTTACTTTTATTTTCCAATTTGAGGTAGAAAGTTTAGATGGCATTTAAAAGAGACTCAGAGGTGCAGTTTGACCGAGAGGCAGTTTTGCAAACTCATTCCAGATTGTGTCTGTCATTTGGTGTTAAATTGGACCTAAATGAGTCATTTACTGGGGAGGTGAGAAAGGGTGTTATAATTTGAAAAATGGCCCAAGTGTTTCCAGTAGACTTCATTTGCACTCTCTGTTTCTGATGGAACCATCTCTTCAGTTAAACGTAAGAGATCTAGGTCTTCCATGTCAGGGATTTGTTATACTGGGACAGACATGAGAGGGTTTCAAAAACCCATGATGTAACATGCTGAATCTCTGCACACGCGTGTACAGGTATGTATGTAAAAGCACCTACGCATTTTCTCTGGGATACAGGTCCAGTACTTTTATTAGACTTTCTCAATGGGTCAGGGATGCCAGAAGGATATTTCTCTCCAGTTCAGGAAGAGGGATCAAGTGGAAAAGGTTTGAGTTAGTCTTCAGGGGGTAATGGCCCAAGAAGACAATGGAACAGAAACTGCAAATAACCCTACAAAAGAAGCAGCAGCACAAGGCTGTTTCCTGCAGGTAATCCTGCACTGTGCACACCTTTGTGAAGAGCAGTTTTGACATGAGGAGGAGACCAGAGCTTCCAGGGTCGGAATTTAGTGCTTATAGGTCGGCCCTGCAATCAATCTGGCATCTACTAATTTGAGGAACCAAAAGAGAGTGGTCCTTTGAAGGGAGGCATGCCACTCTCAGGTAAATGCAGTGGTTCTTTTATTGAGTTTTTTGCTTTTACATTTCAAATATCTTCCCCCTTCAGAGGTGAACAAAAGTAAAACATTACTAAAATGTAAAAAAATAGGAAGTAGCAGTTCCCATTAATTCTATTTACCAAGGTTCATTTTGAAATGAAAATGACTTTAAATTTTGTCTTGATTATAAAAAGTATTCTCTGTGCACTATAAAAATAAAAAAGTAGGTAACATGGGAAAGTATAATGGTAAGAGGGAAAAACTCCACCCGTAATCCCATTTTCTCTATGCATTGTTATGTATGTTCACACAAAAAATGGGCCGATGCTATATATGGTTGTTTATAATCAAGACCCTTGTAAAGACCATATTGAAGAGAGGGAAAAAAACAAAAACAAAAACAAAAAACAACATTCCCATGTGCATACAGAAGAAAATGGATATGGTATCCATCATTTACATTTTTTGACTCTGGCCCTGGGAGCTGAATTCACTGTTGGAGGAGAAACTGTTGAAGTTGGCAGAGCCAGGTTCTATCAACTCTTTGGAATGGCAACCAAATCTGAGCTGAGCCTTAGAAGAGAAAAACAGTGACATGGGGTTATGATGGTGTTTGTTCCCACCCAAACATCAACATGTTTTCCTGGCATCTGCACCAGTGTGTTTTTCCCCTTGAATTGGAGTGAATTAAGCCTCTCATACAGTTTTCCCAAGACTTTCAGGGTAGCTTAGAATATGGTCCTCAAATTTCTCCCACAGGCACACCAAGTGTAATTGTAAATGGTCTATCTTGCCTTCATTAAATACTTGTCCATTTGTTCTCAATTTTGAATCCTTGCCACTATCTGCATTCAAATCTGTAATAGTCAAGAGCAAATGAAGTTTTTGTCCTCTTTGGGCTTTCTTCAGATCCTTGTTTCAAAGCAAGGACTGGAAGTAGAGGAAGTACAGGGACCTGAGAATTAAGTGAAAGGACCTTGCAAATTTCCAGCAGAATTCCAGGGGAATGAAAGATGAAGGATCCCTGGGGAGACAGCAAGGAAAAATGGTCTTGATAGGATTGATCGCAACACCCGGTGGAAGATACGGGCTCTGTAAAGAACTTCAGGGATCTAGAATGCTCAAGGTCAAAGCTCTTATAAAGTACTTTAAAACCACGAGCTCTACAGGATCTATAAGAGTGAAGGGAGAGCCCCTTCTTGTCCTCTACCCCATACAGTGCTTTAAATCAGATAAGTATAGTGACATGGTGTCTATGGTGTATGAGGCATGACTGCAGGATTTTTTTGTTTTGAATAGGGAATGCTAAACACCTGAGATTACCACAGTCTTTTATTGGAGAAAATAAGAACTGCAGTTATTTTCTGTTCTACCCGCTATTTTCCTTTCCATTAGGTCTTACTCTCCATTCATTAGCCATTCTAACAGAGCATTTCGTAAAATGAGAAGGGTCTTTGCTGAGCAGATTTTAATGAACAAGGACTTGGTTATTCATTTGAAATTTAAATGGAACTCTTCCCCTTTGAATATTACAATACTTGAACTTTGGAGAAGTTCAAATCTAAGAAGGCTGACCCCCGGAGGTCAACTCATATACAAAGTTTGATCATGGTTTTCAACCAACAGTACTATCGGCAGTTTAAGAGGTGAAGTGTAATGCTTGCAAAATTGATTAGCTAAGAAGTATTGAAGTTCTTCATATATTAGTAATTTATACACATAGAAATACCAGTAAACATATAATGCTAGGCATGATTTTCGAAAGATCTGACCTCTGTTTTTTTTTTTTTTTTAACAGTTGAAAAGAATGGATAGCAAACTCTTAGAGAGGAATTGGGTATTTCATTATTAAACGATACAAGACATGGAGTCCTGGGGAGCATCTTTAGTCCTGATTATATTTCTTCTGGATATTATAGCCTTATCGTAAACCACTCATGGTATTTGGCGTCACATATTTTTGTGAAAATGAGGATGTTAAAACTGATCCATCTTGCAATAAACGAGCATAGCATCTTAGCTGAGAACCTGTGATGAATATCGGATTTGTTTTCCGCTATAACCCAGAGAACAGTAGGGTTATGATTATGTCTTTCTATCTGGCCTACCCCGCTGTTTGTCTGCCAGTCACCTAGGGATTTATCTGCATTCAGCATTAGCTGGAGAAAGGTGGGAGCCAAAATACTATTGTTATACTTATGTATGTGTATACAGAAGTGCTGAACAAAGACAAGCTGGTGGAAAACACCCACTCAGAGAACCAATAATAATCTTTTCTTCTTGCCCCTCTCACTTGCTTACTTTCAGCAACCACTGGAAAGGAAAGACAGCCAGAATAGTTCTCAGCACAGTGTTTCCAGCCACCGGAGCCTGCACACAGCATCCCCAAGCCACAGCACACAGGTGCTCCCCGAGTTCCCACCTGCAGAGGCCCAAGCTCCAGATCAAACTGACAGCTCTGGCCAGAAAAAACCAGATCCTTTTAAAATCTGGGCCCAGTCCAGGAGCATGTATGAAAACCGACGTGAGTAGCATCCTGGCCTCTGTCTTACCCTGACCCCTCCACAGGGCTCTACCTTTCTCTTGAAGGTTATTGAAAATAGAGGTGTTGCAGTATGTAAACCAGATAAAGTGAAATCCACAAGAGGCAAAAGTATGGCCAAGGGAGTGGACTCTGCTGACTATCCATGGAGGCCCCACTATGCCTTCAGTCTGGGGAGGGGGTAGAAGTGGATGGTTATCAAATAAATGCCCTGGGTGAAAATGGGTTTTTTTTCCTCCCTTCAGTTAAAAGGAATGGTAGATAAGAGCTGCTGTCTCATTAATTCTCTGAGTGGAGATTGTGATGTGCTCTGATCACAAATCCGATATGCAGTAGAACTTAAATATGATTGACTGGGATTGTAGGGCTAATGAGAAGAAATTAAATGCTTTTTAAGTGGTCTCTTGATTTTCAAAAATACTGTTTTTTTAACCATTATAATCTCTCTAAACATTCCCCACAAGAAGGAAAAAACAATAGCAGTGAGTGGTTGTGCTTTAATTACTTATCCAGTGCTTTACCTTTTCTATAAATACGAGCTAGTGATAGTATATTTTGTAACTTCTTGGCTCATATAAACATAATATCATTCTCATGTTTAATGTCTTACTTTTTATTATGAAATGATTTCCAAAAACTATTCGCCATAAATAATACTCATTTATCTTACCAATGGAAGTTCCTAAAATGCCTTAATTTTAGGCGATGCAAACTGCTTGTTGTTGTTGTTGTTGTTCTTGGGTTGCTGTTTTCCGATGTTTTCTTATGAGTATAATTGGTCAGGGTGAGGCAGCTGTGAAGGACAGATGCATCATTTTCTCTTTTTGGTATGGGGTAGGGGAGAGGTGTTGTGACGGTGGAGATTCGGTTTGTTGAAGGGTCTGAGAGAAGCTGGAAGAGTGAAGAGTGAAGAGTGCTCATCCTCCCCTCAGCACAGGTTTCATTTCTAGCTGCGACTGTGGTCACTGCTCAGCAGGGACATCAAGAGTCGTGGCAGAGAGGTTGTGTGAGGTGTGGGGCCCTGGCCTCCTGTCCACCACACAGACTTGGCTGTGCTGTGCTTCCTTTGCCAGCCGAGTGCATGCTGAAAGTCAACTTCTCTGTGACCAAGCAAAATGGGGCAGTGAGGCCAGCATCCTTGTCTGAGGAGGAAAGTTGGTCAGTCCACTGAGTGATACTCAGCAGTTTGGAGGCAGAGGTGAGCCTGGAGTCTTGCTGGTTATCAAATGTTAGGAGTCGCTCAGGGCTCTGTCCTTTTCCTCCTCAAGGGATAAATATTACTGCCTTCTTACTACCACAATGCATGGAATTAAATAGGCTGTTTTGGCTACGAGTTCACTCTGCTGACAAAAAGCCCACTGATTTGAGCAGGGACTTACTTTAGTCGCTGGACTAGAAAGACACCCCTAAAGTACCCCCGAGGCCTGACTAAAGGAAATGAAGTTCCATTTGGAATGACCTCGTATGCAGTGGATGCTAACCAGGAACCAGATTCTGTCCTCATTGTGTCTCCTCACTCATTGTAGTGATTTCACTGAAGTAAACCGTTTAAGAGATGTTTGTAAAGAGGAGCGTTTTCACATTCCCTCCACATTTCTCTCAAAGCATGTGGCTTGTCCAATCAATGGTCCGACTTCAGTTAATGTTGAGATATTGCTTTATTGACCAAGCCCCTGCTTTCCTCAATACAGTACACATCTATGATTGAGTTTTCCTGTATGAATCTTTTCATGATAAAATGAATTGCATTCTGAAGGGCTGGCAGGGGCATCATGGGTTGACAGGATAATTCTAAAACATCCGTTTAATAGAAGGCTCTTGCTCAAATGCCATTTTTACCCTGGTGGTGGCAAATTTTCTTAAGAATTTGACCTAATCAAATGTTTCTAAAAAAGTTTTCACCAGGAAAAAAAAATAAGAAAAAATATGTAATGTGGCCATAGCCAGCTGCTGAAATTGCTCAGGTGGCCTCCAGACTGAAATATTTGGGGCCAGGCGTCGTGACTTTCTCATGTAATCCCAGCACTTTGGGAGGCCTAGGTGGGCGGATCATGAAGTCAGGAGTTGGAGACCAGCCTGGCCAATATGGTGAAACCCCGTCTCTACTAAAAAATACAAAAATTAGCCAGGTGTGGTGGCGTGTGCCTGTAGTCCCAGCTACTCGAGAGGCTGAGGCAGGAGAATCACTGGAACCTGGGAGGCGGAGCTTGCAGTGAGCCAGGATCATGCCACTGCACTCCAGCCTAGGTGACAGAGTGAGACTCTGTCTCAAAAAAGAAAAGAAAAGAAATATTCAGAATGGTGCCAGTTTTGTTCCTTCACTTCCTTTAACATCTGAGGAATCGGATAGAGCAGAACAAATGGGAATCTATTCCTTTTTGGTAATTGGAGGCTCTGTAGTTGACTGATAGATAGTAGCAACCTAATTGATGTTAAGATTCACATTGATTTCTTCCTCACTACTAAATGAGGATAATGATGAGACCTCCCCCTGGCCCCCATGGTGATTATTCAGTATCTGTCACAGATTTTATTTTCACAGCACCTAGGAATGAACCTGCATCAATCTTGTCTTTGAATCGGTGTTTTTCTTTATCTCAGATCAGTTTCTGCCATTCCCTTAGGTTGTTTTGTATCTTGTCTTTCAAAGAGAAAAAAGTGTATAGCCTTGTTAGATGTGATTCCCTGCCCTTTCTCCCCAAGACAGTAAAGTGAGCAGAGTACTCCAGGAAAAACAGGAAAATTGAAATCAGCAACAGCAGCTTAACTGTGCCATATTACCCTCTTTTTGTTGGAAATACATTGTTCTTTTTCTTTTCTTTTATTATTAGGGGCAATGTGGAGATTAACACAATCTGTGATCACATTCCTTCACATGGTCTAAATTTGTTGCAATGTACCATATTTTTGATATGGCCATCTCTCAAGGCAGCGGTATTAGAATGAATCAGTCTGAATTACACATGTGTTCATGAATCCCTTTGAAGGGTTTCAATGTTTAATTAAAAACAAAGATGAGCACTAAAGTCCTTTAAAAGCCATGTTGCCTGTTTTATAGTTTCTCTAGAATTGTGCATATCTTAAAAATGACAGTGATGCAGTCTTATTAGTAAATGTTTAGGAGAATCAGGTCACATCCAGTAGCATTTACTACAAAATAAATTATAAGGCTTGTAGTTGAGACTTTGCCTGTTCACTATATAGTTTGGAAGAAGCAGCTCAAAACTGTCCTATTAACCAACATTGTAAATCTGTCTTGCCTTGGAGAGACATACTTACAAGTTTGGAACTGGCAGTTGAGCTTCTTTATCATAGTAAGCTTAAGAAGCTTGGGTGTACCTCCAGATTTTAAGAGCTATTATGACAGTATTTGTGTGTTTGTTCAGTTCTCCGATAGATCCATTGATTTGCATCTCTAAATGTAAGACTGTTCTGGCTTGAAATGCTTAGAATTCACCTGAACAGATATTAGTACAAGAATGAATTTCATCCTGAACTTGATACACTTTTGAATAAATGCTGTAGTTTAATGGTAGCACAAATATACTTAAATTTTTCCAAAAGCAATAAGGGTTTAGACAAACCATGATTGAAGTAAGGCCAATCAAGAATGTGTACTTTAGAGTGTCATTAAATAAGGAGAGTTTAAGATGGTAATAGGAGTTATAGGAAACTCTCAATGGTGCAATTGTAAATTCTAGCTTTTTGACAGGTAAAGCACTGTGAAAAAAAAAAAAAAAAAGAAAGAAAAAAATGGAATCGAACTATGGTCTTTTAAAATAACAGCCATAACCTTTATTGTGAAAGCTGAACTGCCTGTTCCTTATCAGTCAAAACTAAATTAAAGTGAACTAAGAGAAAGAATGTACATTAAGCTTTGCAAAATTGTGAAATTAATATTCCAGCCATGTCACCTTCACCTGCATCGGGATTGAGCAAGGGTGAGAGAGAGAGAGAAATCAATTCCACGAATTTTGGAGAATGTCCGAGTAAGGATCTGCTGAAAACTTTTGTCTCTCCATTTTCATTCATGTTGTTTGATGTTCTCATTGGTCTGGGGGCCTGGGGAGAAGTTCAGAAAAGAGAAGGAAGAAAAGAGGGGCATGAAGGGAAGTGCCTTGGAGCTCTTGTTGACCAAACGCAAACCAAAGACAAGATGGAATAAAAAGGGTTTTGCATGCCCTTGTCAAGTCTGGAAATGTGTTAGTATGTCTGTACTAATGGAGACACCAGGAAGTTTCTCTGCAAACCTGGTGGTTCCATTCTCTCTAATTATCAAAGGAAGTCTTTTGACTGCTTTACTGAATTGTCACTGGCATTACCAAAAGGAGACTAACTGCAGAAATTGTTCATATGCAAGGGCTTACAAATGAAAACTGAACAAGGTTTTCTTAGCTCTATTTGATTTAGCCTCACTCAAAAAAAAAGTGATATTAATATCAGAAAAATGGTTCTACCTTACTGCCACCTAAAAACTTAATTGCAATAAAATCTGCCTGAAGTAAGGAAGGAAACCATTTCAGGGGAAGTAGTTTAGAAACTTCAATGCCTCTAAGAAGAGGTGGCCTCGGAGGACACAGAAGAGAGAAATTTCATAATCCCATAATGTGTTTCAGTACTGATTTATTGCCAAAGTTATATATTGGGGTAAATGGCATTTAGTTGGTAGAAGAGTAGAATTGTTAAAATGCCAAAATTGAAGTAGCAGAAGACTTTCTTTGTAACATGTCTGTGTGTCGATGTTTATATCTGTGTTTTCTGGCTCACTGTTGTGTCTTTAACATCCCTAATGTCAGTGGGCATCTTCCTTTTCAACAGAAAACCTTTAAATAAATTTGCCATTTTCCCACTGGTCCTCAGAAGGAAATGAAGCTTTTTTTTTTTTTTTTTCATGTGGACTAAACAGTGTGATAAGGCTAAATCTGTTGGCCACAACCTCCCATACCATGCTAGGTCACACCTAAATGAGCAACAGTAGGCAGAAACTTGTTACATTTGGTGTCACTGTAGGATGGGCAAATGTTCCGGTGTTAAATGATGCTGAGAAAAATGGATCCGGGCTGGAAGTCTCTGCAGAGGCCCTTTCGTTGTTTCCAGAAAGGCCACACACTCAGCAGACCTAAAAGAGACTCTGCCAGGAACCCAGTGCTGGCTGGACAGCACCAGTGGTCTGTTTCGGTAATAATCCTCCTGCTTGAGTGAACCAAAGACGGAGACACAACTTGATTTAATTTGTTGTTTCATTGAGGCTATTACAGCAAATATCCTTTAGCCAGCTACTCGAACAGAAAGAAAATATTGTTACCTTAGCGTGCTCAAGAAAATATTACTCTCAAATTGTGTTTATGGGAGTCCTGTGCTGTAGCTTAGCTCCATGTTCTAGGTATTTTGCAGCTTAGCCTCAGCAATTATAATAAAGCAGTGGATAGAAAGCACCCATTTACAGCCCTGGCACTGAGATAGCTCAAGTAAAAAGATCAGATTCAAACTCCTCTGACTTGTACTTACTGGTCATTTGGTTTCTTGTCTGTTGGTGTATTCATTCACTATACGTTTTAAGTTTGTGGGTGAATCACTAAAAAGGGACATCTCTTCGCAAACCTAAAATCTAAACATCCACCTTCTTCCCTATTCCGTTGTATAAAACTGGAGAAGAAAAGAATTAAATTCTCAGGCCTGCACTTTCCTTCAGCCCCAAATCCAGTTAATTAAATAAGAAGGTATGCACTACAGCGTTTGAAAATCTCCTTTAGGATTCATTGTAACTGAATCATAATTTTTTCCCTTTAAATAAAAGATACGTCATTTTATAGGTCACAAAACACCCAATGTATACATTAAAATATTAAGTAAGAATTAAATAGAAATAACCCTCTTTTACTTTAGTGAAGTAACAGTGGTGTATAGAACAATTTCATGTATAGTAAGTATTTTCTTATGGAAATTACATTTCTTTTAAAAAACAAGATATTCATTTTAAAGCCCTGGACCATTACTGAGCATTGAAAGTAAAATACCAAGTTATTGGAAAATGAATTAATACTTTTAATGCTGAAATACCATAGGCAAATTCTAGAGTAAATCAGCCATTTTGGCAATGAGATATATGATTCATTAATATAGACTTTTTGTCATCACCATTGATCTTAAGGATTTGGAGGCCTGGCTGATTTTGGTAATAGTATTGAAATCCTAATAAACTTTGTACAGTCATCCCTCAGTATCTGCCGGGAATTGGTTTCAGGATACCTGCATCCCCCACCAAGGTTATAAAAATCCATGGATGCTTAAATCCCTAGAAAATAGCATAATATTTGTGTGGAACACACACACACACACACACTCCTTCCTATATTATTTGGTTGTTTGTTGTTTATGTATTTATTTATCTATTTGAGACAGGGTCTCACTCTGTCAACCAGGCTAGAGTGCACTAGGGCAGTCATGGCTCACTGCAGTTTTAACCTCCCTGGCTCAGGCGATTCTCCCACCTCAGCTTCCTCAGTAGCTAGAACTACAGACACATACCACCACACCTGACCCATTTTTTATTTTTTGTAGAGACAAGGTCTCACTATGTTGCCCAGACTCAAATGCCTGGGCTCAAGCGATTCGCCCGCCTTGGCCTCCCAAAGTGCTGGGATTGCCACTGTAAGCTACTGCACCCACCTCCTCCTATATACTTTAAATCATCTCTGCATTGTTTATGACATCTAATACAATGCAAATGCCATGTAAATAGTTGTGATACTGTATTACTTAGGAATAATGACAAGAAAAAAAAAATCTCTACGTATTCATCACATCTAAAACCATTGTAGGTCTAACGAATTTTCTATCTGTGATTGGTTGAATCTAAGGAAGCAGAACCCACAGATATGGAGGGCTGACTGTATGCAGAAATACTAGGATGTTTGAGAGTAATTTTTGGCAAAAATGATCTAACAAATTATTAGCATTGCTAGTCTTAACTATTTTAAGGAAAAAGAAAGTGACTTAAAGATAAATCAGAAAGTCTGTTTAAACCAAGCTGTTCTCTTTCATCCTCTAGTAGAGGAAACATCTGGTGACTTAACGTGACTTCAGAATCCTTAGAGCCAGCTTCAGAGATGGCTCTGACTTAGCCTGAGTTCTGTTCTTGGACATGGACACCTGCTTTGTGGTGTGGCACATCATACTTTTAATTTACTTAATTCCCCTTGCAAGAATACTGAGGAAAGCAGTTAATGCTGACTATTTGTAGTTAAGGATTATGGCTTGGGCTTGATTCAGAATTATCAAACAGTGATGAGTCCTTTGAAGAACTTTAGGGCTCAGTGACTATTTCCACTATTTACTTTATCCCTATGTCTTCTGTTATTTCACCTGTTCAGAGTATTTTGTTTCTTTGCCTATATTGAAAAGCTTCCATCTGATCAAGCACCACCATTCTTGTCCTGCAACTGTGTTCATCTTGGAGGTATCACTGCTTTTATCAGAAAAATAATCCATCTCTTTTTTCTCCCCTCTCTGCAGTTCCAGATTACCAGGAACAGGATATCTTCCTCTGGAGAAAAGAGACTGGATTTGGATTTAGGATTCTGGGTGGAAATGAACCAGGGGAACCTGTGAGTCTTTTGCTCGTCTCTCTCCCCAGCATATTTTTCTAAGGCTTCAAAGCAAATTGGCAACAGTGACAAATCACCAAGATTTGTCCAGCTAGATGCAACACTGACTCTTTCATCTTGAGTAGTATGGATTTTTCATTGGGTTTTGTGGAGCACTGTTTGTCTTGAGGAAGAAGAGACTAGATTCTTTCTAAAAAGTTTGTATGAGTGTTTGTGAAAAGTGGCAGCTGCAGCCTCTGTAGACCACTCCTTTCCCCCAAGGGAGCCAAAAACAGAAAGCAAAACAGGATAATCATCACCTGATATAACAGTGGCCTGGTCCTTCTGGCCGGGTCCCTTCACTCTGCCAGCAGGTACTGGGCTTTGTATATTGAGTTGCTGGTGTGCAGAGAGTATTTCACAAAGCCTTATGAGACAGTGATTGGAGAATGTCAGACCCCTGCCTTTACAAAACTTGAGAAAAAACCCTGAGTAAGGGTCAAGAAACATTGAACTTCCCTGGATCTCAGTGACTTCCATTTTGGAATAAATTTAGAATAACATAACAGGGTTCTTTTGAAGGAAGAAAAGAAAACTAAAATAGGTATTGTTAATTTCCTTGTGATAATAACAGCCATTATTCATCGAGCGCTTACTATGTGCCAGGTTCTGTGCTAAAGGCTCTTAACATACATTCTCTCATTTATCCATCAAACCCACCAGTTTATCACGTTTTCACATTAAGAAAAAGAAAGGCTAATTAACTTGCCCAAGATCACGGAGCTACCAAACGGAGGGACTGACAAATAAGGTCTGACTCGAATCCATGTTCTTAGCAACTATTTTGTCAAAGTTCTTTGCAAACTATAAATGCCACGTAAAGGTAACTATAGCATTATTGTCTGCTGGAAAGGCAAGGCAGGCACAAGTATTCTAGCTAAGGTTTAGTGAATGGCAAATATAACAGCAAGACACTAACTATAAAGAATGCTCTGCTTTCAGGTGCTAAAAGACTTCGAAAATGGAGATGTCCAACCAACTTTTGCTTCATTCATTCATTCATCTAAGAGTATTTATTACATATTCCCTGTTCCTAGGCATGATGCTAGACTCTTAAATAAAAGTAATATTAAAATTTTATTAGCAGAGTTGTATGGAAACAGAGTTTTTAGGTAGCTCGGAAAGAAGAATAGGTTGTACGATGAAGGGAGAAAAGTGATCTATATCTGCAGAGGAGAAAAAGAAAGAGTGAGTTGTCAATAGGCCACAGATAAACATCTGGAAACTAAGCAAGAAATATTCTTTCCACCATTTAATAATTGTGGCAATACTTAGCACAATGTCTTGTACACAGTGGGTGCTCAATAAATGTTTGTGGCATGCCTGCAGACATGAATGAATGAATTGTTCCCAGAGATGTGAAGGCCATTGATGTCACAGTAAATGTAGGAGAGAAGTGTTTCATCCATCGTTCAATTATTCAACAGATTTATATTGGTCACATTGTACCACTGGGTGCTGCTGATACCGACGGCCGCCTGAGGTCTGGAGATGAATTAATCTGTGTAGATGGGACGCCAGTAATTGGAAAATCACACCAGCTTGTGGTCCAGCTTATGCAACAAGCTGCCAAACAGGGCCACGTCAATCTCACAGTGCGGCGTAAAGTGGTTTTTGCGGGTATGTATTTCATTCATTCCTTCAGACAGTGCGTTGTCACTTGATTCACAGAAAAGGCCCCCTTCCTGTGTCTGCCTCCTTGAGCGTCTATTTTAGCAAATGTTTGCAAATGTGATCAAGCTCAGAATTTCCAGATGGCTTGCTTCTCTCAAGCCCTGCAAAAATTACTGTCATTCTAAAGTACTTTAATGTGCCGTTTGCATATGTTCAACAAAGTCTTCCAGAGGAAGGCTTGTTGAATATATATTACTTCCCTTCTATCTCCTTGCAAATCAGAACTTAGCCATCCTCTTCATTTGATGATAATCCTCAACAAATGAGGTCATTATGAAAGTCAGAAGAGTTGTAGCTTCATATCAAGAGAACAAAAATTGGGTTTGTGCAAAAAATAAGTTCATAAAAAAGTTACTGATTTCTTACTGTCCTATGTATTAAACCAAGATTTCTTTTTTTCTTTCTACAAGAAAGTTGTAGAGCCAGCCAGTTCTAGGTCAGCTTTGATTCCTTCTTCCTGCCCATAAGCTTTGAACTTTAAATCTCAAAATACTACATATCCTTTCAGGCTCAGCACAAATATAACCTTCTTCCCTCGGAAATTCCTCCTTCCTCCGACTACCTTCAGATTTTAGCATTCCCTCCTTGCCATTCTAGTGACTCATGGTTTACTTCCACATCAGAATCTGCCATTTTGAGACAGTGAATTGTGTGAGTGTCTATCCTTTCCCTTGACCTACCAGCTTCCCGAAAGCTCACGTTGAACACACCTTGATTGTTCACCTTTGGATGCAGCTCCCACCTTGAAACCTTTGAGACAGAACCCAGAATACAGCAGAGGTGATTGTCTTCTATCAGTTGAATTACTGGAGAAATATGACCTGAAATATTATGAATTCTCGTGGCATTAATATCAGTGAAACAGATACCTGTCAGATCAAATTAATTGGTACCTTGTTTTTTTTTTTAAAAAAAAGAAAGTATAACCTATTTTAAATGGTATATGATTAATTATAGAATTAAGATGTTAAATTCCATTGTGAGAGTCCTACCTCCTGCATCCATGGAAGACAGTGTTACCCTGCTGTAGGTTATGTCCCTAGAGCTTGTTTGTGGCCTCACAATCCTTCTTAACATAGTATTTCATGCAGCTAAAAGCAGTCAGCTAGAACTGGTTTTTGAGATGTGATGAAAACTATCTGGCTTCCCTGGCCCAAATAGAAATAGTAAGGAAATGTGATTTTTTGGTTTCAGGTTTATTTTTTTAAATATTAAATATTTTGGATTTTTAGCTCTGTGTAAAAGACGTGTCAAAACTATGAAGAGACATTATGCAAAGCGAACTAGTCACAAAAGGAGAAATAGTGATTCCCTTTATATGAGGTACCTAGGGTAGTCACATTTATAGAGACAGAAAGCAGAATGATGGTTGGTGGGGGGTGGAGGAAATGGGAAGGGGAATTAGTTTTTAATGAGTACAGAGTTTCAATTTGGGAAAATGACAAAATTCTGGAGATGGATGATGATGATGGTTGCACAAAAATGTGAATGCAGTTAATACCACTCAACTATATGCTTAAAAATGGTTTAAAATTTTGTTATGCTTATTTTTCCACAATTAAAACAATCTATGAAAAGAGCAGCTTTTGAAAATAAATACAGTCTGATCCAAAACTTGGACACAACACGCATTTTGTTTTTGGCATAGTTGGTTCCACCTACTCTGTTGGCTGTTTAGGAGCACTTTAGTAACACTAGCATGGTGACTAAATTCAGAAGGAGCCCAGTGTATCCGGTTCTGTGATCAGAGTAGATGTTGACATCTGGAAGCTAAGAAAAGAAGCATGTGTGTCTCACAGGTGTTGTCATGAACCCCACATAGGGCAGGTAGCCTCAACGTTACCGTCACCTTACTGTTTGTTGCCGGATGGAAAAAACTGAGTGGAAATGTGATTGGAAAGTAATAACAATATGAACGTGCATCCAAGGTTGTATCTATGAAGCCAAGATGGTGGTCTTCGCGGATGTAGCCCTCACCTACCCTTAGGCCCTTCCCTTTGTGCAATGGGGAAATATTTCACAGCAGGTTGATCTTGCTGCAAACTTGATTCTAAGTGTGGATGTCAACATATTGCATGCTATAAAATAACAAACACTGTTTGGGAGTCCTATTTGGTGTTAAGTAGGATCAATGTTCGTAAATACTGAATGGCTAATATTTGTCAAGAGAAGCTGCTTTCAATCCGTATATCCAGGTTTTGTGAAACCAGGTGCTGTCTCCTCCCCTCGGTTCATGTTTTGATTTCTTACGGGAGTTGCGGGAAGAAGGGATGGGCAGCAGGATGGAGGGGCTGCCGGACACGGTGATGTACGCGTGCATCTCTGTTACAGTACCCAAAACCGAGAACGAGGTGCCCTCGCCAGCCTCCTCTCATCACAGTAGCAACCAGCCAGCCTCGCTGACAGAAGAGAAGCGCACCCCTCAGGGCAGCCAGAATTCGCTGAACACGGTGAGCTCGGGCAGTGGCAGCACCAGCGGCATTGGCAGCGGTGGCGGCGGGGGCAGCGGCGTGGTCAGCACTGTGGTGCAGCCCTACGACGTGGAGATCCGGCGTGGGGAGAACGAGGGCTTCGGCTTCGTCATCGTGTCCTCGGTGAGCAGGCCCGAAGCAGGCACGACCTTTGGTGAGTGCTGAATGTGAAATCGCCCAGGATTTCCTACCATGCCTGAGAGTTTTTGTTCTCTTGTGAGTGAAAGCTGAGCCAGACCTCATGAGCAGAAATGCTTTATGGCTTCTAGCTCTGGGTAATTAAAGACTTAATTGGGGATGGAATTGACTTGGTAGCTTTTTCCCTTTTGAAGGTTGGGAATATTTGTTTGGCCCTTTCAACTTCCACCCTGAGAATGTGATCACGCACAGACAACTTAAAGCATACATCAGATTTGCGTGAAATTTGAATAGCAGCCAGGCGCGGTGGCTCATGCCTGTAATCCCCACACTTTGGGAGGCCGAGGCGGGTGGATCACTTGAGGTCAGGAGTTTGAGACCAACCTGGCCAACATGGTGAAACCCCATCTCTACTAAAAGTACAAAAATTAGCTGTGTGTGGTGGTGCATGCCTGTAATCCCAGGTACCTGGGAAGCTGAGGCAAGAGAATCGCTTGAACCTGAGAGGTGGACCTTGTAGTGAGCCCAGATCGTGCCACTGTATTCCAGCCTGGGTGACACAGTGAGACTCCATCTGAAAAAAAAAAAGAAAGAGAAAGAAAAAGAAATTTGAATAGCAACCCCTGGACAGCATACAGAGTCTACAGTTTTTGCCAAAGCAAAGCTTTTGAAAGGTATTGAATAGGATAGCACTAATTGCAAGGGCCTCAGAGTGGTCTTAAGAATATCTTAAGAGTTTTTACAAGGAGCATACGGCTCTAGAAATGCTCTAGGAAAAATAGAGGTGTAAGGAATAAAAATACTACAGGAGATGCTAGTCCACCTCATCTGTGTTCTTGCTCTACTGTATTCCCAAAGGAATTTTTTTTAAATTTTAAATAATATTTTTACTGTTGCTTGATTTAAAGTCTAGTTAAAATCTGAGTTAAGAGTCATTTGATTTTCCTGTCTCATCCAGACATTGAAGGTTTCAGCAAAGTATGTAGAAACACAATTGTCACTTTCTCAGAAGGTTCAGTCTCTGCTGGGTACACTAGCAAAGACCAATAGAAACCCAGATGATTGCAGAAACTAGTGATGTATGAATGTTTCCCATTGCGATGGATTGATTATAGATGTACACTCCAAAAATGATCCACCTTCCTGATTGAGTAAAAAGTTATTTGTTATCTCCGAGCACATTTGTTACTTACTATGGAATACAATGGGAGAAGGGGAAGGGCTGTGCAGGCTGTGCAGGCTTTTCATGTACTTCAGCTCTATCCCTGAATGACTTACCCACGTGGAAACTGGCTAGGATCAGCAAGGTGCTACACCCCTTTAGCATTCTCATCCAGTAGAACTCACTTGGCCTCCATTTAGTCTTGGTGTGTTGCTTCCTGCTAGAGCTGTCTCCCTGTAAGTTTTATGTTTAACAGGGGACAGTGAGTCAGCCAGGTCTATGCATGTGTGGCTGCAGTAACAAACGTCCATTACTAACAGTGCTTTTTGAGCTACATTAATAAAGTCATCATAGCATGTCATGGATGGATGACCTGAAATCAAAGCAAGGTTTTTTGGTTTTGTTTTAAAATTTATTTCAGGGACTTTCCTGCTTAATATAAAAATAAAGAGAAGGAAGAGGGGAGAAAGAAATCCCAAATTATTTTCTTCAGATTTACAATTTGACTGTCTCCATGCATCCTGTGATGTTCCTAACTATTTCAGAATTGTCAGTTTCACCTTCTAGAAAGAAATAGCATATATGTCAAGTGGCAGGTTATGTGTTATATAATGAATATTGTATTCACACTCACAATTTGGTCTTTGATTGTTTTCCTTTGGCTCTTACAACGAACAAATTAAACTTTCCCTAATACCTTGCATGAGACTTCTGAGCTTTGCTGAGCTTTCCTCAGACCTGCTGTTCGATACCTTTGTGATACCAATTGTCCTTGGAGATCAACTAAACTTAGTCAAGACCTTGAATTTGAGTATGGGAGCATTCCAGCACGCCTACCTGTTGTATTCTAATAGACTGTTAACTTTTAAAAATTATCTTACCTTGATGTTCCATCCTGTGATACAAGCTCAGGCAAATCTGCTGAAATTCAAAGGAATTAAAGCACATTTTCCCACAGACGTTACCCTTAAGGTCCAAATTATGACAGAAGAGCCTACTCAGTTAGTTGTAATGTCCCTCATGTTAATTTTGTCACCCTTTCCAAAAGGTAACTCAACTGCATAACTACCTTCATAGTCCCCAGAAAGACAAATTCTCAAAGTAGGTGAATATGCATAAGAACTTTGAAACTCAATACATGATTAACTAGATTAACTAGAAATCTGTATCAGGCCTCAAAGCCAGCCACCTCTCTCTAGAAGTTAGCAATGACATGCAGTGCCTCAAAGTGCACGATAAACCTTTCTCTCCAAATGCACTTTTTCCGGTCTTTGATACTGTGGATGTGCAGTAACTGATGATGAGAAAGGAGATGATTAAAGGAAAAAGGGTGAGGAAAGATTTGAACCTAGCTTTGGATCAATGTCCTCAGCCTAAATAGGTACTAGATTTTCATAGTCCTTTGAGGGGATTTTTGTGAGGCAGGAGGATGATTTCAGAGCTAATGAACCAGTCGGGCCACACTCTGAAAGCACATAAGACTAGCTGCTTGAGGAAAGGTCCTAAAAGGAAAAATAAGCTTCAAGGTTGGGTGCTTTCTTGGCTCATCTCTTATAATTATGCCCATTTTCTAAAGCTTTCATCATTCTGGGGAGAAGGCAGAAAATCTGAGTGTTCGTTCATTAGGTGTTTTCAGATTGAATTTTTGGTGCTAGCAGACTTATGCCTCACCAGATGCCCAGTGATTATTTTTCTAAACGGAGAAGGAACAAAACATTGGCAGAAGCTTAAACAACAGCTGGCAAAAATGAAGTGACATGAACACAGAATGAGTAAAAGCATCCATCCCAGCCTTGGGTATCACATTTGCAGTCCCAAAATAAGCCAACAGCGAGTTATTTTGGGGCTCTTAAAAATCTTTGAAGTTGCCAGCTATCCCAAATTTTGTAATTGGTTTAAGGAGGAGACCTGGGGGTTCCCCTGATTTTGAATCTGGAAAGGATGGCAGCAATCGATTCTAGTTTCAGGGCAGTAGCTCCTCATACAGACACCCTGAGTATTGCCAATGTTTTGACCATCGGTGCAGAGCTCTCCTTTAATAACATTTGCTTAATGCTTTAATTAATTAACACTTAACCTTCTCTTTCCCTTTTCAACCCTTTTTCTCTTCCCTTTGCTATATTCCCACGTAACTTTAAAAAAATTAAAACTCAATATCAAAGCAGGCAATGCATGTGTGGCTATGCCTCACAAAATAGGTCGGATTATTGAGGGGAGCCCTGCTGACCGCTGTGGCAAGCTGAAAGTAGGAGACCGGATCTTGGCAGTAAATGGATGTTCCATCACCAACAAATCCCATTCAGACATTGTGAACCTAATCAAGGAAGCAGGAAACACAGTTACCCTCCGCATCATTCCTGGGGATGGTAAAGTATACCTATTATCTCTCTCTCTCCCTCTCTCTCTTTCTTTCTGTCTTTTCCTTTTCTCTCTTTCTCTTTCATTAGTGTTCATGTAACTGAATAGTGTTAATTTAGTGGCAGCTTCATTCATCCTTAACAAAATATACCCATTAAGTAAACGTGAGCCACTGTTACTAACCCATATCTCACCCTCTTATGTAATTAATCCTTTAGCCCTGTGACCCTGTCTTGCTGCAGATATAAAAGTTTCAGAAAAATCTTCACCCTTTCCTCAACTTATTTAGCTTTTTGTGTCCTTGTCTTCAGCACTATAAAATAGTTTTAATACAGGTAGTACAGATCTGCTGATATGTGTAATATGAACTGTATAATCTGGTAACATGACAAAACCTGCATGGTAGCAATTCAGAGCCAATACTATGGTTTTTTAGAATAAGTGAATGTATCAAAGTTTTTTATTTAATGGGAGAATCTGAGAGTTTGTGTCTACTAGATTTGTCCCTAATTTTTGTATGTGAATGAAGAAAGAATGAAATCTCTATATTTTTGATAGATTGTATCTGCATTAAACTAGGCCTATCCTTATTTGTTTGTTTGATTAGTTAAATTCAAATCTTTGGTTCTTTTATATAACTTCTGCCCCTCAGGGAACATTGGCATTGTCTGCAGTGGGTGCGAGTAGCATCTGGTGAGGTCAGACATGCTTCAAAACATCCTACAGAACACAGAATAGCCCTCACAATAAAAAGTTACCCAGCACAAAATACCAATACTCATTGTATTATTCATGTTTAATAAAAATTAAGTTGAGACTGAGTGCGGTGTCTCACACCTGTAATCCCAGCACTTTGGGAGGTCAGGGCGGATGGATCACCTGAGGTCAGGAGTTTGAGACCAGCCTGGCCAACATGGTGAAACCCTGTCTCTGCTAAAAATACAAAAATTAGCCTAGCATGGTGGCACATGCCTGTAGTCCCAGCTACTTGGGAGGCTGAGGCAGGAGAATCGCTTGAGCCCAGGAGGTAGAGGTTACAGTGAGCCGAGACTACGCCACTGCACTCCAGCCTGGGCAATACGGCGAGACTCATCTCAAAAAAAAAAAAAAAAAAAAAAAAAGTAAGTTGGTACACTAATGTCAGGAAGTATAGATCCTTTAGAGAATTAGATCCTGAATATTCACTTTATTCTAAGCTTACTCTGCCCTGGAGAGGAAAGTGACACTTGTCCCAAAATGTTTAAATGTCTTTTTTTAGTCTTGCTATATGTGTTATAAAATATATATTCTAAAAGTCAGTGAGTATTTCTCAAAAAAAATCTGGTTTATAAAGATAGTGTGATAGAAACTCTATGCCATGTATCTATAAAATAAGAAAATCAGACATTTCATCTGAAAGTTATTTACCAAATGAGTATTTTTATATACTAACTACTAGAAAGTGAACTTTTTTATAGTTCAAGATTTGAAAGGTATAGCCAGTGCCTTAAGGAAAAGGTAAATGCAAAACCAAACAGTAAATGTTTGAAAATTGTTGGTTCCAAGAACAGAAAACTTTCTCTGTGCCAAAAATATCCCATACTAAATATGGAGCAAAAAAATGGCTTCTTGAATGATGTTCTACTTCACCCTCCTTCAAATGCATGGTTAGTCATTTACCAACTGGTCTGGAGTTCATTCCACCAATTCACCACTCTGGAAAGGTATTACAATTTAGAAAAGTGGTCACAAGATGATAGAACATAGGTTCCTAATGGGAAGGATGAAGGAAGCCAGAAAATACAGCGAGAAGTGATTGAGAGAGCCAAATGTGGTCCAGACATCCCTCCTTTCATTGCGCTTCATTTTATTGCACTTTGCAGGTACTTCATTTTGTACAAATTTAAGGTTTGTGGCCACTCTGCTTCGAGCAAGTCTGTCAGTGTCATTTTTTCCAACAGCAGTTGCTCACTTTGTGCCTCTGTGTCACATTTTGGTAATTCTAACAGTATTTCAAGCTTTATTAGTATTAATTATTATTATATCTGCTGTGATGACCTGTGATCAATGATCTTTGATGTTACTATTGTAATTGTTTGGGGGTGCCACAAACCATACCCACATAAGAGGACAAACAATTAATGTCATGTATGTTCTGATTGCTCCACTGACTAGCCATTCCCCATCTCTGTTCCTTTCCTCAGACCTTTTCCAAGATAAAGCAATATTGAAATTAGGACAATAAATAACTTTACAATGGCCTCTAACTCTTCATATGAAAGGAAGAGTCACACATCTCTCACTTTAAATCAAAAGCTAGAAATGATTAAGCATAGTGAGGAAGGCATGTCAAAAGCTGAGATAGGCCAAAAAAGCTAGATCCCTCATGCTAAACATTTATCCAAGTTGTGAATGCAAAGGAAAATTTCTTAAAGGAAATTAAAAGTGCCACTCCAGAGAACACACGGATTTTAAGAAAGTGAAACAGACTTATTGCTGATATGGAGAAAGTGTGAGTGGTCTGGATAGAAAATCAAACCAACCACAACATTCCCTTAAGCCAGAGTCCAATCCAGAGCAAGTCCTCAATTCAGTAAAGGCTGAGAGAGGGGAGAACTTTCGAGAAGATAGTTTGAAGCTAGCAGAGGTTGGTTCATGAGATTTAAAGAAATAAACCGTCACCATAACATGAAATTACAAGGGTAAGCAGCAAATGCAAATGTAAAAGCTGCAGCAAGTTTTCCAGAGGATTTAATTATTAAGATCATAGATGAAGGTCACTGCACAAAATGCCAGATTTTCAGTGTAGACAAAACAGTATTCTATTAGAAGAAGATGTCATTTAAGACTTTCCTAGCTAGAGAGGAGACATCAATTCCTAGTTTCAAAGCTTCAAAGGACTGGCTGACTCTCTTGTGAGGGGCTAATGCAGCTGATGACTTTAAGTTGAAGCCAGTGCTCATTTGACTATTCTAAAAATGCTAGAACCTTTCAGAATGATGCTAAATATACTCTGCCTATGCTCTAGAAATGGAACAACAAAGCCTGAATGACAGCACATCTGTTGTGCTGTGGTTTATTGAATATTTTAAGCCCACTATTGAGACCTACTGCTTAGGGGGGAAAAAATTTCTTTCAACATATTACTGCTCATTGACAATACACCTGGTCACCCAAGAGTTCTAACGGAAATGTACAAGGAAATGAATGTTGTTCTCATGCCTGCTAACACAACATCCATTCTGTAGTTCATGGATCAAGGAGTCATTTTGACTTTTAAGTCTTACTGTTTAAAAAATGTATTTTGTAAGGCTATACCTGCCGTAGATAGTGGTGGCTCTAATGGATTTGGAAAATCCGTTTGGAAAGACTTGGAAAATCTTCTGGAAAAGATTCACCCTTCTAGATGCCATTAAGAACATTTATGATTCATGGGAGAAGGTTAAAATTTGACATTAACAAGATTTTAGAAGAGGTTGACTCCAGCCTTCATGGATGACTTTGAGGGGTTTGAGACTTCAGTGGAGGAAGGAACTGCAGGAGTTCTTTTGTGGTGGAAATAGCAAGAGAAGTAGAATTGGAAGTGGAGCCTGAAGATGTGACTGAATTGCCATAATCTCATGATAAAACTTGAACAGACGAGGAGTTGCTTCTTATGGATGAACAAAGAAAATGGTTTCTTGAGATGGAATCTACTGGTAAAGGTGTTGTGAACTTTGCTGAAATGACAACAAAGGGTTTCGATTATTACATCAACTTAGTTAATAAAGCAGTGGCAGAGTCTGAGAGAATTGACTCCAATTTTTTTAAAAAAAGTTCTACTGAGGGTAAAATGCTATCAAACGGCAACACGCTGCAGAGAAATCTTTTGTTAAAGGAAGAGCCCCGTGATGTGGCAAACTTCATTGTTGTCTTATTTTAAGAGGTTGCTACAGCTACCCAACCTTCAGCAACCACCACCCTGATCAATCAGCAGGCATCAACATCAAGGCAAGACCCTCCATCGGCAAAAAAAGATTACAGCTCACTGAAGGCTCAGATAATCATTAATAGCATCTTTTAGCAATGAAGTATTTTAAAATTAAGGTATGTAATTTTTTAAAACATAATGCTATTGCACACTTAATAGACTATAGTATAGTGTAAACATAAATTTTATATGCACTGGAAAACCAAAGAATTTGCATGACTCACTTTACTGGAATACCTGCTTTTTTATTGCCATGATCTGGAACTGAACCCATGATATCTCCAAGGTGTGCTTTGTGTATGAATTTAGACACATTTATCTACATGCCATGGAAAGATATCAAACAGACTAACCCAAAAGAACAGGACCCAGGGATTGACTTTCTGGGTTTATAATTGGTCAATCTTATTGTGGGAATGAGAATGTCCAAAACAGGAAGGAAAGAATGTACTCCCCAAGTGAAGAGCTTAGAAAAAGAGTTTGAAGTCAGTAAAGACATAAATACTCAGAAGCAATTTATTCTACAGTGTAGATAGTAGATGTTGACTTAATGAGATACACAGCTGGGTGCAATGGCACATGCCTGTAATCCCAGCACTTTGGGAGGCTGAGGCAAGAGGATCACTTGAGCTCAGGAGTTCCAGACCAGCCTTGGCAACATTTTTATAGTAGTAGAGACATTGTCTCTACTAAAAATTCAAAACAATTAGCTAGGAGAGGTGGCTTGCACCAGTAGTCCAACTATTTGGGGCAGGGGACAGGAGGCGCTGAGGCAGGTGGGTGGCTGGAGTCCAGGAGGTTGAGGTCGAGCTTCAGTGAGCCCTGATCATGCCACTGCATTCCAGCCTGGATGACAGAGTGAGACCCTGTCTCAGAACAAACAAAATAAAACAAAATATCCCGGAAAAAAAACTTTTAAGCCTGAACACCAAAAATTATCATTCAGGGTGGATTATCCAATAACATTGGCATTATAAAGGCAATTTTAAAATTTAAATACATAGGAAATATAAAATTCACATAGATATTTTGTGCTACCTTGGTTAGAAACAAGTAAACATAAAACTGGTACAAGATAGTTGAGGATTGATATTTTTTTATGGCAGTACATGTTCTGCTGAGCATGTGATTTCATCCAAGATGTTTCAGAAATTTGGTTGATATGATAAAAACCCTCTTCTCTTTGTAAGTGCCAGAAGCCAGGTAAAGGGAATCAAGTCTGGCAAAGGATGAATATTTGATGCTCTTTTTTTTTTTTTTTTTTTTTGAGACGGAGTCTCGCTCTGTCGCCCAGGCTGGAGTGCAGTGGCACGATCTCGGCTCACTGCAAGCTCTGCCTCCTGGATTCACGGTGATGCTCATATTTTACGTGGGTCTGAGAAACAGCATCTTGGAAATTAGAGTTGAAGCAGGGGAGTTAGATTTCTCAACAGATGTGGGAGATCCAGGAGGATTTTGCAAACCCCTAGAAGACAAAGGTGACCATTACAGTTCAGTGAAGAGATAATCACGCTGGATCCACTTCCTTTCTGTGAAAGTGTGTTGGACATAGTTGATTCCAAGGTACAATGGAGGTGCCGATGCCTCAGGTCTCCTTCAGATCTTTTACTCTAATATTTACTTCATCAAGTGGCCCAAAGGCCATTTGTTTCATGATATCTACAAGGAGACTGAAGGCCTTAACTCAGAGTAGTTTCTGAGCTCTTAGAAATCTATCACGTCTGCAGCCAGGTATGGTAGCTCCCGCCTGTAATCCTAGCACGTTGGGAGGCCAAGGTGGGTACATTACCTGAGCTCAGGAGTTCAAGACCAGCCCAGGCAACATGGTGAAACCCTGTCTCTACTAAAATACAAAATATTAGCCAGGCATGGTGGCACATGCCTGTAGTCCCAGCTACTCAGGAGGCTGAGGCACAAGAATTGCTTGAAACCAGGAGGCGGAGGTTGCAGTGAGTCAAGATCGTACCACTGCCCACTCCAGGCTGGGCAACAGTGAGACTGTCTTCAGAAAAAAAAAAAGAATCCATCACATCTGGGATACTATTCTTGAAACCCCAGGAGGCCCTTCGAAAAGATGCTGTGTCATTTGTGCAGTGCTTGAGCCTACTCTGAGTCCATTTCTGTGTCTAGTTCATGCTACCTAATTCTTTGTTCTTGTCATCTGTCGCCTCATTCTTTCTCCAGTTTCACTTATCTCAGTCTTTAGTTTCCCTCACTCTGCTTCCCACATTTCTCTCTAACTTTTCCAACAAAACCTCCAAAACGTGATTCCTCTTTCCTTGGCATTATTGTATGTTAGAAGGTCTGGCAGGAGTGTTTTCACAGCCTTGGTCAGGCCAAGGTTTGGGGAGTCCTCACCTTTGCTAATTTGATTCTCTTTGGGACCAGGGTGGACAATGGGGGAGGGCAGAACCTTTTCTCCTGTGAGATTGGGCAAGGGATGAATGAATAAATACACAATGGCAGCACAGAAGGGCCCAGAGAATAGCTGAACATACTGAATCTGAACTTGAAATCTAAGAAGTCAAACATTTGCATTGTATGGAGATGCCCCATAGAGTAGGAGAGATACTTTAATCAGACAAGGACAGACACTTACTGAGCCAGGTAACATGGAATCATCAGATTGAATCAAGTTCAACATGAAAATCTTTAGGAGCTTAAAAATGCTTTATTTGAATAATGGTCCTAAATTTGCACTTCAGATCACTCTGATTCAAAGTATTTGCTTGCGTAGGAGGTAGAGCTTGGCAACATATAGATATTGCTGTTTCCTTGGCAAAGGCATTAGAATAGTAAAAAGTCTCCCAAAACTTTTCAAATATTTATGGGATTCAAATTTTCCCGTGCTGCCCATAGATATTTATTACATACGTATTTATCCAGTAAAATATTTATGACAGGAATGATTGTATCCGTTGTTGATTTGCTTGGCTTTCAATGTGGATTCCATAAGAGGAGGCTAAGGAGGCATGGGAACAAGGTTAGAATTGTAATCGCTTGTCACAGATAGATAGGTTGAAACCCAAGATGGAAGCTGCTGTCGGAAGAGTAAGTGCCGAGATTTGGAATAGTCCCTGGACAGGGCTGTGAGAGCTAGGGTTTGCTTCTCTTGATACATGACTGCTATGGAAAGTGTAGTAATCTCCATTTTCACTCCTCTGGGAGAGCTAAAGTAGGTGTAAACACTGTTTAATAAAGGATGTTGGGTACTTTCTGGAATGTGTCATAAAAGTACCTAATCTGTCCACGTGCCTTGCAGTTTTAAAAGTCGAATACATTGACACCTCTTTCTAATACTGTTGCTGGAGGGCAGGGAGACTCATACTCTTGTTACAGGCCCTTCTTTTATATTTCTTTCTACCATAAGTGGTCAATTTTGCTTTGGGATAAAGCTCTTTTATAATGGACTCATGTCTGCATTTTAAATAGCTAGAGAGCATTTCAGCAAATATAATCCTGGTTTAATTCCAAATGAAGAATTAAAAGTTCACTAAAACAAGTATAATTTTATTGATAGTATAAAAACATCCTGGAAATCTAGTGTATACCTAATATTATTTTGGTGCTGCTCTGAAGATGGTTTATAAAATCTAGCCGTCAAAGCAGGATATTTCATGTTTTAATTCGTCTATGATACTGCTTGGTGAAGTTGATAGTATTTATACAGTAAAATAAAATTATTTCTTATTTGAAAGGAATGTTCCAGTTGGATGTGATTTCCTTGATACCAGCACATAATTCCTATATAAACCAAAAACTAAAAGTTCACTGTCAGGCAGGTCCTGGGTTTCATTCCCAGTATCTCCACCTGCTGCCTGAGTGACCTTAGACATATTACCTACATTTTCTATACCCCAGTGTCTTCATTTGTAAACTGGGGCCATAATTATACTCATTTTATTGAGTGGTGAGAGTTAAATGAAGTAATATATGTGGTAATGGACTTAGCACAGTGCTTGGCACATTTAAATGATCATTGAATGATGGTAGTTCATAGATTAAGATAAATAACAAATGAGGAAAATTCAGCAAGCTTAATTCGACATTTGCATGTTAAATGTTAATTTTACCATGCTTAAAATTATACTTCAACCCAAAAAAGAGTTTCACAGACTACAGATGAGGAAAAAAATAGCAAATAAAGGATAGGAATAAAAATAATAAAGGAATTCTGTGTGTTGGGTGATTATCTCATGAAATCATGAAAGCAGCAGAAAAAATAAAAATAGTTTGAGAATGGAATCTGATCTGCTTAGAAAACTCTGGCTACCAACAACACACAAGAACTCTAAAGAGGAACCTCTGTACAATTCAATAATTATAATCACTTTGATTACAAGGAGACATTGTTTTTAGTATCCTGATTATGATTTCCCCATGGCCTGAACAACCTGGTGATTTCTGAGGGTCTCCATAAAATTAATTGCAATGAGCAATATGAAGTTTGCTAAAAGACCAATACATGTGTTTATGAAAGTTCTGGAGAGTCACAGTGATGGCTATACAGCTTGTTTGTCCTGTTTAGTGACACAGTGAGCATACTTTATGAAATATCACTGATTCATCACTTTGGTTCTGCTGGTTAACTGCCCTCAACTGGGAGTCATATGAAGGAGCTAGCATTCCTCCAAAAGCTATGAAAATAATTTTCTAATAGCAGTCATTAAAATATACCAACAATATGCTTTTAACATTATGACAATAATAAATACATGGTACTAAAAATATGCTTATCACTTCTGAGCAGTTTTTGTGTGCCAGGGACTATTCCAAACAATCTTCATGGATCATCTTTACCCCAGTTTCCTTAGATAATTCTCTTATTTCCAACGTGCAGATGAGAAAACTGAGGCACTGAGAATTTGAGTAACTTTGCTTAAGTCCCATCCAGGCAATTGAAGAGCCTAGAATGCAAAGTCAGATAAGACAGTCTGATTCCAGAATCTGACCTTGTCACCATTGTGCTAAACTGTCTCCCAGCAAGCCTGAGAAACACCACCTCCCCAGCTTGGATGGTCATAGACTTACTGGTGTAGTAAAGACTCAGAGGAGTGCATAGGAAATGATTGGTAAAACAGATTGTGGGAAACATTGTCCCAAAACATGAACGGGATTCACCTAGCAATTCATTTGATTGAGTTATTTTCTTCTTCTTCTTGTGCCTTAGCATAATGGGCTTTTATGGCTGCAGTATATTAACTGTTGAAATCATATTTCAACTTTCTCATTTTGCAGAGAGTTTAAATAACTTATACAAGGTCTCATAGTAATAAAATTAGTAGCTGTAATAAATGTGTACTGAGTGCTTATTGTATGTCAGGCACAGAGCTTAAACATTGCATATACTTTTATCCATGAGAAGGGAATTATGGTCATCACCTCCTTTTAACAGATGAGAAAAATAAGGCACACAGCTAATGAGTAGAAAAAAAAAAAAGTTGATTTGATCCCAGGTCTGAATCTCAAGCCCACGCTTTTAACCACTACGTATCATGAAAATAAAATAACAGGAAACCAGACCAAAGCTGAGTAAGATCCTCGGGAAATGTAAATGGAAGATAGACCACAGATAGTTGGGATTTGTGGGATGTCTTTTGTTCCAGAACTGCAGTGGAAAGATATATATTCCAAGTATCTCAGTTTGGAATAGTTAACATATTTTCCCATATAATAGTTAACTCTGATGGGAAGATACATGTATTCAGCAAACATGAAAGTGCCTACTATAAGCCATAGGTCTCCTGGTAACTTCTAGGCTTAATGGTTCACTGAATTAAATGGGCATGCACAGGTGAATCTTATAGTGGAAACTAACACCACATTTAGCATTTTCTTTATTAGAAAATACATGGCAAGTTTCAACCTACAATTAAATATTAAAAATACAACTTGCTCATAGTTGGTTGCTACTTGCCTTGATCTTAATGAAGAAATTATTAGTAAAGAACATATAGCTATCACTATAGGAATGATTATATTTTAGTACATGCATGTTCGTGTGCAGTCTGTAGTTGCACTTAAGAGAGTTTTTGGATTCAAAATCTCCAAACTTCTGGAGATAATGAAGTTGCTTGTGAATGTGATTAGTGGAGAAGAAGGTCAACTTATATAGGGATATAATCATATTCATTTCATGGAGGTGGCTTCATGATTTGTATAACTTATATTTACAAACTCTGGCTCTGACTAATGCAAATTTTAAAATTGACTTTTCATGAGTGATACCAAACAAGATCTGTCAAGAGTTCCATTATTTTCAGTTGTGCTGTATTAAAAGCAATGGGAAAGAAAGTAGATATTATATGTGTGTTTAACAAGATGTTAGTACACTTCTGATTTTAATATTCACTTGAGGAAATCAAGCAGACCCACTAAATATTGCTGATAAATTGCAGGAAACGTTGGCAGAGACATTTATTATCAGCCTTTAAAGTTCTGGGAGAGAATTGTGCTGTGATGCAGCACTTTGATGGGATTGCCTTTTTGCAGTGGCAGGGGAGGAGTGAGAAACACCTACCTTGGCTAGAATTTTAGAGCAGTGTTTTCTTTGGCAAACTGCGTTTTATTTGTGGAGGTGTCTGTTTGGGAGGAGGGTCATGGGGACATGCATGACCCACATCAGAGAAGATCTTAAAATGGTTTGTAAACTCCTAATTATCTAGAAATTCAAGTCAGACTGTTTGAAATGGGGACAGAGAAGTCACACTTGTTATTCAGATACAGGGCTTCTGCACACCTCCTGGCTGGAGGATGTCTTCTCTGGAGCCTTCATTTCTTTATGCTCTGTCCCTCTTTGCAGAGTCCTCAAATGCCACCTTGCTGACCAATGCAGAGAAGATCGCCACCATCACTACCACACACACCCCTTCTCAGCAAGGGACCCAGGAGACAAGGTCAGACATGGCTTTGGTTTCCTTTGTTAAAGGGGAAAAAAGTAACTCCCAGCATGACAGTCTATGTCCTTGATTCTTTCTCAGTTTCCTGATGGGTTGCTCTTGTATTTATTTCTCTCACTTCGGCAGGAATACCACCAAACCAAAGCAGGAATCTCAGTTTGAGTTCAAAGCACCCCAGACAACACAGGTGAGCACCATTTCTCTTTTTTCTCTATACTTTGCACATTTCCTTCCAACTTTCTCAAGCTATTTTTATGGGGTATTTTTTGAAGCACCTTGAATTTAAAAGAAATAACCTTTTGTGAGGTGATTTACCAAATATATACTTACACTTGATTTTCTAGGAAACAACATTTTATTTTGCTACCTTGAAATATTCCTAGATAGCCTTTTCTAGGGGAAAAAAATGAAAAGCAGTAATTGTCACAAGGATCGGCAGTTAGAGAAAGCAAAGCAGCCAATATCTACTCATAGTTTTCATAAACATGCTTCTGCCCAGAAAATGTCTTTTTGATAAGGTGTTTTTCAGGCTTGGGAATTTAAGGTGAGATCCGTAGAGCAAAATACCTGTCTTCAGGATGGCAAGGGAGAGTGTGAAAATAATAGCAGGTAAAACAAATTTGAGGAACTTTGGGTGATGCAAAATTAAACAGATTCCCTTTTTTTGTTTTGTTTTGTTTTTTAATTAAGAGACAGGGGTCTCACTAATTAAGAGACAGCCCCTCAGGCTGAACTGAAACTCCTGGGCTCAAGCAATCCTCCTGTCTCAGCCTCCTGAGTAGCTGGTATTACAAGTGCCCAGCTGGGTTCCTTCTTTACTGGTTGCCTGGGGGCTTTCGGTTGTCCCTTCGTAATTTTCCTTGACCGGGATTTGGAGAGGTTTTGTTGGTATCCTCATGATGGGCACAGTCAGCATTTATTGGACACAGGTCAGGTTGGCTGGGCATCCAGCAGCCAGGGGACTGGTATCATGTAATGAGGAATTGTCCTTCCCCAAATGCAAATCATGGCCTCACTGATTAAATTTTAATCCACATATGTTACATTAAATACACACATGCATTTAGACATGCTCATAAATGTTTTCAAATTCTGGATCTCTGACTTCTGAGATTAATGAGGATGAATCAAGATGATTAATAAACAAGAGTCACCAAGATGGGGATAGAGGTTGTGCCTTTTTGCCAAGAATGTTTGGGAAGACTTCTATGGATATTAATTCTCCTAGAATGATTGCATTTAATTTCTTTAAATAGGAGCAAGATTTTTACACTGTGGAACTGGAAAGAGGAGCCAAGGGATTTGGCTTTAGCCTTCGAGGAGGCCGAGAGTATAACATGGACCTGTATGTTCTGCGCTTAGCAGAGGACGGTCCTGCAGAGAGGTGTGGAAAGATGAGGGTAAGTGGAGAGAGAAGTCTGGTGTAGGTGCAAATAAACCATCTGCAGTGAATTCTTGTCATATATTGTTAGAATGTTAACGTTCATAAGGATTACATTTTCTATAGCTTTCATGATTCTCTTAAATGCATGACTCCTACCCTACCAAATATTTTTCCCTAAAGCACAATTATAGCTGCTAAAGTTAGGCGAACACTTGCAACTCTTTGGGGTTGATATAGGGAATAAGGGATTTAAATTACTTATAAACATATTAAAGTAGATATTTTTCAGAGCCTATTTCTATAGTTCTTGTGCTTAATGTCATGGGGCAGGCACATCACTTGACAGGAATCCTGGGGCACCCTGGGATGCTTAGAGACCAAGAAAGTCATGTGGCCCTGTAGATTCTGGGCAGTGAGGTCTACTCATCCTCTAGCTGGCTACCAGTGGTCTTACCTTAGGCTCAGAGACAGCAAGTCTACTCTCTGTCTTAGCAAAGAGCCAGGGCTCTGTGGCATGAATATTCAGAGTTGCTCTGTAGTAAGAGCTACAAATTTTAAATACATAAATGCCAAAAGTCCACTCTGCTCTGTTTCGCTAATATCTGTTACTGTAGATGAATGTGCTGTTCTCCTGGGCAGATTAGATAATTAAGAAAACATAAATCATCTACTCATAGATAGGTCACATAGACTGGGACTTGCCCATGGAGAGCCAGTTACAACAAATTAAAAGAAATCAAGACAGTCAGGCCAGGAAAGGAAAAAAAGTGAATGCAGTTGAGCCTCAGCAGAAAAAGGGAAAAACTGATTAAGGATGAGGATCATACCACTTGCACTGAAGCCACAATCTTGATGTTTCAGTTTCTTCAGAGTAAATTTTTTAACATTTAAAATTGAGAAGGTAGAGCATGAATGTATTTTACGAAAATGGTATGTAGTAAAAATATAGTGTCCAGGGTCAAACAGTATACCAGTTTCTCTCATATCCTATTTTTTGCATGTACATATACAAGGGAAGATACATGGTGGTATATATTTCTTTTGTTTGAATTTCAGACATAAGGAATTTATTTTCCCTTGCCTTTTAATCACTTAAAAATGTTTTTGATCAAGTGAAATATTATTATGCTATTTTATATAATGGCGTATAGTTTACAAGACAAGTTTACATGTATTACCTGATTTGATGCCAGCAGCTTAGTGGGCGTGGGTGGTGTTACCAGCCTCTTCTACAAGTAAGAAAGTAAACTCCAGAAAGTTAAGTACTGGGAGCAAATCAGTTACCAAATGATAGGTTCAAATTAAAGACTGTAGACTTGAAAGCCAGTGCTATTTCTCTTCTTTTTAGAATATAAGCTCTATTTGAGTGGGGATCTGCCCTGTCTTATTTATTCTTTAATTCCAGTGCCTAGAACAGTGACTGACACAAAGTGAATGCTGCATTCAATGTATCAGTCAGGATTGTGGTCTCATCTGAAGTCTCACCTGGGGAAGGATTTGCTTTTTAAACTCACTCACGTGGTTGTTACCAGGATTCAGTGCCTTATAAGGCAGTCCTTCATTTCATTATCATGGGACTCCAGAGGATGGCTCATAACATGCATCAGGGCAAACAAGTGAGAGAAGAAAAGAGACAAATGACATTTTATGACCTAATCTTTGAACTGATATCATGTTTGCTATATTCTGTTTATTAGAAGCAAGTCACTTGATCCAGCTCACATTCAAAGGCAGGGGGAGATTACACAGATTGTGAATGCAAGGAGGCAGAAATCATGGGAGCCTTCCTAAAAGCTCCCTCCCCAACCACTAACATGCCCTTACTGCTTTTTTTTTCCCCCTTTATCATGTAATTCAGCATACATGTAGGTTTCTAATTTTCTTAATTGTCTTTCCCTCTTTAGAATATAATCTCCATGAGGGCAGGGATTTCTGTTTGTTTTTGTCACTGCCACATCCAAAGCAATAGATGTTCTGCCACATACTCAATAAATATTTGGTGAATCCATACATGAATTTTAAATCTCACCTAGTTTTCTTTTGCTCTGACAGATTGGTGATGAAATTTTAGAGATCAATGGTGAGACCACCAAAAACATGAAGCATTCTCGAGCTATAGAACTGATTAAGAATGGTGGCCGCAGAGTTCGTCTGTTTCTGAAGCGGGGAGACGGCTCAGTACCAGAATATGGTGGGTCAAACTATGAAAACATTCCTTCCTTCCCTGGCATGACTCCATGAATTTGTCTCCAGAACGGCAGCAGGAAAGTCTTTTTTGTTTCCCCTATTCACCAGTGTCTTACCAGCCTCTCGCACCATGTGATTATTTGCC
The DNA here is from genome assembly GCF_002776525.5 of Piliocolobus tephrosceles. Taxonomy (NCBI): domain Eukaryota; kingdom Metazoa; phylum Chordata; class Mammalia; order Primates; family Cercopithecidae; genus Piliocolobus; species Piliocolobus tephrosceles. The sequence continues at coordinate 71,007,892 of NC_045435.1, forward strand.
TCGCTTGTTCTGAAATCTCTACACATTTCATCCTTTTGCTTGCTTATGTGGACTGGGGCATGGTCTAAGACAAGATCTTTATAGCCCCCTTTCTGATAATCAGAGAGAACATTTTGTCTAGTCCGACTGAGAGCGAAGGAATGTTTGTTTGAACTGTGCCAAACTGTTCCTCAGATCCAATTGTTAGCACAAAATGACTATATACTCCTTTTAAGAAGCAGGAAAGCAGGTTTCCTGAGTGATATGTTGAGGCACAATTATTTTTTCCTTTTTGGTTATTTGGTGTCTTTATTTAAGAGGCATGAAATTTTGAGAGATTTGGGGGCTTTGCTCACCTCTTTTATGCTCTGTATACAACACTTCTCCATCCCCCAACTGGTCTCTTACCCCAAATCAGACCATCTGAGCCCACTACTATCAAACAAACAAACAAAAACTGTTAATATATTAGCCATAATGTTTTTAAATGATAAAGGATGAATTAAATTCCCAGTGCTCATCATGAGGGAAACATGTGATTATACCTTTCCTATGAGGAAAGCCAGGTTATACATAGAGTTCCTTTGTCATATCTTTAGACTTGATTTGAGTAGACAGTAATGATCTTTACATAGCTTAGTGTTCTGATGGCAAACTATTGTATATGATGATAATTATGTCCTATTTATTTGAGATTTGTGTTTAAAATTAAAAAAAAAAAAAAAAAGAAGAAGAAGAAGCTATGCCCTAGATGTAGGGCTTTTTTTCCCAACCAAAGGTCTACAAAAGTTTCTATAGAAACTGTGATTGAATGGTCCCCATATACGTTGGTCCCCTTTATTAGGGATTTATCTATTATCACCCTCTTTTCTGAAAGTCATTCTGCACAATTCTCAGTTGCATTTTGGACTTGATGATATGTTTAATTCAGATGCAGCTCAAGGAGAAGGATAGCTCTTTGGAGGGCCAGCCTTCCCAGGTGTTGGACATTTGTACAGGTGCAAAATACGAGGGGTCCGAGGTGCAGGGGGAGGGTGGGTATTAGATAAGGCCCCTATAGACATGGCCAACCACAGGGGAAGTATTTTGACAACATTAAGATGCCGTGGCTGTGCACTGTACTAAACTTCTGACCATTAGGTGTGTTGATACCACTGAAACTGTGTAACATTGTCTCCCTTTTCTGTCTTCCCTATGCTTCTGTTGGATGTGATATTTCATTTGAGAGTCATCGTCAGTAACCTGTGTACCTTCTCAAAACCTGTGTCTGTTGCACTGAGGATGAAAATCCAACACTAACAAATGTTCTTTGGGCTAAAAATAAAGATCACTGAAATACATGGTTTTCCAAGAAGGGTTGAACCTGCCAGGGTTGTGCTACTGTAATGTCTCCATGCGTCACTTGGACTAAATCTCTCTAATTCCATTGATTAGAGTAACAAATGGGTTATAATATGTTAAGTTCCAATATTTTTCTGACCTGATTGGAACCTGCTTCTCTGTGAGGCTATTTTTGTAATGAGTTTTTTGTACTTAATTTAACTGCCGCGGTCTTTGGTGAGGGTGGGAAGGGATTTTGTTCTTTTGTTGTTTATTGTTAATGCTCTCCTATGCCAGTCTGTCATTGTTCCAGTTGTTTGAAAAAAACAAAACAAAAAAGGATGCATTCATTGTCTGGGTTCTCAAGTCACCTTATGGCTGTCTAAAAATGTCATGTTCCGATTGCGGTCTCTGCAGCCTTATTTGAGTGTTGCCTTAGACTGTCTGACTGGACAAATAAACTCTCTTTGCCCTATGTTAACAAATGCAGATTTTTTTTTCTTTCCTCTGTGTTATAGGGAATCTAAATGTTCAACTTTTTCTCTTTCTCTCTTTCTCTTTCTCTCTGACTGTTCTTGGTGCTGGGCCCTCCCTTCCACAGCGATGATACCTCCTAATATCGCTGCATGTATGAGAAATGAAAAGCTCGGGGAGGCTTGCTTCTACCTTATGGGCCATAATCAAACTACGGTTTGTAGCTCAATCAATACTAGGTGTTTCTGTGCTGTGGCCTAATTTCCTCATTGCTTCTGCTTAGCTCTGTTTTGGTATGTTTGGCAATTCATTCTGAGCACCCTGCGTTCTTTGAATTGTAAGTACAATGCTGACCCTGTTGAAGTGTTGCCCTCCCTTGTCTTAAAAGTAGGCATAAGAATCCAGTGGTGATCCAAGTACCTTCGTGTATCCAAGTCTTCAAATGACCTTTGTTAAGAACCTATTTTTTGTTCATTCTTATAGCCAACCCCGCATTTAGAAAGAATGAACTTTGTATCATGGAGCCCTGTATCATAGGGCTTTGCTAGATGGGAAGATGAGATTTCCTGCTTGGTCAGGTATCTCTTAGCAAACTACAGTCCCTGGGCCCCATCCTGTCCATAGCCTGTTTTTGTAAGTAAAGTTTTATTGACACATAGCCACACCCATTACTTTTGTGTTGCCTGTGTTTTTATACTACAGTGGCAGAGCTGAATAGTTGTAACAGAGATGGTGTGGCCCAAAACACCCAAATTATTTACTATTGCCCTTTAGAAAAAGTTGGCTGACCCCTGCTTTTGGCTTTTCACTTGCTTTTGTTAAAAACCCACTCTAGGTTTTGGGAAGTTGTCATAAAACAGGTTAATTACTAAATATTGACCTTGTTGGCTCATGAAAGATCCTTAAAGAGCCCCAGTGACCCCTTAATCTCTGACTGTCATACAAGTCTGCCCTCCAGACTGCAGCACCTTGTTTCAGGCGCTTTGCTTGGAATCGTGTCATGTGGATGACTTGTTGGGTTTAGTTGCAACAAAGCATCCCAGCTTTGAAAAGAGCTCTCCTCAATTCAGGACACTGCCTAAAACATTTGCACTGTCATTTCAAATATTGAATAATGATAAATAGGGGCCATTATGGGCTGCCCTGCTTTTAAACATATAGAAACCTTGATGTTATAGGAAGCAGCCCAGTGACTCCAAGCTCTTAGATGTCATTATGACTACCTCCCATATCATAAAGAAAAAGTGCCTCTAAACTGAAAATTTTATCTGACCTCCATCCAATCTCAAATGTGTACCTAAGCAGCTTCTCTTCCCCTCCCTTTTATTCTCTTCCCCTCCCTTTTATCTATCAGAAAACACCTTTTAAAAACAGTTCCTTATTTTTTAATGTATGCAAAAGTAGAGAAAGTAGTTGAATAATACAGATAGAACAGTTTAATGGGCCTTTGTGGACATATCCCATTTGCCAGTCATCAACATCTGGCCAGCATGTTGCCTCTGTAATCCCCTTTGCCTGCTAGGTAGCCTGGATTTTTTTTTTTAAATAGAAGTATACTTTTGCATATGGTAAAATGCATAAATCCTAAATATATAGTGCAGTAGATTTTTTCACTTCTGTATGCACCCATTTAATCACCACCCAGATAAGATGTAGATGATTCCTGCCCTACTCCAGAAAGCTTCCCAGGTGCCCCTTCAGATCAATACCCTAAATTATTTTTAAGTAAATCAAAACAAGTATTCTTTAAAGCAAAGAATATTTTCTTGGGGGTGGGAAAGGGGTGGGCACAGGGGAGAAGGGTTGGGAGGTGGGAAAGGAAGAACAAGGGATAGCTACAGAGGAAATTTTGATGCCTCTAGACAGACTATTTGGATTGTGCCTTTAAAGACTCAAATCATGACTGATTTTTGTCAGTTCTTTAATGATCTATGTCTCAGGTATGGAGAACATTCAGCTAGACGTTGAAAGCCACAAGTACTGGTTTTTAACCCTAACTACGTGCAGTTATCCTTAAATTAACAAGATTCAGTTGGCTTTGAGTCTGACTGCTTTAACAGTTGTTTGCTTGTTGTGACTAATGAGGTCTCGAGTGTGGGTGGGAGCGGGGACAGGAGCCGAGGGACCCTCGTACCCAACTGTTGTTCTCGTTTATTTTCCTGGCAGACCCCAGCAGCGACCGCCACGGCCCCCCAGCCGGTCCACAAGGTGTTCCGGAAGTGAGGGCCGGGCCCGACCGCCGGCAGCATCCGTCATTGGAGTCCAGTTACCCACCCGATCTTCACAAATCATCACCACATGGGGAAAAGCGGGCACACGCAAGGGATCCGAAAGGCAGCAGAGAGTATAGCAGACAACCCAATGAACACCACACCTGGAATGGGACTTCGAGGAAACCCGACAGCGGGGCATGCCGACCCAAGGACCGGGCGCCGGAGGGACGGAAGGACGCGCAGGCCGAGCGCGCGGCAGCCGCCAACGGCCCCAAGAGGCGGTCCCCAGAGAAGCGGAGGGAGGGCACCCGCAGCGCCGACAACACTTTGGAGAGGAGGGAGAAGCACGAGAAGAGACGAGACGTCTCTCCGGAGCGGAGGCGAGAGCGGTCACCCACCCGCAGGAGAGACGGCTCCCCCAGCCGGCGGAGACGGTCTCTGGAGAGACTCCTGGAGCAGAGGAGGTCCCCCGAGCACAGGAGAGGGGGCTCGCCCGAGCGCAGGGCCAAGTCCACCGACCGGAGACGCGCGCGCTCCCCCGAGCGTAGAAGAGAGCGGTCCCTGGACAAAAGGAACAGAGAGGACAGAGCCAGCCACCGAGAAAGGGAAGAGGGAAATCTGAAACAGGATGCCGGCAGAAGTTCCAGACATCCCACGGAGCAGAGAAGGCGAGCTTACAAAGAATGTAGCACCGACCTCAGTATCTGAGACGCTGAGTCACACTCCAACCTTTACCGTGTCAAAGGTTCTAAGAGGAAAGTCACAAACGTGAAATTATTTAGTTTCTTACCTAATGAAGCATCTGACACCTGATGATCCTATGAATAACAACAAACATTTTATGCATTTGAAATCTTATAAGAAAAAATATATATGAAAAGTATTGTGCCTGATGTATCATATTAAAGAAAGTATTTTTAAATGCATACTTTTTTGGAAATTATTTGCCAAATGCTGGCCCAAAGGGATATAAATTTTGTTTCTACGTAACCTGTAGAATCGTCAAGAATTGTTCCCGTTTTTGAGCAATCGTTTTCTCTCCTGGTTAAATGGGGCTGTTGATCATTTTCTCTAAGTAAGGGAATTTATTGATTAAGTTTAATTAATTTGATATAGACTGTTATGTAGTGATATAGTGCTATACTGTAGTCGGCAGTTTTTCTTAAAAGCAAAGAACAAAAAGGCAAAGTTTTATTTGTAAAAGCTGAGGACCCTTTGGGATGGATTAGGTTTGCCAATCCTAAAAGTAAGCAAACTGTATGGCAAGACTACTACTGCAAATGAAGGATATTTATAGCTAAACTGCGTAGCACAAAGACGTTTTATATTGTGAGTTATAGTTGGTTCAGAAAACAGTTTGTACTCTCCCTGGCCCAGGAAGGCACAGAGACAAAAATGTCGGCCATCTTTACCCAAATACAACCCAAGCACAGATAGTCAGGTTCGTGAGCATCTCCAGCATCTAATTAAATCTCATTGAAGGCAATGCCATCACAGCTTTGCTCAATTACTACAAGGAACAGACAACAAGCATCTTTCATGTTGTCTTGTCTGATCGGAGGCTGAATAGTAGATGTGCCTGGTGTGAGGAAGACATAAGATCCCCAATTTGGAAAGCATGCCCCTCCCCCTTTTAGTATAAGCCCATAGTTGCCCTTGGCCAAATTGGGGAGGAGGGAATGAGCCTTGGTGGAAGGAACCTCTCTGTTGATATTTAAAGAAGTGAGGGCTGTGGGTATTCAGAGAAATGCCAATTTCACTTTGAAACCATAGTCCAAGTCTCTAGGTTGGTAGAAGAGAAAGGAAGTGGTCCCAGTGGTTCTAGATCAGGTTGGGAAACTTCTGCCTCATGACTCTGTCCTTTGAGTCCTTTGGACAGCAGCACAAAACATAACCATTTTTATTTTTAAACAGACCCATTCTTTTTGACCCCACAGGAGCTGTGGTTGGGTCGGCCGTAGCCCCGGGATGTGGTTTAAGTGGATTACTGCCTAGCTGAGCCAAAATGTTTGCTTGTACCTGTTGGACCACTACAGCAAACCGCTGCTTACAGTGCATTGTGTATTTCCGTAGTACTGTTTTGCATTTTCCATACAGACAGAAAGCTTTGCAAGTCAATCACTGTTGTTCCCATGGTACTGTAAGAAAAAAAAAAAAAAAAGGAAAAAGAAAAAAAAAAAAAAGAAAACCAGCCAATCATTGCGTGTACAGAGCTAAAAATTGTAATTAATAGAGCCTGTTGGGAAAAAAAAGAAAACAGCTGTTGCCTTTTTTTCTTGTATAAAAGAGAATTTATGACAAAATTTAGCTGTGAGGAATGTGATATGTGTTTATATTTCTGAATATGGAACAAATTGATTCATGGGGATATATTTTAATGTCAACTAAATCAGGTATGTAAAGTTGTTTTAAAATGGGAGACTATATAAGTAATTCTCTAGAGCTTTAGTTGGTTTGAATATCATAATTTCCTCCATGGTGAGCCTGCTTGTGAATTATTAAGCACTTGTTTGCATTCTCTGTTCTTCACTCATTTATTTCTTGCAGTGTGCTATGGACTTAATGCTCTTTCTGTATTGATGAAAAGCAGTATGTGGGCCAATCTTTTTATAAAACACTATGCATATATAAATATTACATTGTTCATAGCTTTATTTGACTTATGGGTTTATACATAACATTAGAATGAGTAGCTATAGTTGTGTGGACATTTATAAAACAAGTTCCTTTCCTGGAACAGACACAATATACATTCTGTAGCTAAAAAGGAGGGAAAAGTCTGTGAATGCTATTTTTATTATTAAAGTTTTCCATACAAAGCATACATTGAGCTGTAGTAAGGCTGAGGAAGAGTACAACTGAATAATGATGTTCTTTTTCATCAAGTTCCTAAGAGCCAACTTGGAGATTTTATTCCCAAGGCTCCACTGCTAGGATTCTTCTCACTAGTTCTAACAAAATCTGTGATGTTAAATGACTGATGCTCTCAATTGTGGTCCAGAGTTTTAAGTAAATGAAATCAAGGTGGATTTTGGGAATATATCCTGAAGTTAACATCTTGATATCCTTCTTGTTGTAAGATGATTTTTGACATTTTAAAATCTATGTGCTACCCACCTGGGCTTGTCTCAATCCGTGGACTTTTTGGTGTGGCAGTTTCACCTGAATTCCACACATCAGATTTGTTTGGAAATATTGTACTGTATAGGGACTATGCATTAAGCAGAAAGATATAGTTTTCTTTGAACTACTGTAACCTTAAATTGGAAACTGATTCTTGTGAGCCTACTTTCCTTAATCCTGCCCTCCCTCACTTAATGTAAATGTCTTGATGAGAGATGATGGATGAGTATTTTGTATGATGAAATCAAATGATTTAGGAATTTGTCTCCCTCCATTACACAGTTGATGCCTGAAAGAATGTTGGGGGGGGGGAGGACTCAACACCCTAATTGTATTTTTTAAGTTTCTTTTGTGAAAGATTTTTTAATGCATTTTTACTGTAAAAATACATGGAAATGTATGCATTCCACAATCACTATTGCTTCTGGATTGATATCTTCCTTGTCTCTATGTTGTCTCAAATGTATCAGGGTCAAGTAATCAATTGAGGGCCCCTGACTCCAACTTGATGAAATGCCATTATGTTGAAAGAGCAAGACCTACGCCGTTGCAATAGCATAGTGCCTTGCTACTCAAAGTGTGGTCTGTGGACCAGCTGCCTCATCATCACTGAGGAGCTTGTTAGAAATGCAGATTCTCAGCCCTACTCCAGTCAGAATGTGCATTTAATAAAATCCTCAGCCATGCTGTATGCACATGAAAGTTTAAACAGCACAGCACAGTATAGCATAGAACCCTGGTGAGAAAACAAACCCTGCCAAGCTAAGAGCTTCATCACTTCTGGTGTGATTGTTGGGCACATTCCTTAACCTCCTCTGAAGACTCCATTTCCTCATCTATAAAGGGACATACTTCACAGAGCTAAGAATAGATGCACATCTTTGGCAATCATTAGAGTCCTCAGTAAATGACACAAAATTTTTTTTTTTTTTTTTTTTGACGAAGATTTCTGCATGACAATGAGTACTCCTTTTCTCGTCCTGGCTTATTTTTCAAAGAAAAAAAAAATTTTTTTTTTTTTTTTTTCTGAGACAGGGTCTCACTCTTTTGCCCAGGCTGGAGTGCAGTGGCATGATCGCAGCTCACTGCAGCCTCAACCTCCCAGATTCAAGTGATCCTCCCTGCTCAACCTCCCGAGTAACTGGAACTAGAGGGGCGTGCCACCATGCCCAAATGATTTTTGGTTTTTTTTATAGAGATGGGGTTTTGCCCCTTTGCCCAGGCTGGTCACAAACACCTGGGCTCAAGCAATCTGCCCAACTCAGCCTCCCAAAGTGCTAGAATTACAGGCATGAGCCACTGTACCCATAAGAAAAAAAAAATTTTCTCCCTCTATTAAAATGGGGAGGAAGGCCTTTTAATTATAAATAGTATGGTACATACTATTCAACAAAATACTACACTTACCATTGCTGAGGAATATGAAACCAAAATGCTGTGCTGTGAAAACTGAGACAAAGTCATCTCTAAGTCGAACTTCAGGAGGTAGATATGTGTGTGGAATTGGACATACTCCCAAGTCACACTAGATACAAAAGTTAACCATCCTCAAGTGACCTAACATGCATGTGGGTGAATCAGGTAGTTTTGAATAACTTTGCAGTTTCCCTCACACAGTTTTTGGGTTGTTCCTTCCTATGACTTAGTGTTTGGGGTTTTCCTCCAGAACCTAAGCTCCTGAGCATTCGAAAAGCATTTTGTTGAGTAGTAGGCTTTCCTCCAATCCGTCTCCTTTGCTGTATTTTGTTTTGTCACCAAGATGGTAATTATGAACTCTGCTCACTTCCCTAGTATCTCCTTTATTAAAGATGGCATCTCAGAGTGGTCCCTGGCTTAACGAACAGTTGAAGCTGTTTGTAAAGCCCTTATACCATGCAAGTTCTTGGCCTGCCATAAATAGCCACACCAAATGTGCAGAGACTCAATTATGCCGTCAGGGTTTTTCCAGCTGGTGGGCAGTCCGAGACCACCTGTGGTGGCCTGCATTAATCGTAAAAGGAAAAGCCCTTTCAAGTTCCTCCGGGTGATTTCTCCTATGAGGCAACACCATCAGCCTATGAGGCAACACCATCAGCATCGTGGATATTTAGCACAGTAAGATCCAAGTACTTTGGCAATAGACATCATTAGAAGCTTATGTGAAGGGAAATGCCCTCTCCAACATAATTATTTGGGGTGTTTTTTGCAGGAGTAGATCTTCTGTGAAAACTTTTTGACTACGTCCACCCACCCCCAAGTGATGTTTTTATGCATTGTGGTCATTGTTATTGTCAGGGACAAGAGGAGTGTGGCTTTACTTCTATTAGTGTAGATATTAGGTGTCCAATGGATGCAAAGCACAAGATCTCTTTGCAAGTACATGTATTTAAGCAAAGTAGTGATAACTGTTGAATTATACAGTAAATACTCAAGTGTTGTACGCAACTGCTACCCTTGACTGCATCACCTTTCCACCTAACTGAAAAGCCTTTATTGTCTTGTCCCTGGAGGGAATAAAGGCATGGTCTTCACAGCTGAGAGCTCTAAACACCACTCCATTAAGTACTGTACTTTATATTTATCCTAAATTCTCTTTGGTCTCATAAGATTGTAGAATTGAAGGGAAAATAGCTCAGAAAGGCTGCTCATTCCTACATGTGTAATAGGCAAGGCTTGCAACTCTATTTCTCATTTTCTCAACACATGTATTGACAGTCAGCTCTGTGCCAGGTACATGGTGGGGGCTAGAAATGTCTGGTTCCTTGTCTCAAGAGCTCATAATTGGTGGGGAGAAGACAAATGCTTGCAAACTGCATACCAAGCAGAAGCACAGGGTCCTCTGATAGCAACTAGTAGGAGATTTAGCCAGATTGAAGAGGTTATAATTCAACTGAGGCCAGAAGGAAGAGGAAACTAATCAGTGAAAGAAGGAACAAAGTGCAGGCTGAGCAAAAAGGCCCCGGTGCGAGGGACTGTGGCCTAGAAGGGAAAGGTTGCATGGTGAAGGGAATAAGGGTTGTGCCAGGCTGGCCTTGTTCTGGATTTTAGACTTCAGAATGACAGAAGACCATTGAAGAGTTCTAACACGGCCTCTGGTGAGCTGTGTGTGTGTTCAGGGAGGGAGTGGTGACCAGCTCAGGTTTAAGTTTGAGAAAGATGCCTCACAGCACCATGGGAGAGCAGACTTGGAGAGAGGTGGAAAGAATCCAGTTAGGCACCGGGGCTGTCCAGGGCAGCATCTGTTACCATGAAAACTCTCCTGTACCATGCAGTTCTCATAGTTCAGAAGTTCCCAAGCCCATGCTTACCTTCCTCTTACTAAAAGTGTTCATTTTATTTCCAACCTAAATCCTTTGGCTTCTCTTCCCTATACCTTAATTAATACATGCAGAATACTTTGTACCCAATTTCTTCTGTTAGATAAGGTCCATCATTTACTATTCTACTGGGTTTTCTACAGGTTTACAAATTCCCACCTCACTAGCCTTTTTTTTTTTCCAGGTCCTTGTTTCAAACCTAATCTTATTTTCATTTTTTTTTTTTTTTTTTTTTGACGTTGACCACATCTTTCTCAAGTTACAGAAGCCTGTCTATGTATTATACATTCTTTGCTAGCCATGCCCCACTTTTGAGTGTGAAGAAAGGAACCACTCACTCCTGCGATACCCCATTTTTAAAAGCAGTGTTTTTATTTACAAAACAAACGCATATTTACAATACGAATGCATATTTACAATAAAAGATTCAAGCATTTCAGGAAAGTATAAAAAGTGACATTCTTCCCTACACCTGTCAATCCCAATCCACAGAAATAACTGTTATTAGCAGCTTGATTTGTGACATTTCTAGTCTTTTTCTACGTGTGTGTGTGTGTGTGTGTGTGTGTGTGTGTGTATAAAAAACTGTATGGGTATGTGTATGTATATATAGTTTTTATGGAAAAATGGGCCATTAGCCCTTACTATGTTATGAACTGTTCCTTTATCTTACATATTGTGGGTATTTCTTCAAGTTAGGAGTATGTATGTATAGATAGTTAGGAGTATATATGTATAGATATACACACGCACACATTAAAATAAAGCCTCTTATACCTCACTCATTCCCATTCTCTGTCCTCTCTCCCCCGCTCTTGGATTAGCTTCCTCATGGTTCTCTGCCTTTTCCCTATGCCACCTACAGATTCCTCTCCCTGTAGCAGGCAGAGCTTCTCTTTTAAAATGTCAAGTGAAAGGTCAAAGTCCTTAGAGTAGGCTCTGAGGTCCTCTGGGATGGGGGACCTTTTTTCCTCTCTGGCATACTCCCAGCCTTAGGGGCTTTGCTCTAGCTGGTCCACCGCCTGGGACTGCTCTTTCCCCAGATATCCATGGCTGACTCCCTCTCTTTTTTCAAATCCTTGCTCAATTGTCATTCTTCACATGCATCCTACCCTGATCACCCTATTTAAAATTGCAAGTTGGTTCCCGCGTTCTACTCTTTTCCCCACTGCGGCACTCAACACCTTCTAACATGCTGTGTTATCTACGTGATTACTCATGGTCTTTTTTTTTTTTTTTTTTTTTGAGATGGAGTTTCACTCTTGTTGCCCAGGCTCGAGTGCACGATCTCAGCTCACCGCAACCTCCGTCTCCCAGGTTCAAGCGATTTTCCTGCCTCAGCCTCCCGAGTAGCTGGGATTACAGGCATGCGCCACCACACCCGGCTAATTTTGTGTTTGTAGTAGAGTCGGGGTTTCTCCATGTTGGTCAGGCTGGTCTCAAACTCCTGACCTTATGTGATCTGCCCGCTCAGCCTCCCAAGGTCTCTATTGTTTATCACCTGTCTCCTCTATAATCAGGACCAGCTTTGTGGACATGCAACCTGTGCAGTCACACAGGGCCTTGCACTTAGAAGGGCCCTTTGCTTGATTTAATGCTCTGCTCTCAGTGGTCTTGAATTTTCAGTAATTCTTGAATAAGGATCCCCCACATTTTCAATTTGCACCAAGTCTTGCCAGTTACGTAGCTGGCCTTTTCTAGAATAAGTTTCTTCATTAAGTTTCATGAGGGCAAGAATCTTTGTTCTGAATCTGATGAATTCCAAGGTCCTGGAGTAGCGCCCAGTACATAGTTTGTATACTCAGTAAACAAAAGTTTTGTGCTGTCTCTAAATAGCTACATATTCTAAAGTTGACCACAATTTACTTAACCAATCCCCTATGGACATGCAGTTGTTATTATAAAAACACGCTGCAGTGAACAACTTTATACTTTAAAACCTGGTACTGTTATGTGGTTTGTTTAAATACTTTTGAAGGGATAAACTGTGACTCCTAAACCTTCTTTGTTTCTGGTGACACCGATGTTACTGAGAATTTGCATTCTTTTATTGGGAGCAGCTGTTTTTAGCAAAGTGCTTGCAGTCTGTGGGACCTTTTCCCATCAGATGAGAGTTACCAGGCTCAGCAGAGTCGCTAAACCAATGGTTCGTACCTTGGGTGCACATTGGAATCACCTGGGGAGCTTGAAAAGCGCTGATGCCTGGGCCCACTTCCAGAGATTCTGATGTGGTTGGTCTGGGTGTAGCCAGGGTTTATAAAAGGCCCCAGGTGATTTTAATAGACAGCCATGCCCTTGTCCATGAGCTTTAACCCCATAGCCTGAGGGGGATTGAATGTATCTGCATTGCTTTCTCTTTTCTTCACAAGGTGTCTATGCTTGCCTTTTTAAGGTTGCAGTGATGAAGCAACTCAAAGAAAAGATGGTGTGAGATTATTTTCCCAAAGTAAACTAAAAAACTTTCCTACTTGCATAAAGTTATTAGCCAAATATAAACATAATGGACATGTATATATCAATTGTGAATTCTGTTTTACATTCCTGTCACCACTGAATTTATTCACTAATAAGGATAGGTGTTCTCAAGAACAGGTCAGAAACACCATCATTTAACCAAGATTAAGCTATAGTATTTTTTCACTTAAATTTTTTCACTTAAATTTTTTTGAGAAATATTTTACGTTCTTATTTAAATAGAACGTGTGGTATGTTAAAACTTAACAAGAGAATATTGAATAGTTAACAATCAGCAGTCATGAAGAAGGAAAATTATTTCTAGTAAGTTCTTAGTTTCCAAAGTATGTATGATGTCTCTGCCCCCATCTCTACCCACAACTAATTTTAGCAGGCAACTTTGGGGCTGAGAAATAATTGTGTTATGAGTGAACAAGTGGAATGTGACATTTCTATGACCAAAATAACATACACACCTTAACATTAGGGGGAAAATATTCTTGGGAAAATGCTACCGACAAAAAGTATCGTTTACCTAGAAGCTCTAGTGTTAATGTAAGCAACTCTAACATTGGTCCAGTCCAGGGACCCAGAAGGTACCATTGATATAACCAGCCTTAATTTGGGACCAAAGGAGAAATCAGGAGTACATTTGAAATAGCCATGAAATCTAGAACTAGATAGTATCCCTTTTTTATTGGCTGCGGAATGTGTCAAGGCTAGTGAAAATGTCATCTGTCTCTCCAACCCATCTATTTGACAGTCCTCCCTATAGCCACCCCTTCCAGGAGGAATTTTATCAGGCAGATTTTCCACTTATCCCTTGGAAATTATACCTTAGATGACTTTAACTCACTCCATTGTCTTCTAAAAATATAAATCAGGTCAAAGCAGTTTGTTAACAAATACGTACTGAGTATTATTTTCCAGGCTTGATGCTGGGCACTCAGTGTCAATAAAACTGCAGCCTTCCTGAAGTTCAGAGTCTGCCAGGAAAGACAGACATTGGATAATTGAGTTAAATTGTGGTAAGAGCTATGGAGTGTATGTGGTGCCCTTGAGTGTCTATAATTGGAGGACTTAATCTGGATAGAAGAAAAAAAGGAGGCAAGAAGGAAGAGCTCTCTCCAAGGAGAAAGCAAGACCTGGGCAAAGGCCTCATGGCTAAGGGTATGTGTTTTATTCCAGGAGTGGAGGGAAGGCCCATGAGACTAAAGATCTACCATAGCCACAGGGGAGAAGTAGAAGCAAGAACTGAAATGTGTCTGTGAACCTTAGGGAGAAAGACTGCCTATTCCCACAGAGGGAGAAAGGAGAGACCAAAAAAGCTATTTAGAGGGGACCAAGTGACCCTCCCCATTGCTAAAATAAAAAGCAGTGAGAACAACCCACATTCGACATCTGGATCATCCTAAAACCTCTTAGAATTACCACAAACTATGTGAAAGGAAAATGATGTGCTGGTCTCCTTTTTACAAAGAAGCAAAGATTTTATTTATTCTTCCTACAAGAGCCAACAAGTGGGTTCCAGAGAACACATTTGGGCTGGGAGTGCCTTTGTTTCCAGTTGCTTTCTTTTAACTGGTCTTATTGGAAACTTGTAGCAGGGGAATCATTTCCTGTAGATAGATGGGCAAAATTATTGTGCACTGTCACGGGCCCTGTGAAATCACCCCAGGAGTCTGGCTGATGATGTTTTCTTCCCTCAACCTATTTCAGTTTTATTTTTGAAATCTATTTCATGGGGGTTATTTTTATCACTTTGGTGTATTTTGTCTGGATTGGTTTTGTTTCACTCTTTATTTTTATTAAAAATGTATTCCCTCTCTCTTCCTGGATTCCATTAAAATGGATGAGAAATTCCACAGGCACATGCCTGGATAATTAAAATGTCTCAATCTTTGTTCCTATTAATGAGCTTTACTTTGGATTTTGAGGAAACTGTTCTTTCTTCGTGCCCCTCCCCCACTATGCCATTGATGGTTACACTGAAACAGTGGGAAATGGTCTGGCCCATTTATAGACTTCGGACCAGAAAGAAGTCCATATTCTCTACGATTTTATGCTACTTTCAGCAGGGGCCAGATGTGGGTGTCACCAAGAACATGATTCAGGCTTTGAGAAGACTAAGAAGAGGAGTTGAGACAAAAAAAAAAAAAAAAAAAATCCCTTAATATTTTGTTTTACGATGCAAGTAATGCTTACTACATTAGTTTGGGTTTTTAAAAAGTCCAAATAGTGTGAGATAAAAACTCTTAACCACTCTCTTCCTCAATTCCAGTCTCTTCCCAGAGCTAACCACTGTTGCCATATTGGGACTCTCCTTCCAGACATGTCAGGATATCTGCTAATGCACAAAAGCATATGTGTATGTGTGTATGTTTTTTGTCTGTGGGGTTCTAAAATACAAGTGCATAATAATGTACCTATTGTTCAGTGGTGTTTTCTCCCGCTTAATTCATCTTTTGAATCTATGCCTTTTTTTTTTTTAACTGCTGACTAGTACAGTCATCCCTTGGTCTCCGTGGGGGACTGGTTCCGGGACCCTCTGCAGATACTAAAATCTAAAGATGTTCAAGTCCCTGATACAAAATGGTGTAGTATTTGCATATAACCTACATCCTCCCATTTACTTTAAATCATCTCTAAATTACTTGTAATACCTAATACAATATAAATGCTATGTAAATAGTTATACTGTATTATTTAGGAAATAATGACAATAAAAAGGTCTGTACATGTTTAGTAGACAATTTTTTTTCTACTGAACATTTTTGATCCACAATTGGTCGAATCCACAGATATGGAGGGCCACTAGGGCTTCCATATCAGAATACTACAAAATGTGTGGCTTCAACAACAGAAATGGATTTTCTCACAGTTCTGGAGGCCGGAAGTCCAAGATCAAGGTGTTGGGAGGGTTGGTTTCTGGTGAGGGCCCACTTGCGACTTGCAGATGGCCACTTTCTCACTATGTCCTTATGTGGCCTTTTCTCTTTGTGCATACCTCTGGGGTCTCTTCCTCTTCTTGTAAAGACACCAGTCTTATCATATTATGGCCTCACCCATATGACCTCACTTAACCTTAACTGCCTCCTTTAAAGGCCCTATTTCCAAATACAGTCACATTGGGGGTTACAGTTGCAACATATGAATTTGGGGGATAATTTAGTATATAGCAGATAGTATATATCTCCTATACTTTAATACTTTGAACTTTGTCTGCCATGGGATACATTTCTTTACATTTTTTCTTAGAAAGCTTAATATAGTATGATTTTGTTTCCTTGGTCTAAAAGTGATTAAGATTTCCTTTACCTCTGAGGGTAGGGGGAGGCAAGAGAGAGGAAATGGAAATAAGCAGGGATGTGGGGAGGGGGGCGAAGAGATTGATTATTTTTGAGGCTGATATCCAATTACGCATTCTCAATAGCCCACAGGGTTTTCAGCTGCTTCTCTGCCTGCTAAACTACAAAGTGGGAGAATTTGGCATTTGAGGATGCAAAGTTGGAGGAGGCAGGCAAGGCCAGAAATGTCCTGTGTGGGATGCAAGCCTTCCTTGAAAATTAGCATTGCCAGTGGGAAGCCTGGGAAGATTTAAAAAGCTCTGGTCCCCAGGCAGACACCCCCAGCTCTCTTTCCAGTCGCTATGCAGACTGAGTTGTCTGGGTGAGTAGAGTAGCATCCAGTTACCAAAATTCAGCATTCACCATTTTGTGCATCTTTAAAGGACCGTCTGTGCTGGCTCACCCAAGTCCCCTTATGTCGTGGGAAAATCTGAAATTCTTTTGGATGAGAGTAATGGCTCAGGTGGGAAAATCTGAAAATATTTGTTCATTTGGATCAGAGTAATGGCTCAGGGAAGACAATTTTTTTTTTTTTAAATAAATCTACAGGGGCTCTCTGGATATGTGCAATACTAGAGAGAAATACTCTGACGTCTTGTCTAAGCTAGTGGTTCTTAGGGGCAATTTTGCCCCCAGGGTACAGTTAACAATATCTGCAGACATTTTCATTGTCACAACTTGGGCAAGAGGTTGGTGGGCTACTGGCATACAGTGGGTAGAGGCCAGGGATGCTGTTGAACACCCTACAATGCACAGGAAAGCCTCCCACAATGAGGAATGATCCAGCCCTGTATTAGTCTGTTTTCACGCTGCTATGAAGGAATACCTGAGACTGGGTAATTTATAAAGAAAAGTAGTTTAATTGACTCACAGTTCCACATGGTTGGGGAGGCCTCAGGAAACTTGTGATCATGGTGGAAGGCAACTCCTCACGGGGTGGCAAGAGAGAAAGAATGAGAGCTGAGCAAAGGAGGAAGCCCCTTATAAAATCATCAGACCTCACGAGAAAAGCATGGGAAAAACCATCCCCGTGGTTCAGTTATCTCCACCCGGTCCCACCCTTGACACATGCGGATTATCACAATTCATCGTGAGATGTGGGTGGGTTCACAGAGCCAAACCATATGAAGCCCCAAGTGTCAACAGTGCCCAGGTTGAGAAACTCTGTTCTAAGCCAAATGATAGATTTGCTGGGGCCTTGCCACTGGGAGAATAATTTCAAAGAATGTTGACATCTTAATTTTGTGGAAGGTGTAATTTTAGGTAAGTCTGCATCCCTCCAAAATTGCTGATTCGAGTGCTTCTTTGAAACACCAGGTGTCTCAGTAAACGATTTCCTTTTCTATGTTTCCGATGGCTGCTGAGGCAGTCTTCAATTTCTTAGTCATAACATACAGGATTCTTGGAGAGCAGTTTGTGAAATCCAAAGCCATTCTATGTTTGCTTACATTTTCAGTTACTTCTCACCATCAAGTGGCCTTATTTAAATTTCAGCCACCAACTAAAGCTTCACCTTGAATTTAATAATAATGCACACCTCACAAGGTGTTATGATGATTACTTAGTTAACTTTTGTAAGATGCTTTGACGGTAGGAAGTCCACTCTGAGTTCTATTATAATTAGGCAAATTAGGCAATTTTTAACCCTGAGTAGTGGCTTTGATCCTGCCTCCCCTCTCACGTACCTGTGCAGTTCGGTGGAAGGAAGGATATTGGAATAAGCAGTCATGATTAGCACTGGAAAAATGCAAACTTCATTTGTGATAGCTATTTTCAGTTTCTTTTAGTGGTGAGATGAAGAGTTGAAAACATCCCAAGGGAAATTAATATCCCTTCGTAGTGATGGAAGACTTCAAGTTATTACTCCTGAAACCCCAACAGGTAAATTAGAGAAATGGTGTATTCTCTCACTCATAGTTGTTCATTCATTCTGTCTCTTCCCCCTCTTTCCCTTCTTACTGCCCCTGCCCTTTTGCCAAGAGGAAAGCATGATTATGAGATTCTGCTGAAACTCTATCAAGTAAACCACAAGTTACATCCAGGAAATCTTCATTTTCTGTGTGACTTCTCTCTTTTAACTCCTCTAGGGTTTGCCTCCTTCTTCCTTTATAACTATCACCATTGTTATTGTCATCATCATCTTGTATTTGCACAGTCCTTTGCAGTTTGCAAAAAAAAAATAAAAAAAAAAAAAAAAAAAAAAAAAAAAAAAGAAGCCAAAAAGCACCTCCAATGTGCCAGGCACTGTCCTGGGACTCCATGTAATCTTCAGAACATCTATTAAGATGGGTACGATTACCTGCTGTTTACAGTTGCGATAACTGAGGTTCAGAGACTGCTATCAAGACCATAGTCACTGAGCTGGGAGGTGATGATGGGAGTGCTTGTTCTAAAGTCAGCGTTGTATTCTTTCCGGAACCTCAAGCTAGAAGAAATTTTACAGCACCTTGTTTTTCATCTGACTTTCGTCCTCTTGGGAGTCTAGTAGGGAAGGTGGTATCTTCTCTGCTTTTTAGATAAGGAAAAAGAGGAGTAAAAGGGTTTGCTTACGAATACCAAGTTAGCTGGTGCATCGCTCATACACGCCTCACCTCCTGCAATTTGGCTTCCACGTCGCCCCCTGGTGGCCCTCAGCCACCAAGGCCACCTGTCCTAATAGACAAGTCCTCTCTTTCCATTCTGCAGCCCTGGACACAGGGGACCACTGCCTCCTGGATTCTCTCCCCTTGGCTTTGATGTTTCCTTCCTCCCCCTGTGATGGGTACTCTCCCTTTGTTTTCTCCTGGTCCCTATGCCCGCTTTATGCACTGATGGCTCCGCAGGAATCCCTCTTGGGCATTCTCTTCCACTTTGGTGATTTCATCTATTTCCATTGCTTAGATCAGTGGTTCTAAACTTTGCTGAATATTAGAATCACGTGGGGGAGCTTTCAAACTTCCAGACTGCACCATAGACTAATTAACTGAAAATATCTGATCATCACTATTTTTGTTTTTTCCCCGTATCTTTCCTGGTGATTTCAAAGTGCAATCAGGTGTGCAAACTAGCGGCTGAATAATCTTCTATATGTGACTCTCACGTGTGCACTTCTCGCCCGGACCTCTTCCCTCAATACAAGACCTATATCTCCATCTGCTTAGTCTGTCCCCTGGACACTTTAAACTCAGCACATCCAAAGAGTAGGGTTGTCAGATTTAGTGATTAAAAATACAGAGGGCTCTGTTACATTTGAATTTCAGATAAACAACAAATCATTTTGAAGGTATGTCCCAAGTATTGCATGGTGCAGAGATTTTAAGCAAGCTTAAAATCTCTCTCAGGTGATTCTAATCTGCAGCAAAGTTTAGGAACACTGATCTAATACATGGAAATAGGTGAAATGCTTTTAAGATAAGTATATCCCAAGTATTTCATGGGGGCATACTTACCCTAAAATATGATTTGTTGTTTATCTGAAACTCAAATGCAGCTGGGCCTCCTGCACTGTATCTGGCAGCCCTCCCAAAGAGAAAATGACTTCTCTTGGAATTGTCTGTCTGCCTCTGCCCGGTAGCTCAGGGAAAAGCTTTACCATCCTCCCTATCAACCCAGTGGTGAACCTCGGAGCCTCCTTTAACCCATTTCTTTCTCACCCTCGCATACAATCAATCACCCACTCTTTTGACCATCCCTCTGCAATCCTGAAATGCTTTGCAAATCTTTCCCTATCACTTCCTTTGCCAATGCCAATGTCACTGCTGTAAGTCTGCCCTCCTCTCCCATCTCATTCTTTTGGGATTATGTTAAGTTTGCACCTGGATCCCTTTGCCTCTACACTTTCCTCTAACAATCCGATTTTCATGATTGGCCAAAGTAACCTTTTAAAACCTATCTGATCATGGCACCCTTCCCCCATAAAAGTTTCCGATGGCCATTGATTGCTGAAAGACAGGGCAGCATGCTTTCTTTTTCCTCCTGGTCCCTGTGCCCACTTTATGCACGGATGGCTCCCCAGGAATCCCTCTTGGGGATTCTTTTCCACTTTGGTGATTTCCACTTTGGTGATTTCATCTATTTCCATTGCTTAGATCAGTGGTTCTAAACTTTGCTGCATATTAGAATCAGATAGGGGAGTAAAGAAAATGTGCCTCACGGAATCAAACCCCAACTCACCCTAGATCCAGGCCTCCAGTCCTAGAGCATGGCCTGGCCCTTTCCTGCACCTTGGTTTCTGATTGGCCCGGATTACCTCACAAAATTCTGCCCATTCAAGGCCAGACAGGACAAAATAAAAACCAACAAAACCAAATCCACCTTGGAGTCACCCTTTTCTCTTTCTTATCTATTAGTAATTCCTGTGAACCCTTCCTTCCTTATAACTCTTTGCAGCTGCCCACCAGCTCGCTCCTTACTCCCCACTAATGCTCTTTCAAGACTTCGGCATCTTGCACCTGGACTCATGACATAGCTTTCTGGTCAGTCTCACTGCTTCTACACTTGCCTCTTCCTCGTGTGGGCCTTTTTAAGCAGGTAAGATCTCATCACCTATGTGCCTATGTATGCCTTCCCTATTTTGTTACACCCACTCCCCTTGTTGGTATGACCAGCAACTATTTCAGAATACACGGACTAGACCTCCATCCAATGGCCAGGATCTGAGCTTCACTGCCTGTGAGCTTTCTCTGGCTGGTGGAGCCAGCTCTCCTCATGCAGGCAGCAGGCTGGCAGTGCCCAGCAGCCCTCAACCCATGATCGACAAACCTTGGGTGGATAATCCGCACTGTTTCTCAGAGTTCCCCAGCAGGATTAAGTGCAATTGCCCACAGGGATGATTTGCTTGTTAACACCATTCATTGACTCCTTCTGTTCTTTCCATATTGACATTTACTGGGTTCACCTCCCAAATAAGCAATTTGCCCTCGAATCCTTGACTCAGAGCCTGCTGCTCGGGGCCCCCAAACTAAGACACTGGTAAACTGTTAGTAATCTTCTCAGTGTGTTAGATCATTCTCACAAACATGCCTGATGAGTGGGAGAACATACAAAATTGAAGGACTATGCAGAATCAAGAAAGTTTGAATACATGACTTTTGATGATATCACAAGGTTGACCTTCTCTTTTCCTCCTTCTTATTGAAAGCTGTTCCTAAAACTGGAAAGAATTCCAATCATAAGCTCTTTTGAGGCATACTTATGTGACTCCCAACAACCCCTTAAGTGCCTGCTTCACCCACAAAGGAGGGGTCCTGGGAACCTTGTTTATAGTCTCTGACCCTGGTTATAGATGATTGAACCAGAGTGGACTTTATTTGCTAAGCCGGGCAAATAAAGTCCGATCTCCCAGGGATACAGAGTGAGTTAGGACTTAAGACAGTTTAGCTCAATCCCAGCTGAGAAAAATAAAACCTAGGAACAATGAGACAGCTATTTCCCATCATATAGTTATCACTACATGGGCTAAAGCTACTTTGCAGAGAGAAATAAAGGAGGCAGAGATGAGAGGAGGAAAGGACTCTCTTGGTCCCTGGCTGCTTTCCAGCCCCTTCCTAAAGCTCAGCTGCATCTCTGTCCATGGCTTCTGAGAGACAACCTGTATCCTTGTGATGTGTTTTTATTTTCTTCCTCCTTTAAGAGCCTTAGCTAGCGCAAGTTGGTTTCTGTTACTTGCAGCCAAGGGGTTCTAATAAAAACTGTTTCCATGGAGCTTGCTACAAAAGAAATGAGACATCTTTGATGCGATTTCCTGGTGGAAGACTTTGTCCAGACTACTCAGGTGGCCAACATTAAGCATCCAATGCCCAAGAGGTGCTGTCTGGAGGAAGGTGGGGAGCACAGTGCATTGTATTTTTGTTTCCTGACAGGCTTTTGTTTTTAGTTTTTTTCTTCCTTTAATTTGACTATACAACTGTAGTATTTTGGTGCCATTTGGCTTCTTAAGATATCTCTGTTAAGACTCAACATTGTGACGTAGGCCTATCCTATGGCAATCATCCTTAAAATTATAAAGTACTTCTCTTAAGCATGGCTAAATATGGGAAAATGAGCAATGCCATCTTTCAGCTATCCAAAAAATTTAGTGTATTAAAACATAGGTTTTCAAAGAACCCACGTCAATCCGTTAATTCTCCCACCCTCCCTCTGCTTAAGTGGTATTCCTATCCTGAAAGCATGCCAGTAATGAGCTGGTGTTGGAGTGGTCATGGTGGTAGATTGGCTCCACCGATGATCCTAGTTAAGGGCTTCTCTGTATTCAATTCTTTTTGTCCTGAACTTTTATAGTCTTGTTTCAATACAATTCTGGGCTAACCTTGTGACTTAACTGTAATCAAATGCGTGGAAAATGAGATCATGACTGTTCTGGGTCTAAGTCTCAAAAGGTCTTATACACTTCACTTACTGTTTGACACAGTTGGTCTTGCTCACTCTTGGACTCCAACCATGCCATGAGAACGATCCCTGGATAGTGTGCTGGGGCATGAGAGACCATGTGGAACAGGACCAAGTCATTCTAGTCAAGGCTGTCTGAAACAAGCAAGCCCTACCCAACCTACCAGTTTGCTGCGGACAGTTGGGCAAGCCCAGTCAAGATTAGCAAACCAGGCCAGATTAATCCAGGTGATCCATAGACTTTGGATAAATGGTTGTTGTTTTGGACTACAAAGTTTTGGGGTGATTTATTATATAGCCCTATTGTAATAACAAGCATAACCGATATACTACCAAATACTTACTCTATTGGAATGTCAAATGCCTAAATCCCTAATATGAAACTTGAAAGGAAAAGATATTATAGTTCTATCTATAGGTATTACGATAGATTTTCAACAGATCTATTGGAAGCTTTATTTTTGTTTTGTTTGGTTTTGTTTTGTGTTTTTGAGATGGAGTCTCACTCTGTCACCCAGGCTAGAATGCACTGGCATGATCTTGGCTCACTGCAACCTCTGCCTACCCGGTTCAAGCAATTCTCCTGCCTCAGCCTCCCAAGTAGCTGTGATTGCAGGCAAGCACTGCCACGCCTGGTTAACGTTTGTATTTTTGGTAGAGACGGGGTTTCACCGTGTTGGCCAGGTTGGTCTCTAACTCCTGGCCTCAGGTGGTCCACCCACCTCAGCCTTCCAGAGTGTTGGGATTATAGGTGTGAGCCATGGCGCCTGGCTGGAAGCTGTATTCCAAATGACTGACTTAATATGGGCTATACTGTGTACCTGGAAGTCACTCCACAGACACTGGGGTATCACCTAAAAGATTAATCCTCCAGAGCAGAGGCGAGTGGTCATTTACAGTCCATGGGCCAAATCCTAGCCATGACCAATTTTTGTAAATAAAGTTTTATTGGAACACAGTCACACTCGATATTTACATATTGTCTGTGGTTGGTTTTGTGCTGCAACATTAGAGTTGCATAATTGGGATAGACTGTACAGCCTGCGAAGTCTAAAATATTTACTTCCTGGCCCTTCATTTAAAAAGTTTCCCTGTCCCAGAGAATCTGAAATTAAGGTTCCTTGTGCTAATAATTGGAAGAGATGTGTTGTATGGATTAAGACGGCCAAGGAAGAGAAAACAATGATTTCAAATAAAAAGCAAAAGCCTGAAGTTGCAGTGGTAGGTGCTCTTAATGGCAGCCACCCACTTGGGATGGAGCTGCTTTGCACAGAGACACATGCATGCAGCATGCTCCATGGAGAATCAGCAGGAGGTTATTTAATTAATGACCAACAGCAATTTCTTGACTCAACAACAGGGAGCCCACTTTGCCCTAAATATAAACATCACCCTCAAATTCCTTAAAAAACACTTTTTTCTGTAGTTAACAGCTCAGAGTGTGCAACCTTTCTCCCTAGAGTGTAACTTTTTTTGGAATGTGAGAAACCATAGAGAAAAACATTATAAAGATACTTGTTTCAATTAACTCTGCCACTGATTTACTCCTTAATAAATAACCAGAGGGAGAGTCATGAAGATTAACCAAGATTCTCATGGATGATGGATTCCAGATACCCAAATAATTTCTCTTATCAACTCTCATATTTAAGGAAACGATTGGGAGCAAAAATGTATAGGTAAATGACATAGATAAAATTTTGTGACTGGGTGTGGTGGCTCATGCCTATAGTCCCAGCACTTTGGGAGGCTAAGGCAGGTGGATCACTTGAGGCCAGGAGTTTGAGAACAGCCTTGGCAACATGATGAAACCCTGTATCTACTAAAATTACAAAAATTAGCCAGGCATGGTGGTGCATGCCTGTAATCCCAGCTACTCGGGAGGCTGAGGCGTGAGAATCACTTGAACTTGAGAGGTGGAGGTTGCAGTGAGCCAAGATTGCGCCACTGCACTCCAGAATGTCTGACAGCATGAGACTCTGTTTAAAACAAAACAAAACCAACAAACAAAAAATTCTACCTAAATTTGTCTTAATTGAAACATATGAGAGAGATGCGTACTTTAAATGAGGAGTTCAAAGGCCTTGGTAAAGTAAATAATGTAAATCATTTTATGCTGTTATTGTCCAGGCATGTGTGCTTTTCCTCTCTTCTTGCCCCCTTGACTGATCCCTTGCTATGTGTCAAGCATTGTGCAAACCCCCCACCTGAATGCTGAAGAAGCATATCAAAGTAGACTTGCCCAAGAAGACAGCCTACTGATTCCTCCACCCAAACCTGCTTTTGCTCAGTTCTCCCCAGTCCCATTTGATGGCAGCAGACCCATCCAGTTGTTCATGCCCAGTCCTAGGCAATTCCTTGGCTTCCGTTCCATTTATTTCCCATCCAATACATCATCAGATTCTGTCACTCCTTCGATTGAAGTAGAATTCAAATCTGGCAACATTTCCAAATCCCCATTGCCATCGCCATAGTCTATAGTACGAGTGTCTCGCTTTGATGCCTGGACAAGCCTCCTACGTGGTCCTGTTGCTTCTGTTCTACCCTATGTTCAGTTCTCTGCACAGCAGCCAGAGTGAGCTTTTCAAGGTGTAAATCAGGTCAAATCCTTTTCCTGCCCAAACTTTCCAGTAGTTTCTTTTGCCACTCCAAGTCCAAACCTCCCACTGCTGTCTACAAAGCCCTATGTGACCTGGTTCCTCACTACTTCTCTGACTCTCCCTTGGACCATTTCCCTCTCCTCTGACTTCGGCAGTCTAGGTGCTCTAAACTTCTTCCTGTTCTTCCAAATCACCCAGCTTATTCCCACCTACATGCCTTTCACTGGCCCTTCCTTCTACCTGGAAGACTGACTCTTTCATTCTCTCTCTTACTCCACTTCCAGTGGTTCTCAGCTGGAGTGCTCCCATAGGGGACACTGGGTAATGTCTGGAGACATTTTTGGTTGTCACATTTGGGATAGGGGAGTGCTACTGGCTTCTAGTGGGTAGAGTCCAGGGATGCTGCCAAGCCTCCTACGTTGCACAGAACAGCTCCCATAATAAAGAATTTTCTGGCCTTATGTCAGTAGTGTGGAGGTTGAGAAGTCCTGCCCTGTTGAATTCTCTGCTCAAATATTTTCTCTTCCAAGAAAACTTTTTCCACCCACTCTTTCCAAAAGGGCTTTTCCCCTCTTCCTCCATCACTCCATAGTTCCTCATCCAGTTTGACACTACTTGGAATTTGAGCATGTATTTCTGTTTTTTTGTGTCTCATCCCTACTCGAATGTAAGCTTCCTGAGGGCAGGAGCTCTGCCTGGTTTGCCACTGGTTCTTCAGCATCCAGGCCAATATCCAGCACATAGTGGGTTATCAAAATATGCTGACAGCTCTCTGAGGCTTGGAGAGGTTAGGTAACCTGCTCAAGATCACACAAGGCTAGGGAGAAGACAAGCCACCAGGTTGTCTGTCAGCCCTTTTAAGTCACTGCACATATGCATGCAATCCAAGGAAAAGTTTATGTTGATTATGAGAATGCACATTTAAGACAGTTTTCCTAGCTTTCTTCTTCCAATTTTCCGTGCTTTCCCCATGCCCTGTTGCCAGTCCCTCCTATGTAGAAATTCTATTTTCATTAAAATCCAGAAACTGTCACCACTCCCACTTCTCCACCAAATACTTATTTCTTGAACACCTCTGATTTCTCTTTCTAATTCAAATATGGCTACAGGTGAGGTGGAAATGCTAGGCAGCCTGGAGCCCGATCACACATGAGTTGTCTGTCTATCAGCAAACCCCACTGTCAATATTGGATTAATTGCTTGCATAACCTCACATTCTCTGTAGCTTTCCCCTCTGAGACAAAATTACCAGTCTCCTTTAGCACCAACTTGGCAATAAGAGAGGAAGCCTTGAAATGATTATCCTAATTTAAAGACAGCTTGAATTCCTGGCTCTTTCTTAGGAATGTAAAATTGTGAGTGTCCTTTGTTCTTGCAAAAGTGATGCACTTAAAAAAAAAGTCATTTAGTTTGCCTTCTTGACTTTTCTGAACTTAAAGATTACTTCCAATTTTATTTTTCAAAGACTTGGCATTTCAGTATTTTAACACTGGACATTTTAACTTCGGTCTTTGAATGTTTCTATAGATTTTTTTTTTTCTATTCCGTTTCACCCCTGCTTCTCCAGCTCCCTCCTCCCCACATTCACCAATTGACTGCTCATTTCTCATGCTGAATAAATAGCCATCATTACCATGGAAATCGATGGAGGATGGCTGGTTGTCAGAGGGAGCCCCCAGCTGGACTCCCCCAGGGTTGCAAAATGAAGGATGCCACTCTGTCC
Organism: Piliocolobus tephrosceles; assembly: GCF_002776525.5. Taxonomy (NCBI): domain Eukaryota; kingdom Metazoa; phylum Chordata; class Mammalia; order Primates; family Cercopithecidae; genus Piliocolobus; species Piliocolobus tephrosceles. Next base: position 71,034,787 of record NC_045435.1, read on the forward strand.
TTGGAGGAAGGTCCCAGACTTTTGCTGTGGGCTTGCCTTTTTGCCCTTATCAAAAGTGGTGTACTTTTCACTGCTCCAAACCCTGTTCCTCAATGAATTAATTTCTTGGCAACCCTCACGGCGTGCAGCTGAGCACTTCAGTTTCTCATTTGGGATTTCCTGTCAACCTTGACCTCCCTTGGCTCTTGCTGGGAAAGTAGCCTGCAGACTAGCCTGATTCTAGCCTCACTTAGGCTGAATTAGTTCTTTCTTAGGAGACAAGCTGCATTTGTTCCCTCTCCATAATCCCTCTGAGGTCTTCGACTTGAGACAAGCCCCGAAGCTCTTTGAATCACATTTGAACAGCAGTTGTGTTGGCTGCAAAATTTAAATTATCCAAGCCCAGGAGAAAGTGACTAAGACAATCAATGTTTCAAGGAAGTAGTATATATGGAACATGAGGCAGGAGGTCACAGAGTGGAAAGAATTTAAGCTTTTGTAAGGTGTTGGGTCAAATTCGATTCAAATGAATATACACTGTGTGACCCACTGTCAGCCACTGAACCTCTCTGGGCTTCAACTTCCCCCACAACATGAGGTTTATGCTACCATTTTAGAGTTCGTGGAAGGATTCAGAATAGAGTTTTAATAGTGCCTACTAAAGTGATGGCCTCATATTAGGAGCTATTTAGTTTTTTACTGAAAATCTTTTTTTTTTTTTTTTGAGATAGTATTTCTTACCCAGGCTGGACAGTGGTGCCATCATCACTTACTGAAGACTTGAACTCCGGGCTTAAGCAATCCTCCCACCTCAGCCTCCCAAGTAGCTGGGACTATAGGCACATGCCACCATGCCTGGCTAATTTTTACATCTTTTGTAGAGACGGGGTATCACCATCTTGTCTAGGCTCATGGGCTCTGGTGATCCTCCCACTTCGGCCTCCCAAAGTGCTGGGATTCCAGTGAAAATCTTAAATATGGCTTGTTACTCTCTGTGAAAACCCCAGCCTAGTGCTTATGTTTCCATATAGACTCAGTCACAAGTGGGTTCTAATCAGGCTTCTTTCAGTACCTATGTCTGTGACCTGGGCCCATATCCTTCCCTTCCCTGGGCCTCTGAAATGCCACTCATTAAGGAATCTGAGATGTCTTTTTAGTTGGTGTGCTAATGTGGATCCCCTCAACCTCATGGCTTTATTTGTGGTAAATTGTTTGGGTGATTGACTGAGTTTCTAGCCTCATTCTCTGAGCGCTCTGGGCCTGGCTAAGGTTGAGTTGCCTCAGCCCAGCCTATTCTTCTGGGCATCTGCTGAAGAACAATTACAATTGGCTTTGAAAAACAATAGCCCTTATGTCTGTATTGAGTTTTAAAGCTTTGTAAAGTGCATGACAATAAAATGTTTCATTTATAATCCCATATAACCCTGGGAAGTGTATATGATCATTTTGTGCCCATTTTGTAGGTGAGGAAAGTGAGGCCTTGGAGTATAATGATTTGCCCAAGTCTGGACAGTTAAGGGAGTGAAGCCAGATTTCCCACCCCACTGGCCTCTTCAATACAGTGCTGGTCTTCACTTTCAGATTGATGGATGCCTTGGCTCTGGGGACTCAGAACAGTCTGACATTGTGCTGATGTTTAGCATCTATTAAAGCATCGCCTCTTTAAACCTGGGTAGTTTCTCCTTGTTTCCAATTTGCAGTCAGTAATGGCTTTATATATATATACATATATATATATATATGTATATATATACTTTAAGTTCTAGGGTACATGTGCAACATGCAGGTTTGTTACATATGTATACATGTGCCAGGTTGGTGTGCTGCACCCATTAACTCGTCAGCACCCATCAACTCATCATTTACATCAGTTATAACTCCCAATGCCATCCCTCCCTCCTCCCCACTCCCCATAATAGGCCCTGGTGTGTGATGTTCCCCTTCCTATGTCCAAGTGATCTCATTGTTCAATTCCCACCTATGAGTGAGAACGTGCAGTGTTTGGTTTTTTCTTCTTGTGAAAGTTTGCTGAGAATGATGGTTTCCAGCTGCACCCATGTCCCTACAAAGGACATGAACTCATCCTTTTTTATGGCCGCATACTATTCCATGGTGTATATGTGCCACATTTTCTTAATCCAGTCTGTCACTGATGGACATTTGGGTTGATTCCAAGTCTTTGCTATTGTGAATAGTGCCACAGTAAACATACGTGTGCATGTGTCTTTATAGCAGCACAATTTATAATCCTTTAGGTATATACCCAGTAATGCAATGACTGGGTCATATGGTATTTCTAGTTCTAGATCCTTGAGGAATCGCCATACTGTTTTCCACAATGGTTGAACTAGTTTACAATCCCACCAACAGTGTAAAAGTGTTCCTATTTCTCCACATCCTCTCCAGCACCTGTTGTTTCCTGACTTTTTAATGATTGCCATTCTAACTGGTGTGAGATGGTATCCATTGTGGTTTTGATTTGCATTTCTCTGATGGCCAGTGATGACAAGCATTTTTTCATGTGTCTTTTGGCTGTATGAATGTCTTGTTTTGAGAAATGTGTGTTCATATCCTTTGCCCATTTTTTGATAGGGTTGTTTGTTTTTTTCTTGTAACATCGATGCAAAAATCCTCAATAAAATACTGGCAAACTGAATCCAGCAGCACATCAAAAAGCTTATCCACCATGATCAAGTGGGCTTCATCCCTGGGATGCAAGGCTGGTTCAACATACGCAAATCAATAAATGTAATCCAGCATATAAACAGAACCAAAGACAAAAACCAGATGATTATCTCAATAGATGCAGAAAAGGCCTTTGACAAAATTCAACAGCCCTTCATGCTAAAAACTCTCAATAAATTCGGTATTGATGGAACGTATCTCAAAATAATAAGAGCTATTTATGACAAACCCACAGCCAATATCATACTGAATGGGCAAACACTGGAAGCATTCCCTTTGAAAACTGGCACAAGACAGGGATGCCCTCTCTCATCACTCCTATTCAACATAGTGTTGGAAGTTCTGGCTAGGGCAATCAGGTAAGAGAAAGAAATAAAGGGTATTCAGTTAGGAAAAGAAGAAGTCAAATTGTCCCTGTTTGCAGATGACATGATTGTCTATTTAGAAAACCCCATCGTCTCAGCCCAAAATCTCCTTAAGTTGATAAGCAACTTCAGCAAAGTCTCAGGATACAAAGCAACTTCAGCAAAGTCTCAGGATACAAAATTAATGTGCAAAAAATCACAAGTAATGGCTTTTTAACAGAGGGCATGGATGCCTTTTGAGAGAGCATGAATGGACAATAATGATGGTGATGGTGAGAATAATAGCAGCTAATGTTTTTTCCAGGACTTTCAAAGGCACTGTGGTAAGTGTTCAACAAAAGTGACCGTATTTAATTCATTTAACAAGCTTCATAATGCAGAAGAGCTTCCATGCAGAAACTTGTGTATCTATCCCCACATGATGGAAGAGAAAACTAAGACTTGGAGAGGCAGGGAGAGTTGTCCAGTATCACATGGCGGGTATGTGGAAAAGCCAGGAGTAGAGCTCGGATTCTAAAGCCCATATGCTTCACAATTCAATGATGTTCTGCAGTAATCGTTCACATTTTTTTTTTTGTTTTTAAACAGAGTCTATCTCTGTTACTCAGGCTGGAGTGCAGTGGTACAATGTTGATTCACTGCAACCTCTGCTTCCCAGGTTCAAGCAATTCTCATGCCTAAGCCTCCTGAGTAGCTGGGACTACAGGTGCGTACCACCATGCCTGGCTAATTTTTAATATTTTTTTGTACAGAAGGGTTTTGTCATGTTACCCAGGGTGGTCTTGAACTCCTGAGCTCAGGCAATCTGCCTGTCTTGGCTTCCCAGAGTGCTAGGATTACAGGTGTGAGCCACCATGCCTGGCCAATAGTTTGAACATTCAATGGACAAACTCACTTAGAAAAACTTTCCTGTATGCCTGCTAGATGCCCAATACTGCATTAGGTTCTGGGCAGATGTCACCATATTAGGTGCTGGAGAAGCTGTGAATTTATGGGGAAGATAGCCAGAGGAGCAAGTCATTCCAGTTCTACAAGCCAAGTGTTACAGTAGAGGGATTCACAAAGCAGTGTGAGGACATAGAAGGGGGAACAGATAACTCTTTCTGGGAGTGTCAAGGCCAGTGTCTCAGCAGAACTTGAGGATGAGAAGGGTTTATTGGAAGAAGAATTCAAAGTGCGCTCTGAGGAATAGAGTAGTATGTGAATAGAGTAGCACTGTGAATACAGTAGTAATGGCCCCTAGGCATAGTGTGAAGCTTTGAATTAGCTTGTTGTTTTCTATTAAAGGGTAGGAAAACTCCGGCTACAACTATAGGGCTGGAGTAGAGTAGGGCTGAAACCGGGGTTGGGCCTTCTATAGCAGAGGGAAGTCAGGGATGGAGGCTGAGTTGAGCTGATTTTCCTGTTGCTGCTAAAAGGAGGTCTATTAGTGGGAGGAGATTTGAATTGGAGTCTAGGATGAGTATTTGTTGAAAGTCTCATGAGTTGTAATGTAAGAGGAATCGTGCCAGGGTTAGGATGAAGCCAATATTGTCGATGCAGTTGTGTAAAATTTCTTGGATGGCTGCGGTGTTAGTGTCTGTTCGGGCACGTCATCAGCTGATTAGTAGGAAGGATATAATTCTTCCTATGTGTGAGCCCACCACAATTTAACAGTAGGTATGGACATAGACACACAAGCCTACTTCACCTCTGCCACTATAATTATTGCTATTCCTACTGGTGTTAAAGTCTTTAGATGGCTTGCTACACTCCACGGAAGCAACACCAAATGATCCCCCGCAATGCTTTGAGCCCTAGGCTTTATTTCCCTCTTCACAGTAGGAGACCTAACCGGCATTGTATTAGCAAACTCATCATTAGACATCATATTACACGACACATACTATGTTGTAGCCCACTTTCACTACATCCTGTCAATAGGAGCTGTATTCGCTATCATAGGAGGCTTCATTCATTGATTCCCCTTATTTTCAAGTTATACACTTGACCAAACCTATGCCAAAGCCCAGTTTGAGTATTTGTTGCCATCAGTCACATTGGAATCTAGGATCTCAAATAATATCAGCAGGAATCTATCTCCCTCTCTCCTTACCTAGGTTCTGCTTACAAGCAGTGCGACTTGAGACCTTTGTGTTCTGTAACTGGAAGACACGAGAACATGCTTGACAAGCACAGATGACAGCTTCTACCCTCAGCTACAGAAACTGATATTTTCTAATGCATTGTTTGAATATGCATGAGTTTTCATTGTTGAAAGTTAGATCTGGGAGTAACCTTAGAAATCTGCTATTGCCAGGCCGGACGTGGTGGCTCACACCTGAAATTCTAGCACTTTGGGAGGCTGACACAGGCAGATCACTTGAGGTCAGGAATTTGAGACCAGCCTGGCCAACATGGCGAAACTCTATCTCTACTAAAAATATAAAAATTAGCCAGGTGTGATAGTGCACACCTATAACCTCAGCTACTTGGGAGGCCGAGGCAGAAGAATCACTTGAGCCTGCGAGGCAGAGGTTGCAGTGAACTGATATTATGTCACTGCACTCAGCCTGGGCAACAGAGTGAGACTCCATCAAAAAAAAAAAAAAAAAAAAAGAAATCTGCTATTGCCAGATAATTTCCACCTCAGCCACCTAAGATGCTACATGGTGCTATCCAGGCCAGGAGCCCAACTCTGGTGATTCCCAGTCAGTAACACACATCTGTGAAGTCACCCTGGGATCTCACTGTGGAGTTTGATCAGTTCATCCAGGGGACTTTCATATACTCCCCATCCACATTGTCAGGCAGTCCAAGCCTTTCCTTTTGACTCAGATGTTGAGTTGCTTTTTCATAGTTACTTAGTAGGTAGGTCTAGAAGTCCTGGCTATTGAATACAAATCTGGACTTCTGTGGAAGAGACTGTTGACTGGACACCAACAGTCATATCTTCTTCTTCCTGTGAGACCCTGAGATAGTCAATATACTGTGCATGGAAACTGTGCAATGTACTGAGCTCCACTTCAGCACTGGCCCATGAGCCTCCCCCACTTCTTCTGGGCTGTTTTTCCTTCCTGCTGGTTCAAATGGGGACAACTCCAAAGCAACCATGGAATTTATATCTTGAAGAAAGTAGCTGTTCTGCCAGCTTGGCTCCTCCAAATGACTGCATGGGCAGTACCCCGTCACCCTATTTACCTATCCCAAACTGTTATACAAGCAAGAAATAAACCTCTAATGTTTGGGGTCTATTGGTTTTGCCAGTTAGCCCACCCTAACAATCAGAGGTTGTTTGCCTGTTAGTTTGTTTAACTATGCCAAGCTAATTCTGTTAGATGGGCTTATGTAGGATTACAAATAATATTTCATTTTCTTAATGCAAAATAGGTGAATTCAGACACCATGGTGATCATATTTTGAAACGGATATCTTGCTGTTCATCTCTCTGTTGAATTTCCTCTGTGAGTTTGCTTTGCCCTGATTACAAAGACTGGAGAAATGACATCATTTCTTCAAGATCTTTAGCAACACTACAGTGAAATTGAAACTAGAAGCAGAGAGCCATGCATCATTTTTTTGCAAGAAGCTTTCAGCTTCATCACAATAGCTTTTTTCTTGAGTTTTCCATGACCCTTGGTCCAGTTCCCAAGGCCTTTTCCCTTAAGGTTAGTGTGTCATCTGTGTTCTCAGAGGACTCTGTATTTCCCTTCTCCCTCAGTGGTTCAGAGAAAGACTCCAAATAAGTATTTTTTTTTGATGAAAGGGGAGGAAGGCTTGCTTGTACAGTCTTTAGCTGAGAGAGCCTGGCACCCAGGAAAGAGTTGCAGGAGGCCATGACAATGGGGTTGAGAGAGGCCTTTATAGAACAGCAACAACAGTACAGCCACAGCTGCTATTACTGCTCCTCCTTGTTAAACTCTTCCCTTATACCAGTATGTATATTACAGGCATTGTATTATTAAATCATCATGGCATTATTAGGGCAAACATTACTACTGCATTTTACAGGTGAGGAAACTGACATTTGCAGAGGCCAGATAACTTATCCTAGTTAGTAGTGACACTGAAGCCTGGAGCTGAAGCAACTTGCCTAGCTTCTAAAGCTAGAGCTCAGAATCAGTCTGATAGATTTCTCTCCCCACTGGTGTGTTGGGGAAGGCAAATGGTTGACTGAGGTCCCTGAAGGTAGTAATTTCTATTTGAAGAATATGAAGCAGGAGGAAGATTTTTAGGAGAGAAGCAAAATAGAAAATATTTTATGGATGGTGGAGTTGTGTGTATAGTTGTTGATAAAGACATGTGTGTTGTGTTGTGTTGTGGTGTGGTGTTGTGCTGTGTTGCAGCGTTGTCCACAGGAGGAGTACAGTGACTTTGCCATTGACTGAATATCTGACCCACAGACATGTGAAGATATCTGAGCTTGAGTTGATCTAGTCTGAGTAGCCCCCAATGACCCGCATGTAGCTTCTGATTCACCTCTTTGTGACACACAGATTGCATGTGTATACTCTCCCAAAGTCTTTTATTTTGTACTATTTCATGTCATTTTATTCCTCCATTTTTTCTCTCTTAAAAATATTTCTTCAATTTGTGGGTGTCTTAGGTTGTACTCCCCCAGAAGCAGGCCGTGAGGCAAGGAATTATATGCAAGTAGTATATTTGGAAGGTGATCCTAGGAGGCACTGGAAAGGGGATGAAGAATTGAGACAGAGAAAAGAAGGAAGCCATTACAACGAATGTTAGGGAGCAGGCTACCTCTGGGGGAAACAGGCTTAGTCCCTAGGGAAGAATCCCAGGGAGACAGCACATCTCTGAGATGTCCTGCCAGTAGTAGAAGCCACCAGCTGAGAGGTGAATGCTGAGTGATAATGGTTCAGGAACACTAGAAGCATCTATCACGTTGGACAAGGTGAAGAAAATAGAGTCTGGGAATGAAGAAGGCTGAATTCTATCAGGGAGTCAGTGCAGTCTTGGTAAAAGATTCCCAGGCCAGGACATCAGGATTGCTTTCTAATCCCAGTTTACCTCTCTTCAGCTGGGTAAGCTTGGGTAAGCGACTTCCCTTCTTCAGAGAAGGGAAGTTTTCTCAACCATAAAGGAAAGAGCCTGGGGTAAATGATTCTGAAGACCTCTTCTGACTCAGAGGGTCCATGGTTCCTTGAATCAAAGTCTTATGATGGACTCAAAGAAACAGATTGATGTTCTCCCTCTGCATTTTAATCTAAAGGATAGATTGTGGTAGCTATCTTCTATTGAACAAGTACTTGCAGCAAACTTAAAAGTATAATAGAGTATTTTATTTCATCTTCACAGCAGTGCTATGAAAACAGGCACTACTTTTATCTCAATTTTGTAAAAGAGCAAACAAAGCAAGGTTGATTAATTTGTCCACACTGCATAGACAATATGTGATATAGCTGGGGTTTGAGCTCATGCCAGTCTGAGTCATAAGCACTATATTCTGCTGCCTCCTACTTTCGTGGTGACAGCCCAGAACATCTGTGATATAGAATCTTCACACATGTGAATGTTTATGTGAAAATACAGTGGAACCGGTTGCTCTATAATGTGTCATGGGACATATGGATTATGAACACACTCTAGGTCTGTTCAGTAGACATCTATATTATGAGCTGTGTCCCAGAATGGGAATCAATAACTGAGGTACAGTTTTTTCCCAAGATTATCCTCATCATCATCACTATCATTGTAGTGCCTGTCACTTTTTGATGGCTTACTATATGCCTGGGACTGTTCTTAGTGCTTGACATTACAACACTGAACATATCAACTTGTTCAGTCTGTACACTAACCCTATGAGGTAGTTACAATTATTACCCCCATTTTGTATATGAGAAAACCCAAGCACAGAGGAGTTGAGTAGCTTGGCTGGGCCATATGGGTAGTACGTGGCACAGCCAGGAGTCTGGCACCAGAAACCATAGTTCTTCCCCTACCACAAGTCTACCTTTCCAAAGGCTCAGATGTGTAGCCACTGTGGCATTTGTATTTGCATGGTGGCCTGCTAAGTTAGAACTTGGACTTCATTTCGCTGTGCCACCTAGAAAGTGACGGGAAGGAGTGACTGAGAGTCATTTTAGTCGAGGTTATCAGGTGTCGATATGTGACTTAAAAGGGAGCATTCCCAGGTCATCTTTGTTTCCTGTTATGTTCTACTTATTGCAAATGCTCTTTGTCTGAAAGTTGGGTGAAGTCCAAAGAGACTTTTTGTTTTTTAACCAGTTCAGGGACATGGCATCTGCCTTGGTCCTTAGGATTGTTTGAATGCTGTGTTGCATTCCAGTGTTCTCATAGTACCCATCCTTCATCTGCTGCCAGTTACTCCTGAACCAGGGCAAGCAGGGTTTTTCTGCATGATAATGAAGCCCCATTGGTAAATGTGCTGCTGACTGTAGAATCTGAGTGAGGACACCCATGCTGAGGCTGGTCATCTGTAGGCACTTGTGATGATTTCTTCACCTAGTTAATCTGACATCCATTCATCGACTCATTTCTTTGTTCATTAATTCAACAATTACACCCCAATTCATTGTCAGATTCTGTATGAAGTACCATAGGGAACACAGAAAGATGAAGAAGATTTATTCAGAATCCTTAAAAATTCACTGGCCAGACTATTAAAATAGAAAATTGGGGCATAGATAAGGGACGAACCAATTAATCATAGAACAAAATTAGGAAACAATCATGTTATTCATGAGACAAACATTAAATCGTGAAGTCACCATGTTAAGACTGTGTAAGACTATGACCTTCAGAAAACAATAGGAACATTTGACTGCGACATGAGAAAAGAATGTCTTGAACTGGAAAAAAAGAGGAGGGTAAAACATGGCATGTTTTTAAAATAAATAACAATTTAGTTTCAAATTAAAGGTCATCTTGAGATTTTATTTTTTGAGAAGTGTACTTAATTTTTTCCTTTGGTTATTTAACAGGTTTAAAATCAGATCAAATTGTATCGGTAGCTCATTTGAACTCAACCTCTGATGTTAGCCTTGCACAATCTCAAGGCTTGTTGTCAATCAGGACATATTTACAGTTCCTTCATGGATCTGAAAGCAGTTTGTAATTAAGCAAGAAGAGGGAGAAAGACTTAGTTTGTTCCTGAAGATGACAGTTACAAGTGTTGCAGTGTGGACTTCTCTCAGCAGTGATAGATTATTTGTCCTCTGGAGGGCAGAGAGTGGAACACAGGAAAGGGAAAATATCTCCTTGTATTAGTCCATTCTCACGCTGCTCTTAAAGACATACTTGAGATTGGATAATTTACAAAGGAAAGAGGTTTAGTGGACTAACAGTTCCATGTGGCTGGGGAGGTCTCACAATCATGGCAGCAGACAATGGAAGAGCAAAGGGACTTATTACATGGTGCCAGGCAGGAGAGAATTTGTGCAGGGAAATGCCACCTTTTAAAACCATCAGATCTTATGAGACTTATTCATTATCACAAGAACAGCACAGGAAAGACCCATCCCCATGATTCAATCACCTTCCACCGGGTCCCTCCCATGACAAGTGGGAATTGTGGGAGCTACAATTCAAGATGAGATTTGGGTGGGGACACAGCCAAACCATATTACTCCTTTTCAGGGAGCATTGCCCACCCTGACCTCTGCAAATGGCTTGGCTGAATTATTTAAAGAGCATTAGAGATAACATGTATGGGAGATGTCTGTGATGAACCAGGATGTGGGCCCCATGATCTATTGAAATGAAAACTGATGATGATCATTCAAATTCTTTTGCCTTTTCTTCCTGAGTCTTCCAGAATCCTTGAGCTGTAAATAGTAAGTGTACCCTACATTCCTCTTCCTTGTTTATCTCACAACGTGAATGTCAACCACTGAAGTTATAATGTTCTGTCCACCTATCTTCTTAATCGGTCTGCTTCCTATTTTCCAATCCACTTACCCATTTTCTGATCCCTAGCCACAAAGAGGATTTTATTCCAGTCCTGTCTTTACTTCTGACAGTTGTGCCACGTGTCCTTTATCTCCAAAGACTGACAAAATGGATTTCTGAGTCAAGGAGGCATGTTTTACATGGAAGATGTGCTACTGTAGCAGCTTGCTATTTGCAGGTCATCTACCTAATATCTCATCAGGAACATCAATGAAAAATCAAAGCCAAGAAATAAAAGATCCTGAGGGATAAAGCATAGGTCAGAAAGCCCAGGCACAGAATCTTGTAGGAAAATTCTTCAGGCCTTGACTGATACTCAGCTTCCTCTTACTATGAATGGTTTTAACAAGTTTGGTTGGTTGGTCCCTCAAATTCGAATATTAATTACTTTGAGGGTAGTCAGAAGTGGATGTTTTAGACCAGTGCTGGCCAATAGAACTTTCTGCAGTGATGGAAATGTCCAATATAGTGGTGGCTAGCCACATGGGTCTATTGAGCATTTGAAATGTGGCTAGCGCAACTGAGGGACTGAATTTTTATTTTACTTAATTTTAACTGATTAAATTTAAATCCAAATAGCTGTATGTGGCTGGTGGCTCTCATGTTGGACAGTGCATCTCTAGACAGACTCATTGACTGTAAGGAAATGACCAAAGCGCTATGCTATGAGGTTATTTAGTATACAGACAAAGAGGCTTCTAAAACTCCAAGAACTCCTAAATCTCATTGAGTTATAGCTCTGATCATTCACTTATTTATCCATTCTTTTATTTGGTAAGTATTTATTAAGCAATTACCATGAGCCTGCACTGTTCTAGGTGCTGGAGACATAGCAGTGAACAGAATGGATAGAAATCCTTGCTTTCATGAAGCTTCCTGAAGGGATGTCTCCACTAAACAAATAAATAATAAAAATATATAGGATGTCAATTGATCACAAGTGATATGTATAAGTCAGCAAGATGGGATAGGAAGAAGGGGAGGATGTGGGAATTACAATTTTAAATAGGAAGGCCAGGGAAGTCCTCAGTGAGAAAATGCAAAAGGGAGGGATCAACTCTGAGGTTACCTGGTAAAGAAAGAGCATACAAGTTAGAGGGAACAGTGAGTTAAAATATCCTGAGTTGGGAGGGCTCCTGGCAGGTTCAAGGAATAGCAACTGGAGGAGTATGGCAGTAAAAAGAATAGGAGGAGATGATACATGATGTTAACTCATGCCAGGGTGGCAGCAGTGGGGGATAATTGTTGATGGTAGAGCCATTAGCACTTGCTGACAATTTGGTTGTGATGTATAAGAACAAAAGATGAGTTCAGGATGATTCCAATGATTTGGATCCATGCAAGTAGAATGATGATGTCATTTCCTGAAACAATGGACCATAATTATAATGTAATCTTGACTTATCAAGAAGAGGTTAAATCAGGTATGATAGATACTTGGAAGTGAAGTTATTTCTTCATGCTGCATCCATGGCAAATATTAAGAATGGGCTTGAATGTGGCCTCAGAATCCTTAACATAGTTCTCCTGGAAACCAATATGTGTCTAAGTTGGCACTCAAGATAAAACCATCACTAGATTTCATTATGTGTGTAATCAAGTTAGAAAGGTGAGAAAAGATGTGATACATTTCATGAAGCATTCAAATAGAATGACTTCATTTATATATAACTGCTTATATTAGTGGGAGTGGATTCTCCAAAGTACATTTTTCCTGAGAACCAATGCAAGTAAAAGATTCACAGAAACTTGGAATGCTCTGTCACCTGACTATAACATCTTTCATTGTTGAGTGGAGTCTCCTGTGATGCGGGGCTGACCTGTACCACTGTATCATGATTCTCTAAAGGGCAAGAACCATTTTCATTCATATCCATCTCTCCAGTGCTTGGATCATTGTAAATGATTGGTAAATGCTGGTTAACTTGAATATTTCTGAATTTAAAAAAGGCCTGATTTTAAGGTGACCTCACCATATTTAATAACACTAGTAAAATTTTGTTAAATATCTACTATGTGCTGGATATGGGACATCTAGTAGTGCCAAGTGTGAGAAGACCCATATAGGTGATATTCAATCATAATTAAACCAATATTTGTTGAGAACCTACTGTATGTTACAAACTAGACGAGACATTAATACACAGAGCTGCGTAAGATTCAATTCGTGCCCTCATATTGCTCAAACAAGGATGCTCTTAATGTAACGTAATTGTTTCACTGAGTATCACAGATTCACATAAGCATGGATCGTGGACAGAGATCTCAGACTTCCTGTCCTTAGGCATGCAGGGTAACATTTTCTCTGTTTTCTGGGCTAACAACTGAGGGCCAAACAGGATTAGTAACTTGCCCAAGACCATGCACCTGAGACTTTATGGAAATTGTTCTCAACTGGGTCAATTTTGCCCTGCAAGGGATATTCAGCAATGTCTGGAGACATTTTTGACTGTCACAGCTGGAAAGATGCTACAGGCATCTAGTGAGTAAAGGCCAGGATTGCTGCTAAACTTCCTACAGTGCACAGGACAGCCCCTACAACAGAGAATTATCTAGCACCCAGTGTCAATTGCTCCAAGGTTGAGAAATCCAGCTTCATGTCTACTCTATAGTGCATCAGAGTTGTGGATTTACTTTTTCTGCATCTGAAGGAGGGGATGAAGCAAGAAGTATAGTTTTGGAAACTTATATATTGACACCTTGCATCTTTAAAATGTGAGGACACCCTGTATGTCCACTCTGGAGAGTGTGGAAGTATTTGCTGACCCAGGTGCTCTGGATGACTCAACTTTGTTTTCATCTTACTAGGGTTTGGACTTTGTTTTGGCTGTGTTTTTGTATTCTTCGTCAAACTAGATGGTGTTTGTTCAGACAAAAATCAGGAGGTGTGCTTAGAAAAAGAAAAACGAGGTCGAGCATGGTGGCCCATGCCTGTAATCCCAGCACTTTGGGAGGCCGAGGTGGGCAGATCACTTGAGACCAGGAGTTTGAGACCAGCTTGGCTAATGTGGTAAAACCTTGTCTTTACTAAAAATACAAAAATTAGCTGGGTATGGTGGCACACTTCTGAAATTCCAGCTACTCGGGAGGCTGAGGCAGGAGAATTTCCTTAACCCAGGAGACAGAGGTTGCAATTAGCCAAGATCATGCCACTGCAGTCCAACCTGGGTGGCAGAGCAAGACCCTCTCTCAAAAGAAAAAAACAAAACAAAACCCAAAAACAAGGTTTTTGCTGTCTTGTTGGAAACTTGCTATTGACCTCACAAATGAATCCAAGAGGAGAAAAGGGACAAAGGCTTTGGTGCAAGGAGACAAGGAAATTAGGTTCATGATGGTGAGCCTTGCCCTGTGGGAATGCCATGGGCTGATGATTTGTAAATCCTCCATCCTCTGAAACAGATCGAAGAGAAACTGTCAGTACAAAGTCAGGACAACAGTAAGAGTCAGAAAGAGCTCCTGAAATACAATACTTTGGTTTCTCACTACATGACTGGATCTTGAAAAGAACTTCCTTACCCTCTGGCAACTTCCTGACACACTTAAAACACCAGAATCCTTCCTATACACTTCAAGGCCTTGCCAATCTCTCTGACCTCTTTCGTTTGTTCACATCCCTCACACCTCACTGGCTTCCTTGCAGTTCCCGGAGCACACCAGGCATGGTCGTACCACAGGGCCTTTGCCTTTGCTGTTTCTTCTGCTTGACCCTCTTTCCCTACGTTTCCTCCTGGTTTGCTCCCTCATTTCCTTCATGTCTCTACTCAGAGAGGCCTTCTTTGACCATTATCCCTCCAAACATCTTTTAAAATTCTTACTCTGTTTACCACCTGATGTAATTTAATTTTTTGATTTGTCTGTTTGTTGTCTGCTTCCTCCAACTAGTATGTAAGTTCATGATAATGGGACTTCTTCTACTTCATTATTACTGTCCCTCAGCACCCAGAACAGTACCTGGCACATTGTAACCATCCAAGACATATTGTTTAAAGAATGCATATGGCTAGCCGGGACTGGTGGCTCACACCTGTAATTCCAGCGCTTTGGGAGGCTGAGGCAGGTGGATCACTTGAGGCCAGAAATTCGAGACCTGTCTGGGCAATATGGTGAAGCTCCATCTCTTCTAAAAATACAAAAATTAGCCAGGCATGGTGGTGCTTGTGTGTAATCCCAGCTACTTGGGAGGTTGAGGCACAAGAATCACTTGAACCCGGTAGGTGGAGGTTGCAGCCAAGTGACAGTCAAGTAACAGCCAAGATCACATCATGGCACTCCAGCCTGAATGACAGAGCCAGACTCTGTCTCAAAAAACAAAACAAAACAAAATGCATATGGCAAATAGAGAATTTTAGGTCATGCACACAGGCAGATGTTGTGTAGCAGTGTAGAAATATTGGAAGTGTTATGCATATCTGTGTTCTGCCCCTCAGCAGCTTTGGAGCCTTGTGGAGTCAGCAGCTTCTAAAACAAATCCCAATGACCCCTGCCTCCTGATGTCCATGCCCTCATGTACTCCCCTCCCCTTGACAGAGGGTTGGACCTAATGATTTACTCTAATGAATACAATGTGGCAAAAGTGATGGAATAGCACTTTCAAGAGTAGGTCTTTTTGGGACGCTGAGGCAGGAGGATCTCTTGAGCTCAGGATTGGTTGCAGTGAGCTGAGGTTGTGCCACTGCACTCTAGCCTGGATGACAGAGCAAGATCCTTTCTCTAAAACAAACAAACAAACAAACAGAATAGGTTTTTAAAAACTGTGGCTTCTGCATTGCTTGCACTTTTTCTCTCTGACTCTTCTTGCCTTCTGCTTTTGAGGAATCCATCTGCCATGTGATGGGCTGCCCTATGGAGAGGTCCACATGGCAAGGAAACGAGGGTGGCTTCCTCAGAAGAACTGAGGACTTCAGGCCAACAGCCTACAAGGAATCTAGTCCTGCTAAGAACTATATGGGTGAGCTTGGAAGTGGATTCTTCCCCAGTCAAGCTTTCAGATGAGACTGCAGTCCCAGTGACCCTCTCTTGTAGCTTTGTGAGACAATGTAAAGCAGAGATTCATTTGCACCCAGATTTCTAACCCATAGAAACATAAACAATACATATCATTAAGCTGCTAACCTTGGAAGTAATTTGTTAGGCAGCAATAGATAACAAATAAATCTCATGTAGGGGTTAGGTGAGGATTAAACGAGAAAAAGATGAATAAGAAATGACCCTTCCCATCAAGGAGGCTATAGCCTAGTGGGAGGTTGTATATCAACTGCGGAGCATTAAGTATTCGAGTGAGATAAAAAGACATTCCAAGAACAGAAAATTACATGACCAAAGGAATGGTAATGTGACAATGCATGGCAGGTCATCTGAGGAGTAAACGTTTATAGAAGGGGTTGAGGCGGGGATCAGACCAACGACAAACCCTTGAGAGGATTTGTGTGTCCTGAGAAGGGGCCTGAGAAATTTTCTGGCAGGTAATGGGTACACTGAAGTATTTTGAGAACTGCAATATGTTGGGAGGGGCTGTGCCATAAAGAATTTTAAGGTCAAAGCCAGTAGGATACACCCTTAAATATTTACTTCTTTTTGTATGTTTAAAATGTATGAGTAATGCATATATTTTCATTGTAAACAAATAATTAATACAAAGTAAAAAAATCACATTTTAGAGTCTTTAATTCCCCACTTTCCCCTTCTGAGGACACCATAATTTTGATTTGTTGTGTCACACACAGTGACACAATGTACAGTGGTGTGCTGAAGCTGGCTTATAGCAACCCTTGTGTTTAGTGACAGCATGTTAATAGCTTGAAATTGAGCATATTTGCATCATAGACATTGGCAAAGACTACAGGCCACTTCCCCGCCAAAAAAATAAGCTCGCTTACAGGGACAGCACTGGTTGTGTATATCCTTTAAGATCCTTTTCTACCAAAGTACATGTAAAAATTCATTTCAGATGGATAGTAGAAATATGCAGTTAGTGGCTGAGAGCACAAACCCTGGAGTCAGACCGCCTGAGTTCAAGTCTTGTCTCTGTCATATGCTAAGTGACCTTGACTGAGTTATTGAAACTCTCAGATCCTCAGTTTCCTTCTCTGTAGAATGCAGATAATAATAGTGTCTGCCATAGACATATAATGAGGATTAAATGAATGAATGTGTGTGCAGGGCTTGGAATAGTGCCTGCCATACTGTAAGTATCTATAAAGGTTAGTTAATATTGACATAAAAGGAGCCATACTGTAAATAATGCTCTACAACTTAATTTTCTTTAAACAATACATCTTGGAGAGCTTAGAGATATCATTCCTTTTTTTAAAAAAAATTAAACTTTTAATTTTGAGACAACTGTAGATTCACCAGCAGTTGCCAAAAAAAAAAAAAAAAAAAGAGAGATCCCTTGTACCCTTTCACAAGTGTTGCAGAATGGTAACATCTTGCAAAACTAAATTAATATCACAACCAAAATATGAACATCATACAGTAAATATATAGGATGCCTCCTGTTGCCTTTTCATTGGCACACCTACTTCCCTCCCGCCCCCCAATTCCTCCTCAAACCCTGGCAACTACTAAAATGTCCTCTATGTCCTCTATTTGTATAACTTTGTGATTTCAAAGATTTTACATAAATGACATATTACAGTAGTTAACCTTTTGGTATTGACCCTTTTCAATCAGTGTAATTTTCTGGGGATTCATTTAGGTAGTTTCATGTATCAGTAGTTCCTTTTTATTGCTGAGTAGTATTCCATAGCACAGATGTGCTATGGCTTGTTTAACCTTTTTATGCATTGAAGAATATCTTGGTTGTTTCCAGGTTTTGACCATTAGGACTGTTACAAACATTAATGTGGAGATTGGGTTGTCAGCATCTTCAGCTCCAAATCTGGGGTTATATAAGAGCAAAAAGAAAATCCAGGGCATTTTCCACCATGTCATTCCTTTGATCACAGATCTCTAGCTGGTTTGCCTTCTTCATTCCTCCTTTCAGAATTTACTTACATTTGGGTTATATACAATGTCCAGAGCTTTTAGTTATTCTAAACAGGAAGAATAGGAAGAATTGTGTCTAATCTCTCTTCCTGCAAGCAGAAGTCCTAGCATTCTTTTGAACTGCTGAGTATCACCCTATACAAACTCCTATATTTTGATAGGTACTCCAAATTGCCCTCCAAAAAGGCTTTCCCAGTTTAAATTCATACCCATCCTAATACATACCTGATAATATTTTGTGGGCATTGCGCTCATCTGATGTGTACAGGTTCGTGTGGAGTGAAATAAGGTAGACCTGTCACGATCTGGATATGGACTCAGACCTGAGCTTGTTTTTTGTGCCTCTGAGCATGAAATATTTTAAGTGGCAGCCAGGTAGCTGGTGAGAGACCAGTCTCACAGCTGTTTGCTGTGAGCCAATAGCGAGGGCCTTGTTGAGCTGACTGGAGAGGCTGCTGACTAATAGGAAGATTCCTCATTAAACCCTCATGCCTCCATTTAAGCATGTGAGAGAGGGTTTGGTTGGCTGGGGAAAATTAGCATGGGTTCAAAGCCATGAAGAAACTGAGTCACAAGTCTAAATTTGGGGGTGTCACTAAAATTTGGAGTGTTGCTAGAGATTACTTTTGTTGTAGAGGGAGGAGAGGGGTGGAGTGGTGGAAAAGGAGGTGTGACAGGCCCAGGGAAGCACCATCAAAAGGTCGTGAGGAAACAATCAGGCAGAGAGAGTGGAGTACTGAGCATATATGTGAATTCATGATGATCCCTATGGAATACGTAGGACCGTGTGAGACATTAAGGCCCAGAGTCATCCATGCGGGAAAAGGATATTGAAAAGAGGCTGAAAATCAAACTGCTTGGGAGGTCCTTGGAAAAACTGTCAGCTTTTAGGTGAGAAAAAGGTGAAGGAGAGATTTGAGATCTGATTCTTGACAAAGGGGCAGGATTTCCAAAGAAGAAGAGCATTCTAGAAGGACAGCACAGCACTAGCTGAATTGGTTTCCTCGTCTGTGTAATAAACTTAGCGGCTTAAAGCAATACACATTAATTATCTCACCATTTCTGTGGGGCAGGAAGCTGCGTTCTCAGGCTCTTACAAGGCTGCAGTCAAGGTGTTGGTCATGGCTGGGTTCTCACAAGAGATGTGACTGGAAAAGGATCCACTTCCAAGTTCCCTTAAATTATTGGCAGAATTCATTCCCATGTGACTGCAGGGTTTGTGGCAGCTTGTTAAAGTGGACAGAAAAATGAATGAGAGAGAGGAACTCCAAAATGGATCTGCTAACCATACAGACTTTATAGCATAACATAATCACAGGAGTAACATCTCATGACCTTTACCACGTTCTATTTGTCAGGAGCACACATGCAAAGGGATAGGACGAAAGAAAGGTGAGCACCAGGTGTTGGTTATGGTGACCACCTTGAAGTTTGTCTGCCACATAGCAGAGGCATGAAGGGTTATTAGAATATTGGGGTCAAGGAGGAAGAGAAGAGATAAATTGGCTGTTGAGGAACATTAGACATAAGGATGGATCTAAAGATTGGGACTCCATCCTGCAGAAGAACCTCGAAGGCCAGTCTGAGAGCTTTATTTACCCTTTGGCATTGTGGAACCTATAAATGGACTCTTCCAACCTTGGCCTCCTGTTGCTTCCTAAAGCCAACATGCTTGCTAAGAAACACAGTTTCCCTTCCCATTCTCTGCTCACTCATTTCCTAAGCAATCATTTCTTTTAAAAAGCGTTTTAGAAACGAAATGATAATTGTATTTAAAGTGAAGTATCTGCATCGAATTAACCTTGACCATTTTCTATAGTTTCATTATTTGGGGAGTTGTTGAAGCAGTGCACACAAATGAAAGCATTGAGAAGCAAGATAATAGGTAACCTTCCCAACCTTTTCTCTAACTCAACTCCTCGGTGGGACTAATTGTAGAGAATAGAATGAGCTACTTGCTAAATGCATCATGTCTTTATCCTCTTCTATGTGTGTCTGTTTAAAGAGCTATATTAGAAAATTAAAGATTCTTATGGGAATATTCAGGAAGATAAAAATGCATGGAGATGGAGTGCATTTGAATTATGTCAGAAATAGTTCTCAAATATAAAAAAGATTAAAAAATAACTGCAGTGCCAAATAAACAGCTCCCTATAGATGGAATTTATAAGCCTTTAATATAGTGATTTGCACTGTTTTAATTGTCAAATGTTTTGTGAACTTCCATAGGATGGTGGTGGTGTGTGACTATTAGCATCCCTTGGTCAATAAGGTGTATATTGACCAAAAGTAAACTCTTTACAATGAATTCATAATTTTTTGAAGATGACAATCACATGGCTGATTATTATTAGTAGTATTTTGGTGAATCTTATTATTAGTACTTTGTGAATCTTGGTGGGAGCTATGGATTTTTCTCTTGAAAAATGCTTATACACAGAAAATTACATACAGTTTTAAGAGGTTCATAAGCCCCCTGAAATCATCCATTGTGGACATCTGCAAATCTGACATTGAGAAACCTTGAATAATATATCTTTGAAAATTATAGTAAATCCACATATAAGGTATATAACTGACTCAGTCTGTCTCCAGTGATAGATGTCCTATGGATGTGAGAATCTTTCCAGGGCTATTTTGGACCAATGGTCTAAGTGACAGATGTTATTACATGTTTGAAGTTCTCATGTCAAATCCTGGATGTAGAGGACTATAAAGAACAGCTTTGTGCTGGTATTGGAATTTTGTTTTCTAATAATGTTCAAAATTTCTTTGCATAGAAACTTGTTCTCCAGACAGAAGTTTTATTGTAATAGTGTGGGAGACATGTAACAGTCTATTTGGGCTTGATGATAAAGATAAAACAACAATGCCCTTATGTGTTTGTGTACATATGCGTGTGTGTGTGTGTGTGAGACAGAGAGTCAGTGAGAGAGACTGGTGAGAAGAGAAAGGGAGATAGAAACAGAGAAGAGTGGAGAGAGATACATACAGAAAGGACCACAGAGAGAGAGACATGCAAACATAAAGGCAGAGGGAAACGTACATAGTGACAGAGAAGTACAGTTAAAGGGAAAGGAAGAAACAGACATAGAAAAAGAGACAGAGATTCAATCAGTCAGTGCTATGATCTGAATGTTTATGTTCCCCCAAAGTTCATAAGTTAATACCTTAATCCCTAATGCAGTAGTATTAAGAGATGGTGCCTTTGGGAGGTGATTAGGTCATGAGGGTGGAGCCCTCATGGATGAGATTAGTGCCCTTATAAAAGAGGCCTGAAGGAGCTTGTTTGCCCCCTCCACAATATGAAGATGCAGCTAGAAGGCATCATCTCTGAGGAACGGGGCCCTCACCAGACACAGAATCTGCTGTCATCTTGATCTTGGAATTTCTAGCCTCCAGAACTGTGAGCAATACATTTCTATTGTTTATAAATGATCCAGCCTAAGGCATTTTGTTACAGCAGTCTGAATGAACTAAGACAGTCAGATTGTTGGGAATATGGACAGACAAATATAAAAGACAGGCAGAATGAGAGGCAGAGAGTTTTCAAACCAGTGAGCACCCAGGGGTGCTCCTATCTGTTGGCTGATAGTAGGATGTCAGCAATACATTTTTTCATCATGATAGGGCCAGGAAGGTGTTGGTGGGTGATTAAAGAGGCAAGGACTTGCTAGATGAATTACTTCCTGGGTAAAAATTAAATGATTCAGAAAGGACATTACTATTGGCCTTGTGACACCATGTGGTAAACATTGTCTGGGACAGTGCTGCTGGGCTGGAAGGAACTGACATTTCTTAGCTTTCCAGGAATTTTTGTTGAATTTCTGAAAAGTTTTGATGAACTTTTGAAAATGTGTTTATCTTATCCCTCTGTGAAGGATTAGATGAATATTTAAAACAGAACATGCTTTCATCTCTTCCCAAGAACTTGCTAAGGATTTTTTTTTTTCCTGAATACCTAGTTTGTGAATGTTACATAAGTCAAAAAAAAAAAAAAAAAGTCATTTAAAAAGACATTATACTAGTCTTTCATGAGGGATCAGCCAAGGCCAGCATTAACACTGAGAGGGAGGTGGTACCCTTAGAGACAACATCTTTTGATGTGCAAAGAATTACCCACTGGTTCCCCACACGGTACACAGCCATAATTCATATGGTGAATGATCAGTGCCTTTAATGTCTTGTAACATAAAAATACTTGGAGTTTAAAATCTTGCTTGAAAAAAGGATAACTCACGTGTTAGTGCGTATGTCCCTGATAAACATATGCTTTGAGCAGATATTCAATCTCTCCTGTATGCTGAGCTGATGGAAACTCTAAGGAATTTACTGGAAAGGCTTCTTTTAATGTGTCCATCACATTACATTAGAAATGTAATTTGTGTCAGAGGAATGACTTATTTTTAAATCAAATCTTGACATGAACAGTTTTTCAACTACCAAAATTAAAACATCAATTGTGGTTTACATTGTAGAGGATTTGTTATGGGACCCACTAACTTGAGAAACCATGAAGTAGAGAATAGAAGTGAAATAAAAGAATCTTAATGAACCATACTCCATAAATAAAGACAGAAATTTTATAGGTAAAGATGATATGAACGGATCTGGAAGGACATTTAGGACCGTTGGTGGAACATAGGCTTGACTAAGATACTTGGGATCAGGAACCTGTCTACTTTGTTGATATTATTTAACAATGTTAAACTCAGAACAGTTCCTGGTTCTTAGTAAGTACTGAAAAATACTTTTAATGAATGAATGAACAAATAAATAGTGTGTTAAATGGAAATATGAGTACATTAAAAGGAGGCTCTAGAAAATACACTTCAGCAATATAGAATTGCTCATTTAAAGAGAAACGAGATGACAGGAAGTTTAGAAGACCACAGTAGATAACATGAAACAGATGTAGCTGACTCCATAATGGCAAAAGCATTCAAACAATCACTTAATTTGGTTTCATTTTATACCTCCAG
Organism: Piliocolobus tephrosceles; assembly: GCF_002776525.5. Taxonomy (NCBI): domain Eukaryota; kingdom Metazoa; phylum Chordata; class Mammalia; order Primates; family Cercopithecidae; genus Piliocolobus; species Piliocolobus tephrosceles. Next base: position 71,057,693 of record NC_045435.1, read on the forward strand.
TCCCCTTACTTATTTACTTAAACAAAACACTTTGTCTTGATGGGAACTGAGTCATTAGGGACAGTTTTGGGACCCTGATTTTTTGGTAGGAGAAGGATAAACCTGATCAATTAAAAATACCAGTCAACCATGGTGGAAAGCAGTATGGGGATTCTTCAAAGAGCTAAAAGCAGAACAGCCATTCAACCCAGCAATGCCATTACTGGGTATATACTCAGAGGAATAAATCATTCTACCATAATGACACATACACATGAATGTTCATTGTAGCACTATTCACATTAGCAAAGACGTGGAATCAACCTAAGTGCCCATCAGTGACAGATTGGATAAAGAAAATGTGGTACATAAACACCATGGAATACTATGCAGCCCTAAAAAACGACAAGATCATCTCTTTTGCAGGAACATGGATGGAGGTGGAGGCTATTATCCTCAGCAAACAAATGCAGGAACAGAAAATCAAGTACAGCATGTTCCCACTTATAAGTGGGAACACAAAGAAGGAAACAACAGACACTGGAGCCTACTTGATGGTAGAGGGTGGGAGGAGGGAGAGGAGCAGAAAAGATAACTATTGGGTACTGGGCTTAATTCCTGGGTAATGAATAATCGGTACAATAAACCCCCATGACATAAGCTTACCTATGTAACAAACCTTCACATGTACCCCCAAATCTAAAATAAAAGTTAAAAAAAAACCTGTAATGTGCAAACCCTTTATTAGTGGGATTAATAATGTTTGAGCAATCATCATCACTGCAGAAGTAGCTGTAAAGAGCGCTTTCCACTTGCTCTGTGCTGGGCACTGTACTATATGCTTTACTAGCTTTTTAATTATTAAAGACTCCTTCAGTGTTGGATATTATTACCCTTGTTTTCTTCATGAGGAGAATGGGGCTCACAGAGCCTTTATAACTTACTCAAGGCTGCTCAGCTAGACTGGAAATGGAAGTATACGTACATATACATTTCATTCCATTTCCAATTATTCTTATTTGAGAACATTAACTTCCATGTGATACTAATTTGTATGTGACATAAGTACCTCATGGTTCAAGAATGTCCAGGATTTATTCTTTTATTCTGTGCCAGGATGTATTTGCATGTGTATCGGTGCCAATATTAGGTTATCAACTCTTAAAGGATAGAGTTGGCTCTTTAAACCTCTTTACAAAGTGCCTGGCTTTGTGTCCCCAGAGCCTGACACTTACAAAGCACTCAATTATTTATCCAACAAGTAAATGAATGAGTGAGCAAGCATCACATGTAAATTAGGACCTTTCCTTTGGGCTCATAAAACTACTTTTAGTGTATTAATAAGGTTGTGCTTTACATGCTCATTATACACAAATTCAAAAGTATCAGAGAAAATGATCAAAAATAATGTTGAATTTTATATCGTAAAAGTTTTTGTAATGCTGATGAGACACCTCATTTTGTTTCTCTTGGGGCCAGCAGGGGAACCTGTGGCTCATGTCTTACTCTCTGGATTGAACACTGGAGATTTCAAAGTTCCTTTGGGAACAATTATAAAGGGACTCGTTGGGGAAGGGGCTGACAGTGCTTTCTCTACCTATTCTCAAGATTTTTGCAATAGCTGTTCTCTGGGGGTTAGACACATTTTAAGCTACCATAGCCCCCTCTATGATTATGTTCACGTTCCACTTCCTATGGGCTTTCTTAACGTAAAATGGGAAGAGGAGAGAACGCATAACTAAAAAGTGTATTCTTAAAAGAACCCTTGGATTTTCTTTTGCAGGTGCCCATGAGGTGGTCCCGACTGGTACATCACAGCATTGTTTCTGGCTGCAAGTATGATGGTTAATTTTATGTCTCAACTTGACTAAGCCATGGAGTGCCTAGGTATTTGGTTGAATATTCTTCCCAGTGAGTCTGTGAGGGTGTTTTTGGATGAGATTGACATTTGATTGCTAGACTGAGTAAAGCAGATTGCTTCCCTAATGTAAGTGGGCCTCATCCAATCAGTTGAAGGACTAAACACTCCAAAATGGCTGACCCACCCATGAGTCAGTGGAGACTCCTCTGCCCCACTGTTGGAGCTTGGAACACTGGTCTTTTCCTGCCTTTGGACTCCGACTAAGACCTCAACTCTTCTTGGGTCTGAGCCTACCAACTTCCAGACTAGAACTTATAACATTGGCTATTTTGGTTCTCAGGCCTTTGGACTTGGACTTAACTTATACCATTGGTTCTCTTGGATCTCCACTTTGCTGAATGCAGATGTTGGAACATCTCAGCCTCTGTAATCATGTAAGTACATTCCTTATAATAAATTTCTTTGTATATATCTGTATCTGTATTTATCACCATCTCTATCTCTTTTGGTTCTGCTTTTCTGGAGAATTCCAACTTGTAACAAAATCCTAACTTGTAACAACAAAAAAAAAATCAAGTAAACTTAAATGAATAAGATGGCTATTTGTCACATGAGAAGTAACCCAGGACTAGGCAGGACAGTGCTGGACATGGCAGTACAGTGATAGCATCAAGGACTCCGACTACCTCTATCTTCCTTCCATAACTTTTTGGGTGGCTTTGTTCTCATGCTCTCAGGATGGTTGTTGTACATCCAGGAGTTGTGTTCACATTCCAGGCAGGAAGGAGATGGAAGGTCAAAAGGCCAAAGGAGCTTGCAGGGAGCCTCACTTGAGGGTGTTACTTACATATGTCATTGGCCAGGTTCATGCCACATGGACACTTCTAGCTTCTGAGGGTCTGGGAGCTAAAGCATTAGCTCAGCACATTACTACCACAAATAAATTTGAGATTCTTTTGGAAGAGTGGAGGATGGATGTTGGTAGGGCAATGCTCTCCATGGATTGTTAGATAACCATGTCTAAAAAAATGTTAGTACTTCACTGGTTTGGGAGGTTATATAAAATCAAAATAGGTGTGAATTAAATATTATTTATAAGTTTCTCTAGCACAGTGCATCAAAAATTATTTCATGGAATGAGGCAAGAATATTTACATTTCTGGAACTTCTATGATATGCCACACACATAGCCACTGCTTTACGGGCGTTGTCACTTTTGATTCTCACAGCCCTATGAGGTCATTTCTATTGTCCTCATTTCACAAATAGGGAAAATGAGTCAAGGAGAGAGTTCACTTAAGTTATCTAAATTTGCACAGCAAGGAAGTAGAAGAATAAAGTTAGAACTCAGGCCCATCTTGACCTTACAAAGTCCTTATAAAACTTTTTTCTTACAAGAAAATCCCAAATATGTATTTCATACATGATAACATATTTTTTAAAAACTCTGATGCTTAGCACAGTAAGCTCCCAGGAAATGTCTGCTGATTGTATCTGCTTTTCTCATTGTAGCCACTGAATTTGGTGCTCCTTTTACAGGTATCTCTTTAAGTCCCAATCCAGAACAGGCAGCTCACACCTGAAGTCAGAAAATAATGTCAGTAATATGAGAACATCTTCAGTTTTAAGGATATTCAACAAATATTTGTTGCACTCTTATGTTGAGTCAGGCACAGTGCTAGGACTTAAAGGTACAATGCCACTCAACTCAGGAAGTTCATGAAGCTGAACGTATTTTCTATGGGAAAGACACAGGCAAGACTCTAGTAGACAAATAAAGATGACAATTAAAGAGAATGATGAGTGTGCCAAGGAAATGAGGAGCACAGTGGTATAATGACCTGAGAGGGAGGCTGCTTTAGAGAGGATAGTCAGGAAAGGCCTTCTGAGGAGATGCCATTAAAATGAGGACTGAAACATAAGGAAAAGCCAACCATAGCAAGATCCAGAAGAGCATTCCTGGCTGTGAAAACAAAAACAAAAACTGTGCAAAGGTCCTCAAGCATTTACAGGCTTAGAATACTTGAGCAACAGGCCATAGATCTGGACAGTGAGGAAGAGGGAGAGTTGTTGGGAGACAGCGTACCCAAAGGCAGGAACCAGATATATCCTTCTAGGACATGGTAAGGGCTATGCACTTAATTTGGGGCAGTTTTAAGCTAGAACTTGATTTATGTTTATAAAAGTTCAGACTTGGAATCTAGACAATTAATCTTCAAGGGAGCATGATGTATTGCAGAAAACAGTCTGTGCATCTTTCTTTATTCGTAATTTTTCTATTAAACAATGAATGCAACATATTCCAATGGATGCAGCATATTCCAATGGAAGGGTAATGTTATCAGTAAAGGAAAATACACCCATTAAGAAAATTCAAGGGCTGGGCGCGGTGGCTCAAGCCTGTAATCCCAGCACTTTGGGAGGCTGAGATGGGAGGATCACGAGGTCAGGAGATCGAGACCATCCTGGCTAACACGGTGAAACCCCGTCTCTACTAAAAAATACAAAAATCTAGCCGGGCGAGGTGGTGGGCGCCTGTAGTCCCAGCTACTCGGGAAGCTGAGGCAGGAGAATGGCGTAAACCCGGGAGGCGGAGCTTGCAGTGAGCTGAGATCTGGCCACTGCACTCCAGCCCGGGCGACAGAGCGAGACTCCGTCTCAAAAAAAAAAAAAAAAAAAAAAAAAAAAGAAAAAGAAAATTCAAGAAAACACAAATGTCAAGGAGACAGCTAACTCTCAAAAATTGTGTATTTTGATCCTGTCTTTCTTTCCCTGCAAACCCTTAAAAACATATTTTAAAAATTATTTCACCCATGTTTGGAAACCCCAAATTGACTACTGAAGTCTTTCCACTTGAGGTTAAAGTTTTACTGTTGCTTTTAGTTTATTTCAAGACTCTTAAATGTGAGTGTTTACAAACTTTCCAAGAAAAGATGCTTCAGTCTTCTGCTTGTTTGTTACACGTTCTTTGTTCTCCATTGCTTCTTGCTAATACATCTTCCATCTGAAGTCACTTTTCTTTTGCCTGAAGTTTATCTTTTAGAATTAGATTTTTGTAGGCAGTCTTAGTTTTTGTCTAAAAATGTCTTCACTTTTGCTCTTGAATGATTTAGTGGAGGTGGATATAGGATTCTTGGTTGGCTGTTGTTTGTCTTCAGTAAATTGACAATACAATTCCACCATTTATTGTCTTCTGTTAAGAAGTCAGCTGTCAGTCTAACTGCTGTGTTTTTTCCCTCCAAAAAAAATCTTTTTGCTTTTAAACTTTTCTTAACTTTAGATTCCTGCTATTTTACTCCGATATATTTAGGTTAAGATTTTTGTTTAATGCCCTGTTTGGAAATCATTTAGCTTCTTGTATCTGTGGACTGACATCTTTCACCACTTCTAGAAAATTCTCTCTTCATTAATGCTTCAAATATTGTCTCCTTCCTTCTCTCTCTCTCTCTCTGTCTCTCACTCTCTCTTTCTTTCTTGTCTCTCTCTGTCACACAGGCTGGAGTGCAGTGACATGATCACAACTTACTGCAGCCTCCACCTCCCCTGGGCTCAGATGATCCTCCCACCTTAGCCTCCCAAGCAGCTGGGACTACAAGCATGCACCATCATGCCTGGCTAATTTTTGTATTTCTTTATAGAGACAAGGTTTCATCATGTTGCCCAGGCTGGTCTCAAACTCCTGAGCTCAAGCAATCTGCCTGCTTCAGCCTCCCAAAGTGCTAGGATTATGGGTGTGAGCCGCCACCACATTTTCTTTTATATCACTTAAAAAAAGGTTTTAAAAAATGTGTATTAGGTTTTCTCTTCCCTTCTCTTCTTACTTCCCCTCCTTATATTCTTGTTCCTGAGCCTTTTTTTTCTTTTCAGTGATGTGCTCTGTGTGCTGCATTCTGGATAAATGTCTTCTATTCTCTCTTTCAGTTTACTTAGGTCTTTTTCATCTGATCTGCGGCCCAATACAATACATTAAGTTTTAAATTTTGGTTATTGTACGTTTTATTTGTGGAAGTTCAATCATGTTCTTCTTCAAATCTGCTATGACATTTTGTTTAGTTTCCTATACCCTGCATTTATTTCTAAGTTTATCTTTTATTTCTTTAAACATAGAACATAATTTTTAATAATTTATGTCTAATAATTGCAATATCTGAAATACTTTAGGTGTTCATTTTTTCTGCTGGTTTTCACCCATGGTGTATTATTTCCGTAAGTACTGTGTTGTCTTTGTGAAATGTTTATTTCCCTTAAACAGCTCTATATGGGGTGTTTCCCAATGACTGAAGAACTATTTTAAATTAAAATCATAGTTTATACTGTTTGGATCACTTAGGTGCTTCAAAATTGGTGATGTAAATCCTTGAGAGAAAGTGCCAATGCTTTGCCTCCTCTCAGGGACGATTTGTCTATGTTTTCTCTTTCTTTCCTTCCTTCCTCTTTATTTATCTTCTCCAGCCCTTCTTAGTCCAAGGTATGTCTCCCTGCAAACTCCCTGGATGGAAGGAGATAAGTGGATATACTGATTTATCCGTTCCCCAATACTGTATACCTTTGAGAGCTCAGTGCATTATATATGGGGGTAATTTACTAGACACACTACATTGAATGGGCCTCATCCTTTAATTGTTGCTTCCTCAATACCACAAGGCCGTTGAAAGGACAACTTAGTTCTTTCCAGATTGGCAAATGGCTTCAGACCTAAAGCAGCTCCGAAGTTTTCCATTTACATCTTTTATTTTGGTACTTAGTATTTCCTTTTTCATTTTGCCAGCTCTTTGATGCTGTTAAAAGGACTAAAAATGTTTACTACGTCAGTTTTAGTTGTTTTTAGTGGAAGAGTTAGTGCAAATATCCTGATCTGTCATTGTTGACTCATCAACTTTTAAAAGCTTAAACACTTTAATAACTTTTTCCTGTTAAAATAACTTTTTCTGACTAGAAAGTAAGAAAAAAGCTAAGACATTAGGGAGTTCTTCCATCCTTTATGTGATTTATAGATCAGTCTTTTTTTTTTTTTTTTTTTTTAACTTGGAGATGATTTTTTACTTCTTGGGACCTGTACCATTTTCCAGTGGTGCCATCCATTTCAGAACACTAACAGGAGATAAGGTGAGCATATGGGAAGCATGGCAGAGAGATCTGGGCTACATTCTCATCTACACCGGATGTGGAATTGCATATATAGCCCCATTTATTTTTGTAAATTTTGCCAAATTGCCTAATTTAACATGTTATCAGAAAGAAAGTGGTCAGAAATATCCATGAAGAGGTACATTGGGAGGGGAAGTGTGAGCCACCCACTTCCTTAATAGGAATGCAATGCCAGATTGCACAGATTTTGTAGGTCTTAAAACTAACTTCCTTCATGCAGGCTTTTCATTATCCTGGAGCTGTATTTTCTTCATGCTCCAGGCAGTGCACCTAGGACCTCAGTTTTGTGGTTATGGGAATGTTACATAAGCTGTGTTATCTTCTGTTTAGTGAGTTTTTTTAAGATTATGATTTCTTCCTTCACTCTCTACTATAAATGTCTTTTTTCCTTCCCTTTTAAATTATCTGTGGTTCTACTTCGATGTTTTATGCTCACTACTCATCTCACATATATTCGATTTGCCTTTTTTTTCCTAAATGGAAATAGTTTTGCTTTTATTTTCTCGTTATTTGAATGATGTATTTCTGTGAAAAGGACATCCTCTCTAACAGCCCTTTCCAGAGATAATTACTATGAGCCTTTATTAAGAGTTTTGGTGGATACCATTCCAAACTCCACTTCCTCTTTTCTATATAGCTGTGTAAATTTATGATACACATGTGCACACACACAGATGCATATAGTCATGCACTGCATAAAGCTGTTTCAGTCAATGATGAACCACATGTATGAGAGTGATCCCACAAGATTATAATGGAGCTGAAAAATTCGCGACATCTAGTGAAGTTGTAGCTGTCTTAATGTCACAGCACAATGAATTACTGATGTGTTTGTGGTGATGCTGGTATAAACAAACCTACTGTGCTGCCAGTAGTATAAAAGACTGCCACATACAATTATTTACAGTACATAAATAACTATGTTACTAGTTTATGGATTTACTATACTTTTTATCATTACTTTAGAGCATACTTCTACTTAGTTAAAAAAAAAGGTTAACTGTAAAACAGCCTCAAGTGGGTCCTTCAGGCAGTATTTAGAAAAAGGCATTGTCATCACAGGAGTCAACAGCTCCATGCATCTGATTGCCCCCGAAGACCTTCCAGTGGGACAAGATGTGGAGGTGGAAGAGAATGATATTGATGATCCTGACCCTGTGTAGGCCTAGGCTAATGTGTGTGTGTATGTCTTTGTTTTTTACAACAACAACAAAAAAGGATAGAAAGTAAAAAGAATAAAAAAGTTTTATGAATAGAAAAAAGTTTATAGAATAAGGATATAAAGAAAGAAAATATTTTTGTACAATTGTACAAAAAGTTTGTGTTTTAAGCTAAGTGTTATTACAAAAGAGTCAAACAGTTAAAAAATGTTTATAAAGTTAAAAAGTTATTGTAAGCTAAGGTTAATTTATTAAAGAAAGAATTTTTTTATACATTTAATGTAGCCTAAGTGTATAGTGCTATTGAAGCCTACGGTAGTGTATAGTCATGTCCTAGGCCTTCACATTTCCTCACGGCTCACTCACTGACTCAACCAGAACAACTTCCAGTCCTGCAAGCTCCATTCATGCTAAGTGCCCTATATAGGTGGACCATTTCAAATCTTCTATACAGTATGTATTGTACCTTTTAGATATACATAATGCATCATTGTGTTACTTATTGTGTTACATTTGCCTACAGTATGCAATACCGTAACATGCTGTAGAGATTAATAGCCTAGGAGCCACAGACTATACAATTCAGCCTAGGTGTATAGCAGGCTTGCCTATCTGGGTTTGCGTAAGTGCAATCTGACATTCACACAAGGACGAAATTGCCTAACTATGCATTTCTTAGAATGAATCCCCATTGTTAAGTAATGCATGACTGTAAGTGTAATATATGTATCTATACATACATAATATATATAGCACATCATATATAAATACATATATGAAGTATGTGCATGTATATGTGCATACATACATATATGTTCATAAAAATGTGTCAAACTATGTAGATGTGAGAAAAAACAAACTGTTCTTTACTAAAAAAATGCACAGTCACATCTGTCTTTTTAAGGGGTGGCAACATTTGTTTCTGGATTTGTTTAGCTATTTGTTTAGCAAAATATCTTTATCAGTAAAATGATGGTCTCTGTACAATTCTTAAGGTAGAAAATGGGAACAAAGATAACTGAATTTTGGCCAGGTGCAGTGACTCATACCTGTAATCCCAGCACTTTGGGAGGCTGAGGTGGGTGGATCACCTGAGGTTGGGAGTTTGAGACCAACTTTACCAACATGGCAAAACCCCGTCTCTACTTAAAAAATATAATAATAATAATAATAATAATAATAATAATAATAATAATAATAAATTAGCTGGTTGTGGTGGCAGACGCCTGTAATCCTGGCTACCCAGGAGGCTGAGGCAGGAGAATCACTTGAACCTGGGAGGCAGAGGTTGCAGTGAGCCCAGATCGTGCCACTGCACTCCAGCCTGGGTGACACAGCGAGATCCTGTCTCAAAACCAAACCAAACCAAAACGAAACAGAAAAACCCAATAGGACAACAACTAAAAAACCATAGACAGCCAAAATTCAATCTTCAGCCAATCTCTATGCAGTGCTGCGCATACCCTTCCCCTCCTCTGCCCTCTGCCCGGTCACTCTTTTCTAAGCCATCTGTAGAGGAATGCATATACTGTCCTTTGTCTGGGTTGTGTTGTGGAGTGAAGGCATTGGGGTGGTATCCACTGTGGCCTGACACTCTCCAGAAAAGCACAAGCAGGAGGATGATTCAGAGCAGCGACGGAGAATTCAGAATGGGTAGAAATGGGAGCATGAGTTGGTGAGAAGATATGGAGTCACACCCAGACTCCTGGCAAATCAAATCCCATGCGCTTAACCACAAGTGTTCTGAGCATGGTGACTCCATCCTTCTCACTCCGTGCATTGCCTTTAGCTGTAGTCCAGGACCAATATTGTTTCCCAATTGGCATTGCATGCCACACCATGTAGGGATTTCTCATCTCCACTTACTACTGCAGCCTCATGCCACACCTGTTCCACAATTCTCCAACACAGCTTTGACGAGTTACCAACAAATGCCATCTCTTCCTTTCCACATCATATATAAGGTAAGACACTTTTAAAATCGTTCTTACTTGCTCAAATGGCAATATTTGAGGAGAAGATTTGGTTGATTGCAGCTCTCAGATATAAGAAATAGAACTTTTAAAAGTCAGCGAAAGTGCCTGGTATACATTAAGCCCTAAAAAATACTAACTGTCCTTTTTTACTCTGTATTCATCTAACATATAAGTACTTAGGGCAGGGGTAATGCATGGGGTTGAAGACACAGAGAGACTATTTGAAAAAAAAAAATGGAGCAATAAAAGCCCAGATTCCCTGTCCATTCTGCTTCACCAGTAGACTCTGCTCTCTGTGCACCTTGACAAGAGACTAGCTGTTTCTTTAATTTTTTTATTTTAGAAACAGGGTCTTATTCTATTGCTCAGGCTAGAATACAGTGGCATATTGACTTCCTAGGCTAAAGAAATTCTCCCACCTAAGCCTCTTGAGAAGATGGGACTACAGGTGTGCACCACCATACCCTGCTAATTTTGTTTTTATTTTTAATTTTAGAGATGGAGTCTCACTATGTTTCCCAGGCTGGTTTTGAACTCCTGGCCTCAAGTGATCCTCCTTCCTTGACCTCTTAAAGGGCCAGGATTACAGGTGTGAGCCACTCAGACTGGCTGAGACCAGGTGTTCCTTTTCTGGAGAAACTTAATATAAGAATTAGCTTATTGTATCAGCACCCTGAAGTTAAACTCTCCCATTCATACAGAGCTTCTAATGTGATTTTTTAGTATTGCACTTTTCAGTAAGGACATCAAACGATCCACACGTTTGAGGGAAGCCTTCAACTTGAAAGATGGAGACATTTCTATCTTCCTGGAAGAAACAGAAACAAAGCAAGAACCCAAGAAAACTTTGAAAAGAAAAACATAACAGCAGTAGCAGCAGCAATAACAACCAGTAATTAATTTCCTCAGAGATATTACAAGATATTGCATCTGTGACATGAGAACAAGAGGCTATAAAAAAGGAAGAAATCTGAGAAAAAGAAAGGACTTTTGGAAATTAAAAAGCTGAAATGAAATGGAAACTAAAGCTGAAAGGTAAAGTTCCATAGATGGGCATAACAAAAAGAAATGGACAAGACAGCAAGGATAGGAAAATTAAATGATAATTCCAGGAGGTTCGGGATGCAAGTTACAGAAATTTCAGGGAGCAAAACTAAAGGAAAGAGAGGAAAGGAAAACATCAATTAATCAAGAAAAATGTCTGAAAGTGAAGAAGGTGAGTTCCAGAATGAAAGGAACTCATGAACACTCTAGTGTCTTTCATATGGTCCCAAATGCCAGGGGGACTTTGACCCCAGCCAGTGTCCAGGCTCTTGACACCATCACCAGAAGGAATTCAAGGATGAGTAAAAAAATATTAGAAGTACAGACATTTATTACAAAGTGAAAAATACACACTCAAGCTGTGTTCATGCCACTGCACTCCAGCCTGGGCAACAGAGCAAGACCTTGTATCAAACAAAACAAAACAAAAACGGGGAGTGTGGGCGTACTCAAGAGGGAATCATACAAGAGGGTATGAGATTTCACCTTTATAAACTTTTTTTTAACCAAAGGGTGGAATATTTACGAGGATTCCTGGAAAAATGATGGAGATTTCTCAGAACTGTGATGCCACCCATTTTTACACCAAATATGGGTATTCCTGGAACTGTCATGGTGCTGGTGGGTATATGTTTAGTATGTTAATGAGCATATAGTGAGGTCCTAGGTGAAACCTAGGACAAATCCAGTGCCATGTTGGGTCCAGTTGGTCTTAGCCAGCTTGGTCCACATCTGTATTTTAAGGTCTTAGCCCCTAGCTTCTGCAGCTCTTTCAACAGTTTCCTTTTGCTAGTTATGTGAAACTGCACCTGGAATTTTCTATTCTTCTGTGAACATACTTTATTATTCCTGTCTCGGGTTGAATAGTGTCCCCCCAAAATTTATGTTGACCTGTAACTTCAGAATGTGATTGCGATATTGTGAAATATATATTTGGTCTTCAACCCCCTTTCCTGGCATAAAACTCCTAAAATTCTTAGAATTACCAAAATGATGTCTTTTTATATGCTACTGATTGACTGGTGGCTGGCTACCCCAGGGTAGCTTCAGGATAGGACAGGTCACAAGAAACATCAAGGCAGGATTACAGGGCTGGGACTTTCAGCTCCACCCCTTACCTTCAGGGAGGGGAGAGGAGCATAAGGGTAAGTTAATTACCAATGGCCACTGGTTTTATTAATCATGCATATATAATGAAGCCTCCATAAAAACCCAAAAGGACAGGGTTTGAAGAGCTTCCAGATAGCTGGACACATGGAGGTTCCTGGACAATGGCTCACCAAGGGAGGGCATGGAAGGTCCATACCCCTTCCCATACCTCACCTTATGCATCTCTTCATCTGTATCCTTCGTAATATCCTTTCTAATAAACCAATAAACGTAAGTGTTTCCCTGCATTCTGTGAATCACTCTAGCAAGTTAATCAAACCCAAAGAAGGAGTCATGGGAACCCCAACTTGGAGCAACTGGTGAAAAGTTCTGGAAGCCTAGACTTGCCACTGGGGTCTGGGGGAGGAGAGAGGCAGTCTTGAGGGACAATCCTCAACCTATGGGATCTGACTCTATCTCCAGGTAGAGGGTGTCAGAATTAAATTAGGGGACACTCAGGTGGTGCCTGCTGCTTGGTGAGTGAGGAAAAACTCTCACCCATTTGGTCACAGAGGTATTCTGTGTTGGTGGTGGTTGGTGGTGTGAGAGAAGAGGATAAGTCAGTTTGAGTTTTTCCACACCTTGATCTTATTTGGAAATATGATCTTTCCAAATAAGTAGCAGATGTAATCAGTTATGCTAAAATGAAGTCACACTGGGTTGGAGTGTGGCCCATATCCAGTGACTGGTGTCCTTATAAGAAGGCCATACAGAGAAATAGAGGAGACACATGGAAGAAGGCCTCATACAAATAGAAACTGAAGTGATAATGCGACTTGAAGCCAAGGAATGGCAAGGATTGCTAGCAACCATCAACCCTTAGAGAGAGACATGGAACAGATATTCCCTCAGAGCCTCCAGAAGGAGCCAGGGCTGTTGACACCTTGATTTTTGACATCCAGCTTCCAGAACTTTAATAGAAATACATTTCTGTTGCTTTAAGCCACTCAGTTGGTGGTTCTTTGTAACAGCAGCCCTAGGAAATGAATACAAGCATCCAGTGTGATGGATGAGATCAGACCTGCATGAAAGCACATCATCATGACGTTTCAGAACCCCGAAATTGAAGAGCCAGTTCTGCATGCTTTAAGAGAGAAAAAAAATCATGTACAGAGTATTGGGAGTCATGTATAGGGGATCAGGAGTCATTTCTCGTCAGCAGCAATCCAGAAAACTGGAAGCAATGGAGCAACATAATTTTGAGCGAGAAGAATCTTCAAGCTAAAATTCTGCTCAGCCTATCAACTCAGAATAGACAAATAGTGTTGTCATACTTGTGAGGATTCAAAATATTTGCTTTTAGGGCAGGCTTCCTTAGGAAGATTCTGGAGGGTGTGGTTTAATAATGCTGTCAACAAAGACAACAAAAGCAAACATGGAATTCAGAAACAGACACTCCAAGACAGGAGAATTGCAAAGGACAGGACCCAGAATGTGACCTGGACAGCAGGCATGGAAAGGCAGCAAACATGGAATTCAGAAACAGACACTCCAAGACAGGAGAATTGCAAAAGACAGGACCCAGAATGTGACCTGGACAGCAGGCATGGAAAGGCAGATCCAGAATAGAGCAAAGTGGATGTGAAGTTCTGGAAGAGAGGTCTTTGGGAAAGAAAATAATGGGACTAATGTGTCTGAGTAAATGGAAAACATTATTCATAGGTGTGAAGGCAGAGGTGTTGGAACATTTGGAAAATATTAGCAATTTGGGCTTAGAAAATCAAACAAATTAAACAAACAACTAAAAAAGACAATTCTGAGACAATGATTGCCTCCAGGAAAAATGAAGGATTGCTCAAGGAAGAAGTTATGGTCACAGTATACAGATTGACTCAAAAGTAATATAAAATGTGTAGATAATGTGTAAAATTGCTAAGTTAAGAAACACTAGTATTTGGATTTGTTAATGGGTACAGAAGTACAGGTAGACAGGAGAAATAAGTTCTAGTGTTCCATAGCCCTGGAGGGTGACTATGATAAACAATAACTCATTGCATATTTTCAAATAGCTAGAAGAGTGGACTTTGAATGTTCTCAACACAAAGAAATTATCAATGTTTGACCTGTTGGATACGCTGATTACTCTGATTTGATCACTGTACATTGCACACATGTATTGAAATATCACACTGTACTCCATAGAAAAAAAGAGTTGGCTGGTCATGGTGGCTCTCACCTGTAATCCCAGCACTTTAGGATGCCGAGTTGGGTGGATTGTTTGAGCCCAGGAATTCGAGACCAACCTGGGCAACATAGTGAAACTCGTCTCTACAAACAATACAAAAATTAGGTGGGTGTGGTGGTGCATGCCTGAAGTCCCAGCTAGTTGGGGGGCTGAGGTGGGAGGATCACTTGAACCCAGGAGGTTGAGGCTGTAATGGGTCATGATAGCACTCAAGCCTGGGCAACACCACAGTGAGACTGTGAGACCATCTCAAAAAAAAAAAAAAAAAAATCGACATAAGTGTAATTTAACTTCATAGAGCAATTTAAAATTTCCCATTTAGTGTTAGGAAAATGTTGAAGTGTTTCATTTAATCAGTTATCCAAATAGAAACAATAAAATTTTCATTATACCAGAAAAAAAAGCAAAAAGGCATGGTTTTTAAAAAATAAATATGAAAGTAAATATTAAGGGAAAAAGGATTGAGGGCTTGTTGCCTATGGAGAATTGTACTGAAGTATCCAGAGAGTTTGGGTAGAGGAATGCTATTTTTCATTATAAGTCATTAAGTATACTATTTAGTATTTGAAACGATGGACTACATTAGTTTGATAAACATTAATTAATCTAAGAAACAGTCTCTCTCTGTCTCTCTCTCTCTCTCTCTCTCTCTCTCTATATATATATATATATATATAAAATTTGAGATGGAGTCTCAGTCTGTCACCCAGGCTGGAGTGCAAGGGCACCATCTCTGTTCACTGTAGTCTCTGCCTCCAGGTTCAAGCAATTCTCCTGCTGCAGCCTTCCAAGTAGCTGAGATTACAGGCGCCCTCCACCACACCTGGCTAATTTTGTGTTTTTAGTAGAGATGGGATTTCACCACGTCGGCCAGGCTGGTCGCTTGTCCAGGCTGGTCTTGAACTCCTGATCTTGTGATCCGCCCATCTTGGCCTCCCAAATTGTATTTTTTTTTTTTTTTTTTGAGATGGAGTCTTGCTCTGTTGCCCGGGCTGGAGTACAGTGGCCGTATCTCAGCTCACTGCAAGCTCCGCCTCCCAGGTTTATGCCATTCTCCCGCCTCAGCCTCCAGAGTAGCTGGGACTACAGGCGCCCGCCACCTCGCCCGCTAGTTTTTTGTATTTTTTTAGTAGAGACGGGGTTTCACCGTGTTAGCCAGGATGGTCTCGATCTCCTGACCTCTTGATCCACCCGTCTTGGCCTCCCAAAGTGCTGGGATTACAGGCTTGAGCCACCGCGCCCGGCCCAATGTATGTTTTTAATACAGCATTTGATACAGCAGATTTTAATATACAATTTAAAAACTTTATTTGGTGTTCAGCTGAGAAGTTTTTCGACACTCAAGTAAGATAATTTGTTTTGGAATCACTGAGAGATATGATAGCACAATGATATAAAATCAAGTAGACTTTATTTTGAGTGATTTAAAAGATTTCCCGTGATAATTTTTAAGATAGGCAATTTTTGCCTTACTTACCAATTAAGAAACTAACCCTGTGTGAGATAGGATTTTATACCAGCAGAGACTGGGGTTGCAAGATTTAGCAAAAACAGACAAGCAAGCCAGTTACCAGTTAGATTCAAGTTTTAGACAAACAATACCTTTCTTTAGTATAAGTATGCTCCATATACTGACTGGGACCTTATTATACTAAGACCTTATTACACTGGGACTTTATTATACTGAATATTATCCATTGTTTACCTGAAACTCAAATTTAATAGGATGTCTTGTGTCTTATGTGACAACCCTAATAGAGATTCAATAAGCAATCACTGAACTTTTTTCTTGATAACCCATTAAGATCTGTTATCCAAGAATTGTCCAAATCTGCTTGCAATCTACCTCTATTTTCAGACTGTATCCAATTCTGGTGTTAATGAGTTTCATAAGGTAACCAACCACCCACAACTTTAGAAGAGTGGTTCCATTGATGCCGCTTCATTATAAATTTGTCTGACACTAGACAATGGCCAAAATAATGACTTGAATGCAAAGCTTAAGGACAAAGCCAGGAAAATGTCATGGTAAACAAATATGGTAGCATTTTTTTTCCCCCTCTGGTGGGTAAGGAAAGGACAGGGTGTATGAAATGGAATGCCGTATCTGAATAAATTGGCATGTACTTGGTAGACGGTTGTAACCTTGTCTAAAGGTGGTCAAACATAAAGTTGCTCTTATATTCTCTTTGAACTCGGGCTCAATATCATAATAGTCTGGGCTGTCACCGGTCAAGCTTTTATCCCATGTCAGTACAATTTTTGTTAGAATTGTTCCCTGGGATCTCTTTCACCTTTAATAGAATTGCAGAGTAATTCATTCTTCTTCATTGGCAATTAGATGGTTAGGGTTGGTATGCCTAGTTTTCAAATCCTTTCCAGAATTCAACTCTTCAAACAGCCTGGAGAAATCAAAGAAACCAGAAAGTGGTCAACTGCCTGCTTCTGTTTTTCAATTATTTCCAGCATTGGTAAAGATTTTATCTCTAATGGCCTTATGAGTATTAAATCTCTAACTTTATAATGTGTTGTTTTCTAGTTATCAAAGAACTGTCTGAGAACTGTCTGAGACTAAATGTGTCCTGCTGTAATTATTCCCCCAGCTTGTGCTGGTCTTCCCTCCTCCTGCCCCTCATTTCTAAAAGTCACAGTCATTTTCTCCTCCTAATTCCCATGTCTTTGATTTTCCATATCTATCCAAAAATGTCAATATGCTTCCCTGTCTCAAGAATGTTGGCTTCTGAAAGTCTTGTAACTTCAATTGTGTAATTCCTTTATTTTTTTCAACCTATGTCTATTTCAGTTACTTTAGTCCCCTCCTAAAAGTTCACCCCAAACTATGAAACCCCAAATGGCCTGTGTTAGTAATACTTTTTTTTTCTTAGAGACAGAGTCTTACTCTGTCGCCCAGACTGGAGTGTAGTGGTGTGATCATAGCTCAATATAGCCTCCACCTCCGGGGCTCAAGCAATCTTCCTGCCTCATCCTCCCAAGTAGCTGGGATTACAGGCATATGCCACTCTGCCTGGTGAGATTCTGAATTGAAAATAATAAGCCACTGGTGGAAAGAGTCATACAAGTCCAAATTGGAATCCTGGCTCTATAATTTCCTGTGTATTTATTCTGATTACCCATTTTCCTGAGCTGTAAAATAGTGACAACAGTACCTGCCGCAGAGTTTGGGCTTAAATAAGGTGAGAGTAAAGGGTGCGTTGTAGTATCTCTCACATACAGGTCACACAATAAAATGTAGCTATTTAGGAAGCACTTCCACACAAAATACCATGGTTTTTGGTCAATCCCATGCCCACCACCCAAACCCATAGTGTTGGCAGGAAATATCTCAACCCCACATAGATGAATTGCTTCATGCCTAAGGGCTTATACCTGAAAACGTGGGGCTTAGGATTCCAGGATTCAGATGTTCTCTGCTTTTCTAACACACCATAGCACCTCATGACTTCATTGGTAGGAAGCATCTACTTTTCCTGAATTAACTTAAAAAGCTCTCTGTCTTGCACTTTTGTTAGATTTTTAAATGTTTTTCATTGTAGAATGTATCTCTAGAGTCTCTCTGGCCCAACAAGGAATGAGAAATAGTAACTCAAAAAAATTAAATTTGAAAAGTAATGAAAAAAGGGATTCATTCTATGCTAAATGCTAAGGTGCATGATATCTGTGATTTTGAAATGTGAGAACATTTGGTGCTACCTCCCCAGACTAAGAAGTGGTCTCCTGAATTATGATGGTGAGTGAAACAAGATCAGAAGTATGTAGGGACAGTGACAGTATGCTTTAGTTGAATTGTCAAGTGGTTTTATTGGTTGATGCCCATGAAGAGCCTTCAGCAAGAAGCCAGATTTCACTTATCTATCTGCCTCTGAGAAATGATGTAAATAAGGTTAGAGTCTTCCGATGGGTGAATGGGCATTTGCCCCATGGCTCACCTGCAAGTTTTGTCTCTCTGATGTAGAAGCTTTTCAATTATGGTAATTCTTTTCAGTTATTGTGAAAGTATTTCACTTTAGATGAATGTGGCCTGGCAGGAGTGGAATAAACCATCATAATTTATGGGTGCTTTTCTGAAAAAAAATTTTTTTCCCCAGAAAAAACCATTGGGGCAGCAATGTGCTAAAGCCTGAGGAGTGAATTGTGATTGGCTTAAACAATACCCTTACCACTTACCCTTGTGCTAGGATAACCATTGACAAAGCTCTAGCTTATCAAGTAAAGGAAAGTCTGCTGAAGCATCTTGGAAAAAAGTAGGGCTTGTTGGTATCACCCTCATCCCTTCCTTTACTGTGGATGTGTCACCTTTTCCGGGAGCCTTTCTCTGCTCTACTTAAAACAGATCCTCCTCCCCTGCTATCACAAAACTACTTACAACATCTTCTCCTTAGCCCTTAGCTCCAACTAAGGTCCCTGAGAGCAATATTGTTTTACTCTGTTTTGTTTAATGCCATAGCCTTAATACCAGAGCAGTTCAGGCTAGAGGCAATATTTGGAGAATGAATGAATGGTTTTTTTGTTATACAACCTGCACTTAACAGCCTGGCTCCATCTCCCACCTGTCTCACATGCAAAATAATACATAAAAATATCTACTGGCATGTCAGGCTTTTGTTTTTGAATCTGAATAACCCTTTGCAATAGGAGAATACTAATTTTAAGCCACATGGCTGTCAGTACTTGCTCCTCCTCTTATATCTTTTTAGTCTAGACATTAATAAAATGGAAAGAATTTTAGGTGAGATGTCTATCAAAACAAGTGGATCTGAATTCTAACTCCAACTGTACCTCTAGTTCATTTGTGACTGTAAAGAACACAGTCTCTTTCATCTAATTTGTGTCATCTGTTAAATTTGCATTTTCTCAAACATGTTGTCTCAGTCTTGAGTTATGTAATAGTAAAAACAAACTCTTTTCCTAGTTTTCTAAAAACGGTGCCTATTTCATCTGCATTTATACTGTAAAATTTGCTTAATAAATTCCTGATGATGATCTTAGGGAAAAATAAAGTCCAGAAGGGTTGTAATTGCTTGGTCTTGTCCTCAGGGCTAAGAGTTGAAGGATCCTTAGACTAAATACTTGGAAGATTACAAAGCTAGTTTTCAAGGCCTCACATAGACCACCACGATATAATTTGTCAAAGAATCACGGCCAGGGGCATCTACCCAAGGCTTTGATCTAGAACAATTGCTAATCTAATAAGGCTTTTATATTAAGGGTATTATTTGACCCAACAAACTCTTCTCCATGGAAGGAAGTAGAAAAGAGGGTGATGTGATAATAGAGTTCAATTCATATGAGCAGCTTTGGAAAGAGTTATTTAAAACATTATACTTCTTGGCTGCTCAATACTGGCTATTCTTTGTCATCTATTCTCTGTTCTAAGGAGTTTTGCTAATATTTGGATCATTCTGTGTTTTTGTTAATGTTTAGCTCATCTGTTTTAAGTAGTTTACACCCTTCCTGTGTCTGAAAGTGGCTTTTGTTAAAATTTTGGGTTAGTGACCATCTGGTGTCTTCCTTTATTTCTCTTGCAATCTCTCTCCCCATGTCTTTCTCTGTCCCTTTTTCTCTATATATCTTAGGATATTTCAATTGAAAGTAAGAAAATTCTAGTTTAAGCTGCTTTTGAAAATAAGGAGAATTTACTGGCTGGCATACATGAAAAGTCTAGAGATAGAGCTTCAGATGTGGTTTGATATAGAAGTTTATAGTATCACCTGATAACCAGATCCTTTTATCTAAGATTCACTTGCTTCTACCCTCTTCTTCATCCTAAGATTATTTTCCTTGTGGTTGCAAAAATGGCCAAGTTCCCACTTCAGTAAACTGTACATCCTTGGGGAGAATATGCACCTGTTTTTCTGGATACCAAACCAAAACATGAGGATCTAAAATAGTCTAGGCCACATGCCTGGAAGAGGCTACTGGGTTGACCTCTCATATCTTCTATCCCCTTCTTTTCTAGTAATAGAATTTTATCCAGGCACAGAAATGCCTGAAAAAAGAAGACTATATTTTCCATCTTCCCTTGCTGCTAGCATGGCCATGTGCCTAAGTTTTAGCCAATAAGATAAAAGTGAAAGGTATTGTGTGCAATTCTGGTGTTTTGCCCCTAAACTAAAGAAGAGGAAACATGGGAGTTTTCCTAGTTGTAAGCAATCCTGAGACCACACAGATGAGAGCAGCACTTTAAGAATGGGAGAGCAACATGATAGAAGGTGCTCGGGCCCCTGGTGACTCCACAGAGCATAGCCATTGTACCAACTTGAGTTTTATGTGACAGAGAAATAAGCTTTGATCTTGTTTAAGCCATTGGTAACTTTGGCTCTCTGTCCCATTCATAGCCAAACCAACATTCTTTCTTAAATACCTACCTACTCCTGAATTGTGACAAAGTGGATGGAATGTGTGGCTTGGGGTGGGTGGGCTCAGCTTTCCAGAGTCATGTGGGTCTCTAAATGAAAATGGAAGCCTGTTGAGAAAGAAGTGGGAGGAAGCATGGGAGATGACCATCAACTGTCTACTCATTTATTTTCCTTTCTCTATCCCTGTTATTCTGGTTTTAATACCCATGACCATCTTTGCCTGCAACCCACAGATTATTGTTGGCTTAAGTAGCTCAGACAGACAAGCAAACAACACAAAAACCAGGAGGTTGCCCCAATATCTTCAAAAATGGCAATACTCAAATGATAATTTGAAGACTGCTGCTTCTTTAGCAGAACAAGGGAAGATTGAGATGCATGCTTTACCTTGATTTTAGGTTTTTATGAGTAGGAGCTATGTCTTCTTCACAAAGGATATACTCAGTACATGTTTGTCACTTGAATGTGCTTAAAATAGAGACAAGGAATAGATTGTAAAAATATGGAAATAACTTACTAAAAGAGAATAAATTTCCCCAATGGCACAAAAGTACAAGTTTAGGATACATAGTTATATTTAGCACATTTATGGAGAGAAAACAGAAATAGGGATAGAAAAATCTTATAGTAGCTATCCCCCAAGTTTGCCTGCTTATATTTACTTTCATGGTTTTTGCTTGTTCATCTGAAATTCAGGGATGGGGTATTTAGCATGCTGGTGGCTTGTTTTAAATACATATTCCAGGCAGGAGTGGAGGGAATAGAGCTGAAAGGCAGTTTGCTTTTCTGCCTGTTCACATCCTGAAGAGATCCATCTCACAGATTGAAGTAAATTGCCACCGAATAGTATTGCTTACCCTCAAACCTTCCCTTGTGCAGAAAAATAAGGCATTTGAGCCTTCAAAGGGCATTGCCTGTATGCTTCTTGAACAGAGTTAAACATCTGTATGAGAAATCCATGAATGTCAGTGGAGGAAGTCTCAAAATGTACTCTGTCAAGAGGGATGAAGCAAAAGTAGTAGTATAGAAAAACCACCAGCCGATAATGAGGAAATTGCCCTGAAGATGCTAGTGTTTATATTTGCACAAGGGCTCTAGCTATATGCATTGTTTCAACTAAATATTTTATAATATGTCACCTTGGGCTGTTTTACACATCAGTCAAAGCTGGGAGCTTTTTCTCAGTGTCTCTCTTTCTATTGTTGTGTGAACAATGTGCTTCAAACACTTGTCTAAACAAGGTTTATTGCTGCAGCAGGCAGCAGCAATGACTGCTGGGATGTTATACTAGAAAAGGGGGAAAGAATTTAGCAGCTGAGTGGTATCACTGCATAGACAGTCCAGGCTTGGATTAACCTCATGCCCATTGACTTTGGATGCTGTTGGAGGTATTTTCCTGAGTTGTTAATCTATGAGTAATAATCTATAGGTGCCACACACTTTTAATGACTTGCTGGGATAATATGGTGAAAATGGTAGCTTCGTTTGGAAGCCACATGTATACAGCCCTCAGCTCTGTGGTTTTTACAGATTATAGAGAACAACTTCTAGTCTTAGTTAGCTGCCTGCTGAGAGCAAAGTTCATTTTAAGTGTTTCCAGAAAATCCACAGAGCTTTTATTTGTTGCAGTGAGTTTGTGCCAAGCATACAACAAGACCACTTATACTATTAACTCCTCTGCTCTGAGCCTGCATGGAGAATCACAGTGGGACCTTTTGGCTCTGAGTTACATGGAGAAGATTGGTTATCTCCTTGGTCTGACCATGATTTGGGCGACCAGGGATGGTTTTTAATAGACAGCCTAACATTCTATGAGGGAGTGGGATGAATGGAGGAAGAGCTAGGTCACAGACTTCATCTGTCTGTGAAGCTCAAGAAATTTTAAAGAACTGTGATCACAAGCCACAACTCATGATCTATAATGGGAGTGAAATTAATACTTGAGTGGCCCTTATGTCTGGGCAAAGAAAACTCTTGCCTTTGATGTAGAGAATTGGTACCTGGAGTGAGTCCCTGCCTGCTGAGTTATACCTGGTCCCAAGTGAGTTTGTACTGCAGGAAAGCAGTTCTTTGATATTGATGGGAGACAAGGCTCTGTCTACTCTGAAGGCCATGGTGAAGGAGGGGGGCTACAGTTAACTCTCTTCCAGGGACTTGGTTTTCTACAGCTGGGATTTCTGAATTCTTTTTATCTCTAGGATCACCTGGAGAGCTTTAAAATACTGATTCTTGGGCTTCCCAGCAAACTTACTGAGTGGGAGGCTCTAGGTCTGGGCCTTGAGATAAAGTCTTTGAAAAAGTTTCCAGGGGGATTTCTAGGTTTGGACAGACCTGAGGAAGTTTGGGGACTTTGAGTTAGGTGTACAGGGTCAATCTCTGCTTTGCTACTTCTCAGCTGTGTGAGCCTAAACTAGTAACCTAACTTCTTTATACTTCAGTGATGGCATCTGTACATGGGGGTTATACCAGAACATCCTCACTGCACGAAGACTGAGGACGAATGTAGGAAAGAGCTCAGCATAATATCTGGCACTCAATCCATTCTCTGTAGAAGGTAACTATTATTTGGCTATTAAGTCGATATTAGTCCTTAAGAGCCTAATCTATCCATACCTTCCCTACCCATCAAAGTCCAGAACAAGAATAACAATGGCAATAGCTAAGAGTCCTTGTTTACTGTGTAGCAGTAAACACGAAGTTCTTTCCAACTATTTTCTCTTCATCAAAACTGTTCACTGAAGTAGGCAGTATATTGCTGTTGTTTAAAAGTGGTGTGTGGCTGAGGCTCAGAAAAGTGAAGTAGTATCTCTGGAGTCCTGTCTCTTACAGCTCTTGAGTGGCAGTGTTGGCCTTCAGACACTGGTCTATTGGACTGACCAGAAAGACCTTGTCCCCAACAAGGTTACATTCCATCACTACCCTGGGTCTCTTCTCTAGACGAAGCATTTCTAGGCCTTTTTAAAACCCAGGTTTCCTCTATGTTTTTTACTTTCTTATGTGTTTCTGCACCAGCCAAATAGATGTCATTTTTTTGGTTTGTGTTATGGAATCTTTTTTCAAATCTCACATGTCTCTGTTCTCTCTGCTAAGAGTCACTGTCCTTGAACATGATTTGTCTGTTTCACAACTACACTCTTGGATAAATGCATTACTCCTATTGTTCATTGCTGTGAGCCTGTTCAGGACAATGATAGTGCTCTATGGTTCTTCAGCCTCCCACAGGAGGCACTGGGGCCCTGCCCCATGCTGGGGACACAAGAGAAAATGGGCAGATGCTCATGGAGTTCTTCCTTGAGAGCAAACTTACCATGTTTGGGGTCACTAAGGATTTTCTGTCAGAGAAGTCTTTATTTAGAGTGTAGATGGTGTTCCTTGCTCTGGAAGACTTAAATTTTCTCATTCTCAACTACATCCGAGGTCTATATTGGGAACCTTAAAAAGGAGGATTCACAAATGAAACTTACCTACCTGGTTTGGCTTGCCTCTCACTTCCCTTGGTCTGTCCTAAAGCTGACTCTCTACTGCTCTCTAACATCAACATTCTCTTTTTAACCTCAGACATTTCATAATTTTCTTTTGTGTCCGGGGATGGTCAGAGGGGCCTTCTTTGCAGTCTCATAGCACTCTATATTCTCCTTCTCATTCATCATAATCATTTCAAGCATATCATCTGTATGTTTGCCTGACTAATGTCTCCCTGCAGCCCAGTCTCTATGTCTGTTTTGTACATCACAGCATCCTGGTACCTACCAGAGGGCCTGGTGTGTGATAGGTGCTCAGTGAATATTGGCTGAATGAGTGAATGAATTTGTCATTCTTCTATTTGTGGAGAACAAGCATGGACAGAAATACAACTCAAATTGGCTCAATTATGAAAAAGGAATTATTGACTCACACTACTGAAAATTCAGGTGTAGACTCAGGAATGGATGCACTAATGAATGTGTCCTAATGCTCAAGTAGGGAGGTTCAAAATCTGCTTTTCTCCATCTCTCAGCTCTGCCTCTCTTTGTTATCTTCATTCTGATGCAGTCTATTTCCATATGGTGAATAGATTGCCACTAGCTAAGACAGCATCCTCAGACTTTGGTCATCTGAATGTAAAAAAGCGACTGTTTTTCAAACTTCCATCAGGAATCCCAGCCTTAAATATCACCGGCCCAACTTGGACAATATGCCCATTTCCTGAATGAATCATTTTTACCAGCAGGAAGGATGATGACAGTTGTCTGATATTGCTCATGCCCATGCCACGATTAAGAGAGGGTGTGGTCAGACCCACCAGGACCATGTGGTCTGAGAGTAGAGGAGGTGTGTTTCCCTCCTGCCAGACTCAGATGCTGTTTCTGGAAGAAAGACCAAAGGGAGCTGGATAGGCAAAACTAATACATCTCCACTGTGGTGCCAAAATGCCTCCATGTCGGATAAATATCCCTGAAGCCAAGAAGTGGACCTGCCATTAGCAAGAAGAGCTGATAGGCTGGTGCAATCCAGGCCTCACTAGATCACCGGGTGAGGCCCACAGTGACAAACTCCAAATTAGAGGCAAAAATGACCTGTGCAGGTTTAGTCTTCACTTCTTTCCTATTAAGAATCCTGCTATAGTTATGAGCTGTGGCTTCTTATGGTGGAGTGAAGTGGACTGAACTGGCAGAGCATTGTGATAGATGTTGCAGTGCAAAGCAGCGCTTAACCAACACAAGCCTTTGTGGAAGCTTATTTCTTTAATGAGCACTGGAAATGTCTTATTCTCTGACTCCAGCACATCTCACAACGCTAGGAAGGTGTTATGGGGTTTCATGTGTGGGGTTTCTACTAGCTAGTATGGGGTTTCTACTAGCTTCTGTTTTCACTACTTTAACTAATGGACCCCAAGAAGGATCCACGTAATGGCAGGTGGCTCAGCTCTCTGCTTCTAGACTTTAATTTCCTGTAA
Organism: Piliocolobus tephrosceles; assembly: GCF_002776525.5. Lineage (NCBI taxonomy): Eukaryota > Metazoa > Chordata > Mammalia > Primates > Cercopithecidae > Piliocolobus > Piliocolobus tephrosceles. Next base: position 71,083,508 of record NC_045435.1, read on the forward strand.
AATTATCTTGGAGAATAGATTTATGTATAACCTAGAATAGCAAGCACTTGACTTTGATTGGCTCAATAATCATTCATCTTCCTAAAGCTTAGTGCTAACAGCTTTTTTTTTTTCTTGTAGAGAATTATTCCTTCTCCATGGGGTGTGGGCTTCTGTCTTATTATAGAAGCTGGGACATGGAGATGGGAAAGAGAGAACCAATTCTGCCTCTACCTACTCCTGAAAGGCCAGGAGCTGGATCTCTGACTTGAGCTCAGCCAGTCAGGCACTTTCTTCTGAGACATTAAATCTTGAACTTGAGATAAAAACATAAAGAAAATGTTTGGAGGAACTTTCATGACAATTGGGGGTAATGGCAGTAACAAGTGTTGTTAGCTGCAATATTCTGATCAAACTATTTCTGAAAGGAGACAGTTGCTGTGCTTCCTGCTCCCACAAAATTGGCCCCCAGAATCCCAACTCCTAAACCCCTCCTTCCAGCCATCTGTTGATATGCAGCCCTTTATATTTATAATCTTCCAATAAACCCTTCCCTCTAAAGGTGGTTACAATTGGTTTCTCTTGGGAAATCCAAAGTGATGCACTTAGGTTTTTTTTTTTTTTTTGAGATGGAATTTTACTCTTGTCGTCCAGGCAGGAGTGCAATGGCACGATCTTGGCTCACTGCAACTCCGCCTCCCACGTTCAAGCGATTCTACTGTTTCAGCCTCCCGAGTAGCTGGGATTACAGGTATGCGCCACCACACCTGGTTAATTTTGTATTTTTAGTAGAAACGGGGTTTCTTCATGTTGGTCAGGCTGGTCTCGAACTCCCGACCTCAGGTGATCTGCCCGCCTCGGCCTCCCAAAGTGCTGGGATTACAGGCGTGAGTCACCGTGCCCAGCCGTACTTAGTTAAAAAAAAATTGCTTAACTGTATTTTGTAGACAAACTTCTACCTTAAGAAAAAGTCACTGCGTTGGGAAACAGAAGAACTGAATTTAAACCATAATTCGGTAGGTCTTTAGCAATACAATTTCCAGTACATTATTTAATGTCCATCTCAGTTTCTTCACCTATAAAATGAGAGTTGGAAAATTTTCGGCTTGTGGGGCTGTTATGAGTGGCAGTGAGACAGTGTGGCAGAGCCATGAGAAACATAAATGCCATATCAATTATAAATGTGCAATGCAATTATATGGGTCATCCATAAGTGGATGGATTTGATTTAATTCTTTAGTGTTGCAATTGTACTCTACCTCTACCCACTACATGCTAATTACTGACATTGGGATTCATGAATTCGTTCTAGAGAAATATTAAATACCCACTATGTACAAGATATCAGCTTTTAGTTAGAATTTTTATGAAATATCGATCATTTGCTGTCTGTCTGTCATCTTCTTCCAATTCTATGGAACACATTACTCAGATCTCTATGCCTACAGGAGGAAACGCTGACTACTTCGCAGGTGTCTTGACTCCTTTGCCAACAGTCATTTTTTCCTGCAGAGAAAACACTGATGAAATAAACAAAGGCAACCAGGAGGCAGCCTTTCTTTCTTACAGTATCCTTCCTTTCCCCAGGAAAAAACTTTCAAGACTTAAGTGGCTTTCTTGGTGCCATATTCCCCTCGGGCAGCTTCTGAAGGTGTGCTTGTTGCCCAGGGGAGAAGGCCGTGATTAGCAAGCATTATGACTCTGTTGTGAGTAAGGATTGGTAGAGCCAGCGAGGGGCAGATGATAATTTCAAACATCGACTGCTTCTGACACTGCTTTTTGGAAACAAAAGAAAAACCATGTAACAATGTCATAAACACATTGGCAAATAAAAAAAAAAAACAAAAACCCAGCCTCTTAAGCACAATACCAGAAGAACTATTCTTAACTAATGAAGTTTTTGTTTTTTTTTTTTTAAACTTTATTGCTTAGTTAACAGTCGACAAAAAGTGAGAAAAAAAAAAAAGGCGAGGTCTTCAATTCAATTAATGAGTACAATGCACATGCCCTAAAATCAAATGTCTTTGATACACATTGAAAGCTACATTATGTGAGCAAGCATGCAGAATTTCAGAAGAAGGTTGTGGTTAACAATGATGGCTGGGAAAAGCTCAGCCAGTAGGATTTATTTGGAATGTGCTAAGCATCTCTTACTCCTGTGAGAGCCTAAGTGGTCTCTTCATTCCTAGTCAAAAGTAGAGATAATTTAGCTGGGAGATTTATTTGTCTGCTTTAATAGAGCTATGAAATTACACTATCTTCGAATGTTAATATCTAGCTAATTCCCCTGAATGTTGGGTGATATCTGGGGTAAAGAACCATGTTTAATGTCGACTATTTATAATTCTAAAGAGAACACAGAAGAGAAAGTTTCCTTGCTGCATAATTATTCGAGGTGATTCAATGTTTCTGGAGTGCCAGCTCTACCATGGGCATGCAGGAATGAGCACAAAAGCCCCCATCAAGAGGGGCCATTAGCTTTTGTTCCATGAAGCTGATTGTTTTCGGTAAGGTGGACAAGCTTATGCTAGGACTACTTTTGGTTTACCTTCTAAAAAGCAAGCCCTTGCAAAATCTGATGTGTTAAATATTGCTTCACAGAATGTGAGAACTGAAAGGGACATTGGAGACCATCAAATTCAGCCTCCCCGTTTTCCCAGAAACTGTAAGCTAGACAACCTGGATACTAAGAATCATGACAAATGTCATACTGGAATCCAAGACTTTGAGAATTTCAAAATGCTGCCCCCTGCTATATTGTCTTTTCATTCTTTTAAAACAGACCCATTTGAAGATGCAGCACAGTTTAAATGAGTGACTGCAGTGGCTATTTCAATCTACCAGGGGAGGTCTTTGCATTTATTTTATTATGGATTATCTTGTGTCTTAAAATAGATTGCTTTCTAAAGTAACATGGAGTGGAGAAAGGGAGGAGGAGCAAATGCTATTTTCTATAAAACATCTCCTGTGGAAGCAAACAGAATAGAAGCCTGGAAAGTGTGAGAGACACTTTCACCGCTTCCTGAAAGAGGCTCTGTGGGCTTGATGACCTTGATGTTCATGCTATAGTTGTTATGGCAACAGGAAAGTGGAATTATGGTTGCTAAGGGACACTGAACTGAAGAAATCTCCATCACTTGCTGGTCACTCCACTCTGCAACTCAGAAATCCACCCAGAGCAGGGATGAGTCAGCAATACAAATTTTAAAGATTGAGCTAAAATCAAGCTTTATTTAGTAGTATTTGTTCTTGAAGAAAGTCCCAAGGTTTTGAAAAAGTGTGGCAATTGTTTTTAAAGTCTTAAATGACTTAAATGTGATAATCTTCCAAACAGAAGGAATGCTCCCAGGCACCATAGCACCATTTCATTTACAAACAGATGATTTTTGGAACAGGAAATATATTCACAGTGTAAATCTTTGCCTCCAGAAAGGTCAACATAATTAGTGAAGAGAAAGCTCAGGCTATACCTGAAAATGATTAATGAGTCACTAAGTGGAATGTTTCGCAGTACTATCCTGGGAGGACAGTCAGTGACATCAACGTCCATTTTCCTGAGTGATAATCCTCACCCTTCCACACATTTGTCAAATTGCGCTGTGCACACGGGATATTTTGTTGACCAAATTGTGCAGGGGAAAACATGGATATCCATTACATATGGTAGAATCAAATGCCTCTGTGTTTCCATGCCCAGGATGGAGACCACATATGTAAGTCACATGTTATCTCTCCATCTGGCACACAGAAAATGCTCAATATATATTTGTTAACTGTTGGGTGGATTACAGAAAAGGGCAGGCTACTGTATACATGCAGCCTGTGGATGAGCATATTTGAACATCACCTGTGAGCTGAGTTATGCCAAAAATGGTTCCTATCCTTTAACTCTTCCTCCTTCACTTTGTTCTTCCTGCCTTTTCCTTCCTCCAATATTTGCTATTTGTGTCTTATCTACCAGGTACTCTGACAGGTGTTGGGGGATACAGAAATAAATATGGGTGTGCCCTTAGTCTTGGAGGAGCATGTTCACAGTGGAATCATGGACTTGTGAACAATGATGACATGGTGCCCTAACTGTTAACACGGAGATATGAAAGGTGCACAGGGACTAGAGAAGTGCTAAAGCTGTCTGGGGTATGGGTTTAGCTTGCAGAGGGGCTGCTTCATGCAGCGTACTTAGCCACAAGTGTGCATGCACACAAACACCATTTTCTCTCATGGGTGTATAGGAGAACGTGTAGGTCTGTTGAGTGACTTCTGACAGGTTCTTTGAGAAGCAGACACCAAGATAGAGGTAGAAATGTGAGAATTACTGGGGATAATGCCTATGAATGGTAAAGAAGAAGGAGGCAGGAACAGGCAGGAAAAGGCTTCAGACCTTGAAGTAGGTCTGTCATCTATGAAAGGTAAAGGGAAAGGAAGGAGGAAGAGCCATAGACTGCAGAACAGCCCACAGGGAGCAGTGGCACGAAGATCGGCTATAGAGGCATCTAATGTTAGTGAACCCTTGACTGGAATGTTCCCAGGAACTGGGTGATCTTTGCTGAAATCTGGTGCAGATTCTGAAGCACCCACAGCTTAATAGCACTCCTTGAGTCCACATCTCTCTCTCTTTCTCTCTCTCTTATTATGGTCAAAAACATATAACACAAAATGTACCATCTTAACTATTTGCAAGTTTGCACACAATAGGGTTAACTATATGCATATTGCTGTCTAACAGATCAGATCTCTAGAACTTTTTCATCTTGTAAAACTGGAACTCTACATCCATTGAACACAACTGCTCCTTTTCTACTCTCTCTAGTCCCTGGCAACCACCATTGCACTTTCTGTTTCTGAGTTTATAATTTTAGATACCTCATATGGGTGGAATCATGTAGTGTTTGTCTTTCTGTGACCGGTCTATTTCTCTTAGCATAACATCCTCAAATTTCCTTCATGTAGTAATGTATGACAGGAGTTTCTTCTCTTTAAGGTAAAATGATATTCTATTGTTTGTGTATACCACATTTTCTTTATCCATTTATCTGTTGATGGGCCTTTACATTGCTTCCATCTCTTGGCTGTTTGTGCCATGTTTACTGCACAGTGAACATGAATATGTGAGTATCTCTTTGAGATGCTGGCATCTCTCTTGAAGGGACATCTCAGTAGTGTAGCCCTATGGCTACAGTGCTGCTAGAGTCCACATTTCTTTTTTGGATGGATTGTCATAATGTATAAGTGAAGATGCCCATCATTGAGCTGTTTAAGAGAAGCCAGATGATTGAGACAAAACATTCATTTTCACATCTAAGGGTATTCTTGGGTGTATACCTTTGGGCTGCCCTGTTTCTGAGAAATTGTCACGCTCCTCACACAAAGAAATATGACCTTGTAGACTTGATTCCATTACCTAATTATACCTCTCCCTGACGCCAACAGATTGGATGATGATAGACAGCTGAATAAGGTGAGTCCATCTATTGGCTGGTGTCAACCAATCAGATGTCCTCACCTGGGAATTTGGAACTGGGATGCAGGGATGGTAGTTAGCTAATTGGAGGCATTAGAATTGGAAAGCAGTGGAAGGCATCCAGGCAGCCACGTTTTAATCATGTTTTTGAAGAGGCAGAGAAAGCTGAGTTTGAGGAAATGTGCATACGTAGAGAGAGAGAAAAGTGAGAGACCAGGAGACGATGTGGCAGCCAAGAAGGGAAGAAAGCAAGATGGAGAAAATAGCTTCCTCAGTCTGAGTTAGCCTTTGGTTTTCAGTTTCTCCAGAGCCTTGAGATTACATAAAATATTCCTGATTCTTTAAAATGAATCTCCTCTTATTTAAGGCAGCCTGAGTGGGTTTCCATTTCTGGAAACCAAGTGACTTTGAATCTTTGCCAAAATGAAATTAGGATTTATCTCATCTTTTTTGACGTGCAATCTAAAGTTTTCACCACAAGTCTGAGAGAAAGGTAAAGTGGCTATGAAATGATAATGGCCCATTTGTGGGATGGAGGAAAGGATTTGGGTTCTAGACTCATATAATCTGAATTTTAGCTACTGCTGTGCTACTTTTTGTGTGACTTCGGAGAATCACTTATTCTGTGGGCTGACATTACCACATCCTTAAAATAAAAGCTGCTTCCTATCTTAGTCCATTTTCTGCTGCTATAACAGAATATCTGTGACTGGGAAAGTTATAAAGAAGAGAAATTTGTTTCGTTCGTGGTTCCAGAGGTAAAGTCCAGGAGCATCTGGTGAGGGCCATCATGCTGCATCCTCCCATGGTGGAAGGCTGAAGCGCAAGAGAGTATGCTTGAGAGAGCAAGAAGGTACCAAACTCACTTTTATAACAATCCACTCTTACGAGAACTAATCTACACCCAAGATAACAACATTAATCCATTCGTGAGAGCAGAGCCCTCAAGACCTACTCATCTCTAATTAGGCCCCACCTCATAATACTGTTGCATTGGGGATTAAGTTTCTAACACAGGAACTTTGAGAAACATGTTCAAACCATATCCCTCCAGGTTTGTAAAATACTGTGTTTCAGTAACACTTACAGTGCAAAATGTATTAAGGAACTTTGACAGTCTGTAACAATAGCCAGCATACAAATGGGGGCCATTTTTTGGCTACATGGTTGGGTGAAAGGCAAACGGGTTAGCTGGTGCTTTGTAAAAGGTGACGTGATAGAAATATATATTTAGGCTTGCGTATAGTAAATATTAAACATTTTTAGCAGCTGCTTTCAAGCCCATTTCTCATCTCTTTACATACCTTTTCTTCCTAACATGATCATGAACATCATTTCCCTTAATAGTTAATTAATAAATATTCATTAAAATATTTATTACTTGGTATGCCTAGCACTGTGAAAGTGAAAATGATGGAAAAATGATCCCCTATTAAGTGACCTCTGTGTGGCAGATCATGTAAGTTTTTCCAAATGTCTTATTTCATGTAATTTTCACAATGATTTTGCAAAGTAGGTGTTTGTTCTTTTACAGATGAGGGACCTAAGACTCAGAAAGGTTAAGCGACTTGCAAGATCACCCAGCTGGGAAATACTAATACCAGGACTGGACCCTGGATTTCTAACTTCTACTATTCTGTACTCTGTGGTAGGAGTAAAGATGCAGCCCTGGCCCTCAAGAAGCATGTGTCTAGCCTAGGGCAGAGTCAGGTGGGTTGGTAGATGGGAGTGCTAGGCAGAAACAGAACACAACCACCCAAGGAATATCAGGAGAACAAAACCTGACTCTGAATCCAGTTAGTGTATTCAAAGGAGAGCATGGAGGAGGAGGTCTAAGGGAACCTGGTCAAGTTATCTAACCTCTCTAAGACAGGGATCCCCATAGGTAAAATAGGAAAAACAATATTTGTTCTTCTTTCTTCATGGTCATTTTGTGAGATCAAATCACTTAAGTGTGTTACAGCACTTTGAACTATCCAAGTGCTTTCTAAATGTGAAGGAATGGTTTTATAAATAAGGATAGGTAGGATTTTGTACTGCCAGAGAGAGGGAAAAAGAGAAGGAATTCTACAAAGGGAGAAGAGCATAAGGACAGACAGAGAGAAATAGAATGACTTCAGACATCTCTCTCTTTCTTAATCTCTGAATCTCTTGATCTCCATATCTATCTAATTTCTATTTCCATTATGATTGCTATTTCTATCATCTCTAGAGAAACAGATAATAGAGAGAAATAAATAAATCTAAATATAAGAAAGAGTGAGCCAGGGAGAATGGGGGAAGGGAATGGATGAATGGGGGTAAGGAAACTGACTTGACTCCATAGAAAATTTCTAAATGAAACTCTAAATTGTCAACTATTTGTTAATGGCAGCATCTTACTTGATACAGAAAAGTATTTGAGCATGCAATGGACATATGCCATTTTACTTGATTGCCCAGTATCTATGCCCTGTCTTATTTATGCAAAAAATCCGATTATGTGTAGTTCTTTTTGGAAAACTGAAGGAGGCTCTCAAAACAGATCCTGAGACAGATGTTTGCCTGCACATGGTTTGCTGGGGAGTACTCTTAGGAACAACACGGGTAGGGGAATGAGGAAAGCTGGATGGGGCAGAGGGTGAAGTTGAACTGTAATGTAGTTTGCATAAAGACCTCAGTCGACTCCACAAGGAGCTCTGAGACTAAGATGGCTCTTCGGAGATGTCCCAAATTGAGGCACAGTTTGCAGGCTTTTGTATTCCTTTATCAACTGTCAGAGGCATTAGAACCAGAGTGACTCCATCTTGAGTGAGGGCTAGGAAAAAATGAGGCTGGGGCTTGCTGGGCTACATTCCCAGAAAGTTAGGTATTCCTCGCCTCTAGATGTTTATGACTAAGGGAACAGATTGATAACATTTACTAAACAGACCCAGACTCAGGAATGTCCTGATATCCCAATATCTTGAGAACAGAAGCATTCCTAATTTTGCTTTAAAGATAATAATATCAATTCTTGCAAAATATAGTAATTAAGAAAATAAATTCTTTATCACAAACCCTTGTAGCAGAGCACTTATCCCCATGACTTCTTGTTGTTGTTATCATGTATATAAACAGCGTTGTACCTAGACTGGGCACGTTCTTCCTGTTACTATTGGGAACACCCTATTCTGTCTATGGAGCAGCTATTCTTTCATCACTGTGATTTCTTAATAAATTTGCTTTCGTTTTGTACTGTGGACTAGCCCTGAATTCTTTCTTGCATGAGATCCAAGAACCTTATCTTGAGGTCTGGATCAGGACCCCCTTCCAGTAACATACCCAGGCATTGAAGGCAGGCTGCCCCCAGTAGAGAGTGTACACTTGGGTGAGGCAGCTCCTCCCGGTGGAGGACAATTCCTGGGGAGGGATTTATCTGCGAGCCATCAGCAGGCAATATCCCCAGCAGCTGGAGGAATTAAGAGCCTGGGTCTTGAGAAATCTGTCAGTGCACCACAGCATCCCCGCCAAGGGTCAGCTTCCCCTTCTCCATGTTGCCTGCCTTCTGGGTCAAGTGCACATGAGCTAGGTTTGGCCCATCGGATTCTCTTACCAACGACTTTATCTTGAGCAGTTGAGCAGATGACACAAAGATGAAGGATCCAGTAACATTCACTTATGTTAGCAGTGGATGTTAGTGAATGAATTCACTTAGGCAGCAGTAGTAGGCACGGTTATCTTTTGAGTTTTGTGGAAGTAGTAGCTGGCCAAATTATTCCTGAAACACAGCTTTTGCCAGTGTCCTGTGGTTCCTTAATATTTTCTAATCCATGGTCTTAAATCTCTGGTTGATGCTGTGAGTCTTTTCTTTCTTTCTAGTAAACTCCATTTTATCTTTAGACATTGAAGCTTGGTTTTGGTATCTTAAAACTAAGGAACTCTGATAAAGGGAATAAATGACAAAAGAGAAAAGGAAAGAATGTTAGATTCTGGAATAATGCTTATTATCTATACTAGTATGAGTATAAAGAAGGTATCATACCTTTTAATAGAATATGACGGTGGTAATATTAATTTGATTATTATTTTCCTTCAAGAGTTTCATTTCTTTAACCCCAGAGAAGGATATATGTATATATCCTATATATATGTATATATATTTTCATTCTTCATTCCAAGAAGTGGAACAGGAGGGTGAGGAGTAGGAAGGTAGTTCAAGTATTAATGAAAACATGTTTAGGGTGTTAAAATCTTTGACTAATGGCTTAATAAATCATGGATTAATAGTGAGATTTCCAGCGGGAAAATCAAAGTTCTGTGTGTGTGTGTGTGTGTGTGTGCATATATACAGAATCTTACCTCTTTTGACAAACTGTTTGGCATAGAGATACTCTCCATTATATATACTTCTTTTGTATCATATTCTCAAGTGTGTTTGTAAAAATGAATGAGTTTGCAGAAAACAGATCTCACTAAATAGGTTAATTAGTTGAGAAAAATGAGAAGCCACTACTGGGCATTTTAAAATCACTTACAGGGTCAAGGTGAGCGAAGTTGGATTAAGAAATACAAAAATTCACTAAGACTATGGTGGAAATCCTGTTAAGGCCCCTTTGGATAATGCAGAGTTCAAGGCTGAAGAGTGTGTGTGCAGAACATAAGGTGAGATGAAGATGCCAGTAGGGTGTGCAGCAGATACCCAGAGGCAACAGCCTCCAGAAATCACTCGAAGAAGTGGAACAGGAAGGTAAGGAGTAGGAAGGTAGTTTATTAATGACAGCATGTTTAGGGTGTTGAAATCTTTGATTAGTGGCTTAATAAATCATGGATTAATGGTGAGATTTCCAGTGGGAAAATCAAAGTTCTCAACCAATTTACTTACATGTAGATACAGTGCTCCCTGGGTTAGGTCATTAAAACTTCGTTAGAATGTACTTAGTAAAGCAAGTGGTACTAAATATGAGGCTAAATTGCCTCGCCTTGTTGACCGGATTGAAAGCAAATCAGCTCAAGTGGGTTCCTGCCATCCCTTTTGGAGTGTGCCTGCTGACAGAGGAAATGGATCCCAGCGGGAGCAGATTTCCGAGTATTTAATCTCCCATTGCTACTATAGCAGCATCGACAGGTTTGAGATGGCTGGGTAAAAACTGGGATTTCTGTTTGTTGGTCTCTTTGAAACAAGAGAATAAGGAGGAAACCGTAGAAGAAGGTATTAAGCTTTCTCTTTTGGGGAGGTGGTGTTGTAAGATGTTGGGTTTTGGAGGAGGAAACACACGTTCTTTGGGATGGGTGGTCAGAGAAAGGCTCATTGACGAAGTCATATCTGGGTTGTGACCAGTAAGATCAGAAGGAAGCAGCCATAGAAGGAAGCTAAGAGTGAGGCTGGGAGAAGTAAGGAAGGACGTTCCAGGAAGAAGGAACAGAGCATTGCAAATACTCTGGGGGAGGAAAGAGCTTGGAATCCTTGAGTAAGTGAAGGGTGCCCAGTGTGGTTGGAATTAGTGAGAGGGTGAGGATTATGGTGGGGAGGAGGATATTTGGTACCAAGACCCAGGTAGAGAGGCAGGAAGTGAGCCATTATTTTGGCCAGCTGGATCATTATATTATACAAAGCTGGGATTTTGTTTGAGGTGCAACAGGAAGCCATGGAGGAGTTTTAAGGCAAGGAGTGACATGAACAAATTTCTATTTATAAGACGCCACTGTGGCTTCTACAAGAATAATATATTGGAGGAAAACAAAAATGAAATCAGGCAAATTACTAAAGAGGCAATTATTAAAGTGTAGGGGAGATGTGGTAAGCGCTTGATCTAGGGAGGTGGCCAATGGTGGTCAATAGAAGCGGATGGATTAAGGGTATAATTAGGAGGCAGAAAAAGAGGATTTAGTGATGAATTGGCTGGTGGCGAGGGATAACTAGAATGAGATAAATCTAGGATTGTTTGGACGAACGGAGGCAAGATGATGCACTTCCGGGTTCTTCATCCCCACCCCCAACTCTTCCCGCGGGCGCGAAAATGCAGCCAGCGCCGGGGAAGGCGTAGACCAACTGGGCATGCGCCAGGTGACCTCAATCTGAAGAGACCAAGATTTACCTGGTGGCACCTGCGGAACGCCCCTGACACGCCCATGCCCCACCTATTGCCCTCCCACTCCTAGAAAAGCCGCTCTCCGCCATTGAGCCACACGGACTTCCCAGCTTCCGAGTCCTGTCGGGATGTCGGAACTCCGTCGGAGAGCTTGGGGGAGGGGAACTCTGCCGGCCTTCTTTGCCAGAGGTCGACAGACTTCTTCTCCACACCTTAGGTTGCTAAAATAAACTAGCAGTTTTGCGCCTGACCTTTGCCTACTTGCTGGTTCTTTTGTGCTCGCTCTGGTGGTCTTAGAAAAACAAGACAGGATAACACCCAAATTTCTGTCTTGAGCTACTACTGGTATGTAGCAGTCATTTTCTGGCATGCCGTCTAGCCATTGGCCCCGTTTTAAAATTCTGCAATTTTATTCCCTTCACCTCTTGCTAAGTCAAGGTCTCAGGCACTGCTCTTCTTGTCACCCTCATGCCTGCTTGGTGTTCAGAGAAAAAAACCAGCTCCTCTTCTGAGTGAGTTCTGTCTCTTGTCAATAGAATTAAAAAACAGAGCCCCTTCTCGGGTATCAGCACCACACGACTAGCCTCTTTCCCATGCAGTGCTGGATCCTTGAGTGATTTAGAATCAGCGTTTCCTACTCAGCCTTAATATGAATGCATTGCCTGTTGATTATCTCAGACACAACTTATTACCCTGAATTTAAGACTCCTTCAGCGCTGTTTCAATTAATGTGGAGGTGAGTGTGAGCATTAGAATGGCCAAGCACAGCCAGGATTTAATTGATTTAATTTGCATATCTCATTCTGAAAGAATTATATGTTGTAAATTCAGCCACTGGCAGGACCTGACCACTGCTACCTTCTTTGTGAATACAAAATTAGCTTCCCTGAAGGTTTCCCTAACCCTGGTTGTCTTTGGATCACTTCAGACTTTTAATGTTTGTTCCATCTTTTTAGAGAAGAATATAGAACCCTCTTGGGAAATAAATGCCAGTTTGGGGGAAGGCTGTGAGTATGACTACATTGCTTATAAGAGGAGCATGTGCACTGAGAATAGTGTCATTTTTGAGCCATCTGCAAGGGATCTTTTGGGGACTCTGGTTTTGGGAGCTGAAGTCAGAGCAGATGCTTCTCTGATGGAGACTAGCATGGGAAAAGGAGTTATTGTGTCTTTCTAGGCCAAGACACATTTTCCAGAAATCTTTCTGTGTACTGTTAGAAGTTTTATTATAAAAAATGTGTAAAAGACAAGCTAATGAAAATCTTATATTGCATACATACCTGTGTATGCAACATATTTAAATATATTATACACGTGGACACCCACACAAATAGATACACATCTGGTAATCACCAGGTATTCTTCAGTACACCTGTACCAGTTGATGACTTATTGAAATATTTTCATTGCACTTGGTAAATAGGTGCTGACCCTGAGTACCCCTCTGGCTACCTGCTGTACCCTCTGGGGCTCCCCTTGATCTACTTGATGTGTCCAAGTAGAAACACTTGGCTCTTGAAGGATGCCTCCAGGCCTCTGTCCTGATTCTACAGCCAGAGTCCTTTCTGATGAGTCTGTGAATTTACAGGTTGTTAGCCATTTTGAATACCACCTGTGTGCATGTGTGTAAATGTTTGGGATTTGACCTCATGTTGAAATTTCTTTCATTAATTCATTTGCATAGTGAGGCTGGCTACCTACTATATGCAAGATACTATGCTAATTTCAGGGGATATGAAGTTGAGTTAAATAGTTCCCTGTGCTTGAGGAGTTTAGTCCAGGAGTGGAGACTGGCACATCAATGTGAAAGTGTCATGATAGAGATAAGCAAACAGAATCACAGGATTGTTGGGAGCTCCTAATCCAGCATGGGGTTATGGTGATATAAGTAGTCAGGGAAAACTCCTTGGAGGGAGGATAATTGAGCTGAGTCTTACAGGATGAGTAGGGATTACCCTTATGAAGGGGTGGAGGTGAGGAAGGGATGGAGGTGAGGAAGGGTGTCCACTGGGATTCACTGGCAGGGAGTGTCCAGAGGGGTGGGAGAAGAGGGTGAGGCCAGAACAGGGAAGATCTGGCATATGCAATAATTGTTATTTTGTCTGCACAGCATTCTTTCTGCTAATAGAATGTATCTCTTTCTTTTGGGTTACTCTGCCTCTCCACTCTCTGACTGGTAGTTTGGAGGCGGTGACTCCCACTTCCTGTTACAGGACTGGGTGTGTAACCGAGGTCTGGGTAAATGTATCCTCTGTTGCTCTGGCACAGGGATTGGTTCTAAGATAGGCATGGACTCAAGTCAGTCCAGTAAGAATCAGCTCCAAGATATATGATGGATGCATTGGAAAAAGGAACCCTCTATTTTTCTGCTGATAAGACTAAGCCCCTGTTGGCCAACTTACTATTGTGAGAAGAACCAACCAACCAAGCACCATTTTGGAAGGCAGAGTTGAGACATAACAAAAACAGATTCCTGATAGATACATCTGAGCAGTTGGATTCCACTGTTCCAAAGAAAGCCCATATACCCTAGGGTTTTTAAAGTTATGTGAACAATAAACTTTTCAGTTTAGTCCAAATCAAGGGCAGGGCCTACAGTGTGCAAGTGAAGGAAACCCAGTGAGCCCATGTCATTCAGCAGAGTGAGCCACGAGGACTCTTGGGAACCATGCAAACTAAGAGGTGAGTGGATGCAGAGGACTTCACCAAGGATGCAAAGATGGAAATGTCAGAGAAATGCGAGGAGAACCTAGACAGTTGCTTGTACAGAGGGTATTCTGACAGCCTGAATATAGTTTTTCCTCTTAAGTATGTCTGAGCAGAATCACGTTTGCATTCTGGCTTCTTGTTTCTGTTTAGATTGGTCATATTCAATCTATATAATCTGCATTTCAGCATTTTATTTGTTTAAAAAACATTTTTTTTTAAATCAGCAGTTCAGAGGGAAGTGTCAGTGACACATTTTCCTTAACATCCCTGAATTTGAAGTAGTGGATTTTGATTTAAGAATATTTATCAAAATGCCCCCAAACCTGTCTTAAAACACCGTACTCCCTCCCTCCTTAACTACTACAAGTTTGTCTGGGGACCACTTTATTTTGTCATTTGTACTTTGGATTTCATGGCAAGCTAACTTAATAATGTGGTAATATAAACTATAACATTATTAATCACTTATTCCATGCCCAAGAGTCTTCTAAGCTCTTTGTATGCAACTGGCCTGTGAGATGGCCACCGTTATAAACCCCCATTCCATTTTATTTTATTGTTTTTTTGCTTTTTAAATTAACCAACTTTATATTTTTAGAGCAGTTTTATGTTTACAGAAAAAGTGAGCAGAAGGTACAAAGGGTTTCTATTTATCACCCCTAACCACAGTTTCCTATATTATTAACATATTGCATTAGTGTAGTAAATTTGTTATAGTTGATGAACTAATATTAATGCAATATTATTAACTAAAGCACATAGCTTATATTAAGAGTCATTCTTTGTTGTACAGTTCTGTAAGTTTTTATAAAAGTATGATTCATATATCTACCATCATGGTATGGTACAAAATAGTTTCACTGCCCCCAAATTCTCCTATTCTCCAACTATTCATTCCTCTGTCCCTCAACATGAATGCCTGGAAACCACTGGTTTTTTAAATTGTCTCCACAGTTGTTCCTTTTCCAGAATGTCATATACTTGGCATTATCCATTGCGTAGCCTTTTCAGACTGGTTTCTTTTACTTAGTAATATGCATTTCATGTTCCTCTATGTCTTTTCGCGACTCTGTGGCTCATTTTTTTAATCACTAGAAAATAGTCCATTGCATGGCTGTACAATAGTTTGCTTATACATTCACGTATTGAAGGACATCTTGGTTGCTTTTCAGTTTTGACAATTATAAATAAAGCTGCTAAAACGTTCATTAACAAGTTTTTGTTTGGACAAAATATTTATCTCATTTGGGCAAATACCAAAGAGTGTGACTGTTGAATTGTAAGGTAAGTGCATGGTTAGCTATGTAAGAAACTACCAAACTCTTCCAAAGCAGTTGTGCCATTTTGCATTCTCACCAGCCATGAATGAGGGTTCCTGTTGTTCCACATTCTTGCCAGCATTTGGTGTCAATATCATGGATTTCAGCCATTCTATAGGTGGCAGTGATATCTCAATATTGTTTCAATTTGCAGTTCCCTGATAACATATAATGTCAAGCACCTATTCAGATGCTTATTTGCCATCTGTATATCTTCTTTGGTGATGTGTCTGCTCAGACCTCTTGCCCATTTTTTTAGTTGGCTTGTGTATTTTCTCATTGTTGAATCTTAAGAGTTACAATTTTAAGAGGTATCTAAGTTATCAAATTTGTGGGCATAGAGTTCTTCCTAATATTTATTATCCTTTTAATATCCATTAAATCAGTAGTGATGGCCTGTCTCATTTCTGATATTAGTAGTTTGTATCTTCTCTCATTTATCCTTAGTTAGCCTGGCTGGAGGTTTAACATCCTATTGATCTTTTCAAAGAACAAGCTTTTGATTGCATCATTTTTCTCTATTGGTTTCTTATTTTAAATTCCATTGATTTCTGCTCTGATGTTTATTATTTCTTTTCTTCTGCTTACTTTGGATTTAAATTGTTCTTCTTTTGCTACTTTCCTAAGGTGAAGCTTAGATTATTGATTTTAGGTCTTTCTTCTTTTCTAATATTTGCATTCAATGCTACAAATCTCCCTTTGAGCACTTCCTTTGCTGCGTTCACCAAATTTTTATGTTTTAAAAACATTTTTTTTTAGGTTTGGGGGTACATGTGAATGTTCGTTACAGAGGTAAACACTTGTCACTGGAGTTTGTTATACATATTATTTCATCAACCAGATATTAAGCTCAGTACCCAATGGTTATCTTTTCTGCTCCTCTCCCTCCTCCTACCCTCCACCCTCAAGTAGACCCCAGTGTCTGTTGTTTCCTTCTTTGCGTTCATAAGTTCTTATCATTTAGCTCCCACTTATAAGTGAGAACATGCAGTATTTCATTTTCTGTTCCTGCATTAGTTTACTAAGGATAATAACCTCCACCTCCATCTATGTTCCCTCAAAAGATATGATCTTGTTCTTTTTTATGGATGCATAGCATTCCATGGGATATATGTACCATATTTTCTATATCCAATCTGACATTGATGGACAATTACGTTAATTCCATGTCTTTGCTATTGTGGGTAGTCCTGCAATGAACATTTGTGTGCATGTGTCTTTATGGTAAAATGATTTATATTGCTCTGGGTACATACCCAGTAATAGGATTGCTGGGTTAAATGGTAGTTCTTCTTTTAGTTCTTTGAGGAATTGACATACTGCTTTCCACAATGGTTGAACTAATTTACCCTCCCGCCAACAGTGTATAAATGTCCCCTTTTCTCTGCAACCTCGCCAGTCTCTGTCATTTTTTGTTTTCCATGATAGCCATTTTGACTGGTGTGGGATGGTATCTCATTGTGATAAACTCCATTTTAAAGATGAGCAAACTGAGGTTTAGAGAGACTGAAACATTCCCAACTCATACAACTAGTGAGTGACAAAACTGGGCATAAAGCTTACCTTTATTCCATTTTTGTGAGGAAAATATTTTTTCTATTACAGACATCCATAAGAAAACAACTAACCTTAAAGGCCTAGATTTTTAAGTTTTCTGAAATTTCTGTTATATTACTTTTAACTTGCTAGTCCTTTGACTGTATCTCATTGCTCTGTGTATCATCTCCTTGTCAATAATTTACAGGACCTCTCAATAACAACAAATAGTAATGCTCTTTTATCTATGCAAATATGATCTGCCTGTCTAGCTATTCCCCCACCTGTTAAAAGTTACTGCCTCCCATGAACCATTTCATGTGATTTCCAAAACATTGCAACTGATATTTTATCTTTGGTTGCTTAATAAATATAATCAACACCACAGCCTTTAGCATTTTGTGGAAACTGCTCTAATTTCTCAGCAATAATGAATCCATCTACCAAAGCAACAGCCTTGGGGGACTCTATTTATTGTAGAACAGAATGAAAAATTTTGCCCATAAAGCAAAACCAGAAAATCTGGGACTTCCCTTGGTGCTATTTCATGATTTTTCACCACTCAAATGACTTTAAGCTCTGTGATTGCCATCCTTCAGTGTCATAGCAGAAGCAAATAATTTCTCAAGTGACTGTTCAGAGATCTAGGCTTAGTCCAGGTCTAATCTTTGATGAATACTAAAAGTAGTCATGGCTTTCTCTGGAGGAGCATTTTTCTGCAAAATACCAAACCAAAACATATACAAGATAGTGAAATTTCATATATTTTAAAACTTTAAGTTCTTTATAAAACATGTTTGAATGAAGTCTCCCCCTTGCTTTTATTGTTTTATTTTTGCTCACTGCGCAGAAATTGTTTTTATCCAAATAATCTTTTCTGTTCTGCCAAATAAAAATGAAATATGATCATATACACACACACAAAGCTTCCTGAGAGAATCATTCCAGAATATCTCAGCTTATTAGCAGTGAGGAGGAAACAGAGCAGTAGTCAGAAAAGAAGTCATTCCTAGTAGCTGCCTCATGTGTGAAAATTGCCTATCTCACCATGAAAAGGCTGCTCCTTGACAACAGTGTTTTAGTCACTGTTTTGTTTGAGGGAAAACCAAAGTTTTGGTTATTATGTGTGTTAGTCTATTTTCATGCTGCTAATAAAGACATACCTGAGACTGCGTAATTTATAAAGGAAAGAGGTTTAATGGACTTACAATTCCATATGGCTGGAGAGGCCTCATAATCATGGTGGAAGGCAAAAGAGAAGTAAAGGCACATCTTACATGGTGGCAGGCAAGAGAGCGTGTGCAGGGGAACTGCCCTTTATAAAACCATCAGATCTCATGAGACTTATTCACTATCACAAGAACAGCATGGGAAAACCCACCCCCATGATTCAATTACCTCCCACTGGGTCCCTCCCGCAACCTATGGGAATTATGGGAGCTACAATTCAAGATGAGATTTGGGTAGGGACACAGCCAAACCGTATCATTAAGTTTTTCAAAATGGTTCATCCCTTGAGTGTATCCAGACTGATTTTCTACAACTTTGGATTAAATTATTGGGTCGATCTATACAACTTTCTAATGTTTTGTTGTTTGTCTGTATAATCTAAGTTGGAGTGGGTTTGAAAAGCTATCTCTGGATCCCAGAAAAGTAAAATTCCCCTGGATTATGGCAGATTTTGTAATTTGGACCAACCCTCCCACTGATGACAAACCAGAAAGCTGGACAAAATATTATCTATTAAAAAATCTGTTTTAAGGCTTTAGGGAACTAACTAGGTTATGAGGAATTATTGAACCCAGATGTAAGAAATAGAAGTAATTGAGAGAGGTGCAATAACATTTTTGGCTGGTGTAACCCTAGGTGCGCTTGCAGATTCCAGAAGAGGGAGCTGAGACCGGAGCAGCACTTTCAACACCCTAATAGAGTTGGGAGTGGGGGTCAAAAGTTGAAGTTCAGGACCTGCTTATGGTAGAAACCTAGTAAGAGCCCTATACATTGAGTTGGGAATGTAAAAGGCAGATCCTAAATTAGAAAGTGTGAAGTTTTTATCTTTTCTTGACCTTTTCTCCTGAACATTTATGTCTTAGCAAGTAGTCAGCATGGGGGTTTGAATGCCTAATTGTTGGTAAATGGTTGAGGCATAACAAAAATATTAATATCCACTGTTTACTGTCATGTTATTTGAAACAAAAGTGACCATGTATACTATCTTGCTTGAAGAAGTCTTTGACAGGAAAAGCAATATCATGTCATTTATAAATTTTCTTGTTCTAAAGAAAGCAGTTACATATATACATATATATATATAAATTATGTAAATAACAGTTATTTTATACAAAAAAAAAAAAAAAAAAAGAAAAGAAACCAAGTGTGAACCAGAAGCAAAACTGTTCTCAGAGTGCACATCTTTGGATTATCTGGGTGGTTCCTGAAATCAGATAGATACTATTCTAGATTTCTAATGCCTCTAGTTGCCTGACAAAAATAAATAAAAAATCCTCCTTAGAAGAAAATAGCATGATTTGAGTTCACATTATTTCTACAAACATTTTTTCAAATGCATTTATAGGCACACAACTCACAGGTAGTCAGGCATGTAAGACTACACATTGAGTGAGTACAGACAGAAAAGCTGGCACGAGATAAGCCCCACCCAGATGTTGGAAAGTTCAAAAACATTTAAAAATAACTGTGCTTAGAAAATTAAAAAAATTTGTAAGAAAATTGGAAAAATGACACAATATATTTTAAAACAAAATAGAAACACAGAAATCGAAAATAGCAATAATCAAAATTAACATCTTAAGAGATGAGTTAAACAGTTGATGATAAAGATGAAGAGAGAATTATAGAGCTGTAAGATGTTAAAAATAAAAAGAAAAGGGTATCTCAAAACTGCTGGGAGCTACAAATGATAGGATGAACTCATTGGAAGGTATAGCCTGATTCTGCTAAGATGGATTCCATGAATCTATCATTTGTAAAAAGGATTCAGAACAAAGTTTTATTTGTAGAGCATTGTTCAGAAATTGTGGTGGATAACTGTGTTAGGATCCATACTCTACCTGATTTAAATAGAGAGGGATTAAATATACAGAGATTTAGGGGCTTACACAATCATTGGAAAGACTAAGCAAACAGACTGCAGGCTGGGCTTCCAAACTGTGTCACAGAGGTGGTTTACCAAAAGAGTTCATCTTCTGTAATGATTAGGAAGCCACCACCACAACTGGTGGCTGCGAGAGAGACTACGTTGCATTAGCCATGACCCTTAGCAGCAAATTAGGTTCCTGAGCTCTATTTCTTGCTACACGTGAAGCTGGGACCATCTGTAAGGATCTGACAAGTGTGTCCATGAATGCTCTTGCTAGAACAAATAGTGTAAGCAGCTAGATTTGGCATGATTGTATCTGTTGGCAGAGGCTGCCCGGTGTGAGCCTGAGTTGGAGGGAGCCTTAAATGAGTAGTTTTTAGCTTCTCAACCTCTAGCATCTGTAAGGCATACTACAAAGGGAGGAAATAAAGAGGCATGAGTCCATCTGCCACATCTACCACATCTGTTGTTTGTGTTTGCCTGGCACCACATCATCCTGTTTCTTATGGAAACAGACCTTTTTTTTTTTTCCTGTAAGGAAATAATACAGTCAATGGTACACACTGACTCAGATCTACCAGTTGGACTAATCTGTCCCCTAGACACTGTAATTGGTTTATAGATGTGCCCTTGATCCATTTTGGTTCTGTAAGACTTGTCCCCAAGGCTCCTCTGCCAAAGTTATGAAAAGAGACTTGTTCTTATTACCAAGAATCCTAAACATGCAGGATATGAATGTGGGCTGCTGTTGGTGGTTTCCCACCATGAATCGAGGGCACATTTGAAAGTGAAATGAAGTAGATTCCAGAAGAGAAAAGAAATGGGAGTGGGGAGTGTTCCTTTGATTTTGCTTGAACCCCTAGGTCAAACTGTGCCTAAGCCTGTTCTCCCTTTTGATTCCTCAGTTATATGATCCTATAGATTCTCTTTCACTTTTTCTAGTATGAGTTGGGTTTTTGTCACCTGCAATATATAGTTCTGATTAGGAATTATGTGAACTAATGTATTTTGATATGTACCATCTTTACAGCTGGAAAACATCTGTCTTTGTAAAAATGACGTAAAGATTGTGGCATCTTATTTCCCATAGAAATCTACATTGTACTGGTCAGAGGTCTGTGGGAGGGATTCTGAGAGGTTCCCTTCAGGCCTATCCTGGACCTCCCTGTGGGTGGGAGTCTGAACAATCCAGCCCTTTGTGGTAGTAGAGTATTTGGCAAGTGAGGTTGTGCCATTTAAGACTGGGGTGACTGTACCAGCAATAAGCCTTACATTATATCTTGTATTTTTCTCAGGAATCTTCTCAAGAATTCAGCTATTTTGATACAAGGCTTGTTTCTGCATTCGTTCATTTATTCATTCAACATTTTGGAGTCTCCACTTTGTAGCTTAGGGCAACTAATTTTCAAAGAAATGGCTATCCAACTCCACTGTTTACAAACTTTTAGCAGCTTCATGCTGCCTGGGGAAAATGGCCAGCATCTAGATCCTTCTGCATCCAAACCTGACCTGCCTTTGCAGTGGTATCTCGGCCTGCTTCTTTCCAGAGGTTCCATGTGGCAGGTGCTTTGTGATATTCACCTCTATGTGGCAGGTGCTCTGTGATATTCACCTCTATGTGGCAGGCACTATGATATTCACCTC